>NC_053389.1:134597255-134904068 GCF_905171765.1 Bufo bufo | reverse complement strand
GGTCAACTACACAGAGAGCCCTCCTGATGGAGGTGAAGAAAGTTTTATTGTTTTTGAAAGTACCTGAGGATTTGGTCCTCTTCCCCTGGCCTCCTGCGGTCCGGTCCAAAGCTGGGCAGGGGATACATACAGTGGGGGGAAATAATTATTTGACCCCTCACTGATTTTGTAAGTTTGTCCAATGACAAAGAAATGAAAAGTCTCAGAACAGTATCATTTCAATGGTAGGTTTATTGTAACAGTGGCAGATAGCACATCAAAAGGAAAATCGAAAAAATAACTTTAAATAAAAGATAGCAACTGATTTGCATTTCATTGAGTGAAATAAGTATTTGAACCCCTACCAACCATTAAGAGTTCTGGCTCCCACAGAGTGGTTAGACACTTCTACTCAATTAGTCACCCTCATTAAGGACACCTGTCTTAACTAGTCACCTGTATAAAAGACACCTGTCCACAGAATCAATCAATCAAGCAGACTCCAAACTCTCCAACATGGGAAAGACCAAAGAGCTGTCCAAGGATGTCAGAGACAAAATTGTAGACCTGCACAAGGCTGGAATGGGCTACAAAACCATAAGCAAGAAGCTGGAGAGAAGGTGACAACTGTTGGTGCGATTGTTCGAAATGGAAGGAGCACAAAATGACCATCAATCGACCTCGCTCTGGGGCTCCACGCAAGATCTCACCTCGTGGGGTGTCAATGGTTCTGAGAAAGGTGAAAAAGCATCCTAGAACTACACGGGAGGAGTTAGTTAATGACCTCAAATTAGCAGGGACCACAGTCACCAAGAAAACCATTGGAAACACATTACACCGCAATGGATTAAAATCCTGCAGGGCTCGCAAGGTCCCCCTGCTCAGGAAGGCACATGTGCAGGCCCGTCTGAAGTTTGCCAATGAACACCTGAATGATTCAGAGAGTGACTGGGAGAAGGTGCTGTGGTCTGATGAGACCAAAATAGAGCTCTTTGGCATTAACTCAACTCGCTGTGTTTGGAGGAAGAAAAATGCTGCCTATGACCCCCAAACACCGTCCCCACCGTCAAGCATGGGGGTGGAAACATTTTGCTTTGGGGGTGTTTTTCTGCTAAGGGCACAGGACAACTTATTCGCATAAACGGGAAAATGGACGGAGCCATGTATCGTGAAATCCTGAGCGACAACCTCCTTCCCTCTGCCAGGAAACTGAAAATGGGTCGTGGATGGGTGTTCCAGCACGACAATGACCCAAAACATACAGCAAAGGCAACAAAGGAGTGGCTCAAGAAGAAGCACATTAAGGTCATGGAGTGGCCTAGTCAGTCTCCGGACCTTAATCCAATCGAAAACCTATGGAGGGAGCTCAAGCTCAGAGTTGCACAGAGACAGCCTCGAAACCTTAGGGATTTAGAGATGATCTGCAAAGAGGAGTGGACCAACATTCCTCCTAAAATGTGCGCAAACTTGGTCATCAATTACAAGAAACGTTTGACCTCTGTGCTTGCAAACAAGGGTTTTTCCACCAAGTATTAAGTCTTTTTTTGTTAGAGGGTTCAAATACTTATTTCACTCAATGAATGCAAATCAGTTGCTATCTTTTATTAAAGTTATTTTTTCGATTTTCCTTTTGATGTGCTATCTGCCACTGTTACAATAAACCTACCATTGAAATGATACTGTTCTGAGACTTTTCATTTCTTTGTCATTGGACAAACTTACAAAATCAGTGAGGGGTCAAATAATTATTTCCCCCACTGTATGGAGCCGATCTCGTTCCTGTCGCAGGAGCCTGTATCCCTCCCATAGTGTCTGTCCCCCTTCCCTACATTGAGGAAGCTGACCGCACGAAAGCAGAAGCATGCTGCACGCCGACTCCAGAGGAAGCCTCAGCATTACACTCTGCTCTCGGCCGGAGGCGGAAGGGGCAGAGCTTGGATCGGGTGCACTGTGATGACGTCAGACGCCGGGCTGACTATTTGAGGCGGCAGTTTCAAACAGGCAGTGGCACACACCGATCTTCCTCCTGGAGCATACACACACAGATGTCTGCTCCTGAAGCCCGGACGCCTCTGCAGCCCAGATGGAATCTGAAGCCCCCTCGGCTACTCCAACAGATGATGTATCATTTTTTTGACTTATTCTGTTATTTGTCTATTGATACCTGGCTACTCCTCTCTTATAGGGAGTTAAAGAGCCCAGAACAAGATCTAAAGTTCAGAGATGTGCGACTTGTAGCAAGAGGCTTCCTGAGAATTATAAAAGGAAGCTCTGCCAAGGTTGCATAAATGATCTTATAAAAGAGGAGCAACCGTCCATTTTGTCCGAGGTCAAATCGCTTATTCAAAACGAAATTAAGTCTTCTCTGGCCTCCCTCAAATCAATCCCGCCTACACCTCCGGCGAAAAAACCTAGATTATCGGTCCCATCCTCCTCTGTTTCAGAGGATATGGACGAGGAGGCCTCCACCTCTAGACAGAATGTTGATCTTGACGTTCTATCAGAGGGTGAAATCAAGATAGTAAAAAAATACTTCTTTTCTTCCGAAGATATTGGGAGCTGTTAGAGCAACCATGGGGATTGAGGAGGTCTTAGATGAAATGTTTGGTGGACTCAGAGGCAAAAAAATTAAAGTTTTCCCAATGAATGAGAACCTAAAGGACATGATACTAGATGAATGGACCGAACCCGAGAGAAGACTGGGGGTATCCAGAGAATTTAGAAATAGGCTGTTATTTGACCCAGCGGACGTCAAATTATTTAACGAAACCCCCAAAATTGACATCCAAGTAGCAAAAGTAGTCAAAAAGACTTCCCTCCCATTTGAGGACTCTTCACAGCTACAGGATCCAATGGAAAGGAAGGCCGACTCTCTCCTAAAAAAATCCTGGGAGGCATCTATGTTTGGGGTTAAAACCAACATAGCCGCGACGTCGGTTGCAAGATCTATGTGTTTTTGGCTTAACGAATTAGAAGAGCATATCAAAAACAAAACCCTTAGAGAGGAAATATTGAACTCTATCCCACTCCTCAGATCTGCCACGGCCTTTTTGGCGGATGCTTCCGCAGAGTCAGTAAGGTTCGCCGCCAAGGATGCGGCCCTCACAAATTCTGCTAGAAGGGCATTGTGGATGAAAGCCTGGGGAGGGGATAGAGCATCAAAAGCCAAGCTATGCTCTATAGCTTTTTCTGGGGAATATGTCTTTGGACCAGTATTAGACTCCATCCTGGAAAAGGCTGCAGATAAAAAGGGGTTTCCGGAGAAACTAAAAAGAAGCCCTTTCGTTCCTTCAATTCCCAGACTAGACCCTATAGGGGCAAAGGGAAGGGGGGTAGGTGGAAGTTCCCAAAAAGGGGGAAAAGGCAGAGGGTTCCTTCTTAACCCCAGAATAAGCAGTCGGATAAACAATGACGCCAGAGTGGGGGGGGGGAGACTGCAGAATTTTCTGTCCCGGTGGGAATCCATTACCAAAGATCCATGGGCCTTAAACATAATTTGGGATGGCTACCAGATAGAATTTTCCTCAGCCCCTCCAAAAAAGTTCAAAATAACTTCACACAGCCCAAAAATTCTAGAAAAAATCTGGCAAGGGGTACCTTCTGCACCATTATAAATTTAAAGGGACTAAACAAAGCGGTCACATACAGGAAGTTCAGGATGGAATCCATAACATCCATCATTCCCCTGATCAAAGCAGGAGACTTCATGATGTCCATAGACCTAAAGGACGCATACTATCACGTCCCCATAAACGAGTCATCTCAAAAATTCCTCAGATTCGCCCTAGTGGACAGCTCAGGAGAGGGTAAAACACTTCCAGTTCACCGTGTTACCCTTTGGAATCTCATCTGCACCAAGGGTATTCATGAAACTCGTAGTAGAGATGATATCCCCCCTGAGAGCAGAAGGAATAAAAATATTCCCATACTTGGACGATTTTTCTGGTCCTAGGACCCTCGGAGCGGGAAACAACCAGCATTACCAGAGATCTGATGCGCAGATTTTCAGACCTAGGTTGGGTAATAAACCTGAAAAAATCATGTCTAATCCCTTCAACCAAAATGAAATTTCTGGGAGTGATCCTGGATTCTGTCTCCGAGGTTACATCCCTGCCTCAGGAGAAAATTACGTCCTTTATGGACAAAACAAAAAAAATCCAAAGTCAATCTCAGTGCTCCATTCGCAGTGCCATGAGCCTCCTGGGTATGATGACTTCCTGCATAACAGCAGTATCTTGGTCTCAGGCTCACACCAGGGTTGTCCAGTCGTGGATCCTGAGAAATTGGGACAAGAGACAGTGCTCCCTAGAAAAAAGAATCCCCATTCCAAATCACGTAAAATCAGACTTAAACTGGTGGACGAAAGGGAGAAACCTGCTAAAAGGGATACCCTGGGTAAAAAATCCAGAGATACAAATAAACACGGATGCAAGTGATTACAGGATGGGCAGCAAAAATAGGCTCGCTAAATTACCACGGCACTTGGTCAGGCGCCATGACAAAATGTTCATCAAATCAGAGATCTGAGGGCAATCTGGGAGGTGCTGAAGGTGTCACAGGACAACACCTGAAAATCTTTTCGGACAATATAACAGCTGTCGCATACCTGAAACATCAAGGGGGCACAAGATCAACAAGCTTAAAAGAATTGGCATAAAAAATATTTTCCTGGCCCAAAAAAAATGTTCTTTCCATCACAGCTATCCATTTAAAGGGTACAGAAAACATCCTCAGCAGGATAACCATAGATCCGGGAGAATGGGCCCTAAACTCAGATGTATTCGATCAGATCACCAGAAGATGGGGGGGGGGGCCCCCAGATAGACCTGTTTGCATCAAGGAAAAACGCAAAGGTCCATCCCTTCTGCTCCCTAAACCCAAGGGACAACCCTTGGGCGACAGATGCATTTTCAATCAGGTGGACTTGGGATCTAGCCTACGCCTTTCCCCCTTGGCCATTAATACCCAGAGTGCTGCAGAAAATAAGGTTGGACCCAGTAACAGTAATACTGGTTGTCCCATACTGGACAAAAATAAATTGGTTCCCAGTACTAAAAGAGCTAGCTCTGGAACAACCCTGGAAAATCCCCCTACAGGAGAACATTATTTCTCAGGGCCAAATTCTTCACCAGAATCCAGGTCGGTTCAAACTTTCAGCCTGGATCCTGAACGCGAGGTCCTAAAAAAGCAGGGGGCTATCAGAGAAGGTTATAAATACCCTTAAATCTAGCAGGAAAGAAGTCACCTCTGCGATATATCTATATCTTAAAATATGGAAGAGATATTGTAGTTGGCTGGGCCAGACTCCTCCGGTAAACTCTTCCCCAAATATTAAAAGTTCTAGACTTTCTCCAACGAGGGTTAGATCTGGGCCTCAAACCAAGTACTCTCAAAGTACAGGTCTCGGCCTTGGGGTCCTGCTATGATACGGACCTAGCCAGTCATGGGTGGATAAGGAGGTTTTTAAGAGCTGCCTCCAGGTTGAGGCCATCCCTAACCCCTAGGACGCCCCAATGGGATGTAAACTTGGTCATGAGAAGTCTTACAGGTTCACCTTTTTCTCCTATCCAGGATATCTGACTAAAACACCTATCATTAAAAGCAGCTTTCCTAATGGCAATTACTTCAGCCAGACGACTAGGCGAAATCCAGGCACTGTCCTGCAGGGAACCATACCTTACTATCTTCCCAGACAGAATAGTTTTACGCTTGGATCCAGGTTCCTCCCGAAAGTGGTGTCGGACTTTCACAGAGACCAGGAGATCATTCTTCCATCCTTTCCCAAAGACTGTCCATCACAAGATCAGTTCCAGCTCCTGGATGTTCGGGATACTATCATACAGTACCTAGATTCAACAAAGGAATTTAGGAGGGATGATAATCTTTTCGTTCAATATGCAGGTCCAAACAAGGTGAAAAAGGCATCCAAGGCCACCATTGGAAGATGGATCAGATCTACTTTTATTTGTTGCTATCAGAAGTCTGGTCTAAACAGCCCCACAAATGTAAAAGCTCACTCTACAAGAGCTATGGCTTCTTCGTGGGCAGAAAGAGGAGGTGTCTCCTTAGACAAGATTTGTAGAGCGGCCACCTGGTCGAGTATCAATACCTTTATCAAACATTACCGAATTAATGTGTCGGCTTCTGCGGACTTAACCTTCGGTCAGAAGGTTCTGCAAGCAATTACCCACCCTATTTAATAATCTGGTAGTTCTCATAGTAGAGCCATCATGGTGGACGAAATGGACTTACCGGTAATTCTGTTTCCTTGAGTCCACCATGACGGCCCAGATTCCCTTCCCCCTGAGATTTAAGGAGGGGATGAGTACGAATTAATACTCAAAGAGAAAAAAATAATAAAAGAAAAAAAATATATATATATACTGTATATATATTGCCTAGGTTAAGGCTGCACCCACTTGGTAATTTGGAAAGCACTGAGGGTGAGAGTGGGTGGTGGCCTTTTAAACTCTGTGTGTTCCTGCCCCTACAGAGGTCAAGGGTCAATCTCATAGTAGAGCCGTCATGGTGGACTCAAGGAAACAGAATTACCGGTAAGTCTAATTACGTTTTTTTAGTCACCCAATCCAAAAAATCAATAAGATTAGTTTGACATGATCTCCCTGAAGTAAACCCATGCTGTTTTTCATCTTTCAATCCATGGGATTTTAGATGTTCAACAATCCTCTCCTTAAGTATGGTTTCCATTAATTTCCCCACTATTGATGTCAGGCTTACTGGCCTATAGTTGCCCGATTCCTCCCTACTACCTTTCTTGTGACTGGGCACAACATTTGCCAATTCCAATCTTCTGGGACGACTCCTGTTGCCAGTGATTGGTTAAATAAATCTGTTAATGGTTTTGCTAGTTCGCCGCTGAGCTCTTTTAATAGCTTTGGGTGTATACCATCAGGCCCCTGTGACTTATTTGTATTCATTTTAGACAGCTGACTTAGAACCTCTTCCTCTGTAAAGACACATGCATCAACCTATTCATTAGTCTTCTTTCCTAACTGAGGTCCTTCTCCTTCATTTTCCTTTGTTAAAACTGAACAGAAGTATTTATTGAAGCGGTCAGCTAGTTCTTTATCTTCTTCCATATACCTTTTGTTCTTTTGTTTTTAATTTGGTAATTCCTTGTTTTAGTTTCCTTTTTTCATTTATGTATCAGAAGAATGCCTTATTGCCTTTTTTCACTGACTGAGCTAATTTCTCTTCTGCCTTTGCTTTAGAAGCTCTTTCTCTCTCTGCCTAATCATATAAATTTGCCTGTCACCCTCGTTTGTTTTTTTTTATTTATAATTACTAAATGCAATTTTTTTGTTTTTAATGATTTTGGCCACTTCTGCTGAGTACCACAGTGGTCTCTTCCTTTTTTTGCTTTCTGACAAGCCTAATGCAGTTTTCTGTTGCCTTCAATAGTGCCACTTTTAACCACCTCAGCCCCCAGTGCTTAAACACCCTGAAAGACCAGGCCACTTTTTACACTTCTGACCTACACTACTTTCACCGTTTATTGCTCGGTCATGCAACTTACCACCCAAATGAATTTTACCTCCTTTTCTTCTCACTAATAGAGCTTTCATTTGGTGGTATTTCATTGCTGCTGACATTTTTACTTTTTTTGTTATTAATCGAAATTTAACGATTTTTTTGCAAAAAAATGACATTTTTCACTTTCAGTTGTAAAATTTTGCAAAAAAAAACGACATCCATATAGAAATTTTGCTCTAAATTTATAGTTCTACATGTCTTTGATAAAAAAAAAATGTTTGGGTAGAAAAAAAATGGTTTGGGTAAAAGTTATAGCGTTTACAAACTATGGTACAAAAAATGTGAATTTCCGCTTTTTGAAGCAGCTCTGACTTTCTGAGCACCTGTCATGTTTCCTGAGGTTCTACAATGCCCAGACAGTACAAACACCCCACAAATGACCCCATTTCTGAAAGTACACACCCTAAGGTATTCGCTGATGGGCATAGTGAGTTCATAGAACTTTTTATTTTTTGTCACAAGTTAGCGGAAAATGATGATTTTTTTTT
This sequence comes from Bufo bufo, assembly GCF_905171765.1. Lineage (NCBI taxonomy): Eukaryota > Metazoa > Chordata > Amphibia > Anura > Bufonidae > Bufo > Bufo bufo. Next base: position 134,896,047 of record NC_053389.1, on the reverse strand, counting down.
TTTTTTTTTTTTCTTACAAAGTCTCATATTCCACTAACTTGTGACAAAAAATAAAAAGTTCTATGAACTCACTATGCCCATCAGCGAATACCTTGGGGTCTCTTCTTTCCAAAATGGGGTCACTTGTGGGGTAGTTATACTGCCCTGGCATTCTAGGGGCCCAAATGTGTGGTAAGGAGTTTGAAATCAAATTCAGTAAAAAATGACCTGTGAAATCCGAAAGGTGCTCTTTTGAATATGGGCCCCTTTGCCCACCTAGGCTGCAAAAAAGTGTCACACATCTGGTATCCCCGTACTTAGGAGAAGTTGAGGAATGTGTTTTGGGGTGTCTTTTTACATATACCCATGCTGGGTGAGATAAATATCTTGGTCAAATGACAACTTTGTATAAAAAAATGGGAAAAGTTGTCTTTTGCCAAGATATTTCTCTCACCCAGCATGGGTATATATAAAATGACACCCCAAAACACATTCCCCACCTTCTCCTGAGTACGGAGATACCAGATGTGTGACACTTTTTTGCAGCCTAGGTGGGCAAAGGGGCCCATATACCAAAGAGCACCTTTCGGATTTCACTCGTCATTTTTTACTGAATTTGATTTCAAACTCCTTACCACACATTCGGGCCCCTAGAATGCCAGGGCAGTATAACTACCCCACAAGTGACCCCATTTTGGAAAGAAGAGACCCCAAGGTATTCCGTGAGGGGCATGGCGAGTTCCTAGAATTTTTTATTTTTTGTCACAAGTTAGTGGAATATGAGACTTTGTATGAAAAAAAAAAAAAAATCATCATTTTCCACTAACTTGTGACAAAAAATAAAAAATTCTAGGAACTCGCCATGCCCCTCACGGAATACCTTGGGGTGTCTTCTTTCCAAAATGGGGTCACTTGTGGGGTAGTTATACTGCCCTGGCATTTTAGGGGCCCTAATGTCTGGTAAGTAGGTAAATGACCTGTGAAATCTGAAAGGTGCTCTTTGGAATGTGGGCCCCTTTGCCCACCTAGGCTGCAAAAAAGTGTCACACATCTGGTATCTCCGTACTCAGGAGAAGGTGGGGAATGTGTTTTGGGGTGTCATTTTACATATACCCATGCTGGGTGAGATAAATATCTTGGCAAAAGACAACTTTTCCCATTTTTTTTATACAAAGTTGGCATTTGACCAAGATATTTATCTCACCCAGCATGGGTATATGTAAAATGACACCCCAAAACATATTCCCCAACTTCTGCTGAATACGGAGATACCACATGTGTGACACTTTTTTGCAGCCTAGGTGGGCAAAGGGGCCCAAATTCCTTTTAGGAGGGCATTTTTAGACATTTGGATACCAGACTTCTTCTCACGCTTTGGGGCCCCTAAAATGCCAGGGCAGTATAAATACCCCACATGTGACCCCATTTTGGAAAGAAGACACCCCAAGGTATTCAATGAGGGGCATGGCGAGTTCATAGGAAAAAAATAATTTTGGCACAAGTTAGCGGAAATTGATTTTTTTGATTTTGTTCTCACAAAGTCTCCCTTTCCGCTAACTTGGGACAAAAATTTCAATCTTTCATGGACTCAATATGCCCCTCAGCGAATACCTTGGGGTGTCTTCTTTCCAAAATGGTGTTATTTGTGGGGTGTTTGTACTGCCCTGGCATTTGAGGGTCTCCACAATCATTACATGTATGCCCAGCATTAGGAGTTTCTGCTATTCTCCTTATATTGAGCATACGGGTAATGAGATTTTTTTTTTCCGTTCAGCCTCTGGGCTGAAAGAAAAAAATGAACGGCACAGATTTCTTCATTCGCATCGATCAATGTGGATGAAAAAATCTCTGCCAAAAAAAAAAAAAGGAGGGGAAAGGCGTCTGCCAGGACATAGGAGCTCCGCCCAACATCCATACCCACTTCAGCTCGTATGCCCTGGCAAACCAGATTTCTCCATTCACATCAATCGATGTGGATGAATAAATCATTGCCGGGATTTTTTTTTTTATATATACAAAGTGTTTGCCAAAGTATATGAACACCGCCACCTCCTCAGCTCATATGCCTCGGCAAACATATCTTTTACTGCAGAGGAGAAATCTCGTCTTGCAGCGCCGCATACACCGACTTGCGTGTAATCTGACAGCAGCGCAATGCTTCTGTCAGAATGCACATCAGTGCTGCAGCTAGTCGATCGGTTGGTCCACCTGAAAGGTAAAAAAAACAAAACAAAAAAGAAAAAACCAGGCCGCAACGCAATAAATTTATTAACTGTTGAACAGAACATAGAAACTTTTTTTTAACTTTTTTAACTGAACGTTTAACTTTTTTACTTACCGGTAATTTTTTTTTTGTTTAGTTTTTTTTACCTTTATAGAACAAACCTCTCCTTCCCCATGGGACATTGTGCAAAGCGCAAATTGCCCAAAGATGTGGCGAAGTACATTATGCACTTTATCCCAGGTGAAAGGAGAGGTTTGCAGCAGCTGTGAGTAAAAGGGCCCTAATAGCCCTGTGTGCCTGTCCTGTGAGATGCAATCCCTATGCTAGGTGTACCTGTGTGTGGTACTTCCGGAAACACTCACCAAAGCATAGGGCAGGGTGGTCAGGACAGTCAGGACAGAAATAGCGGGTGTCACGCCTTATTCCACTCCTGCTACAGACACGACATTTTTTTCGGGGTGGCGGTTGGGTTGAGGTACCAGCAACGACACTGGGGAAATGTCGCTCGTGTAGACGGCTAACTACACTGGTGGATGGGGCCACGGAACCTCCTGGGTAAAGGAGGTTCTCGATGATCTCTTCCTGGAATTTGAGGAAAGATCGTGTTCTCCCAGCCTTACTGTAGAGAACAAAACTATTGTACAGCGCCAATTGAATTAAATATACAGACACCTTCTTATACCAGCGTCTGGTTCTGCGGGAAACTAAATAGGGAGCCAACATCTGGTCATTGAAGTCCACCCCTCCCATGAGCGCATTATAGTCGTGGACTGAGAGGGGCTTTTCAATGACACGGGTTGCCCTTTCAATTTGGATTGTCGTGTCTGCGTGAATGGAGGAGAGCATGTAAACGTCACGCTTGTCTCTCCATTTCACCGCGAGCAGTTCTTCGTTACACAAGGCAGCCCTCTCCCCCCTTGCAAGACGGGTGGTTACAAGCCGTTGGGGGAAGCCCACGCGACTAGTTCGCGCGGTGCCACAGGCGCAAATCCGTTCTAGAAACAAATGCCTAAAGAGGGCCACACTTGTGTAGAAATTGTCCACATAAAGATGGTACCCCTTGCCGAATAAGGGTGACACCAAGTCCCAGACTGTCTTCCCACTGCTCCCCAGGTAGTCAGGGCAACCGACCGGCTCCAGGGTCTGATCTTTTCCCTCATAGATCCGAAATTTGTGGGTATAGCCTGTGGCCCTTTCACAGAGCTTATACAATTTGACCCCATACCGGGCACGCTTGCTTGGGATGTATTGTTTGAAGCCAAGGCGCCCGGTAAAATGTATTAGGGACTCGTCTACGCAGATGTTTTGCTCAGGGGTATACAAATCTGCAAATTTCTGGTTGAAATGGTCTATGAGGGGCCGAATTTTGTGGAGCCGGTCAAAAGCTGGGTGGCCTCTGGGACGGGAGGTGGTGTTGTCGCTAAAATGCAGAAAACGTAGGATGGTCTCAAATCGTGTCCTGGACATAGCAGCAGAGAACATGGGCATGTGATGAATTGGGTTCGTGGACCAATATGACCGCAATTCATGCTTTTTAGTTAGACCCATGTTGAGGAGAAGGCCCAAAAAAATTTTAATTTCGGAAACTTGGACTGGTTTCCACCGGAAAGACTGGGCATAAGAGCTTCCCGGGTTGGCGGATATAAATTGTGTGGCATACCGATTTGTTTCTGCCACGACTAAGTCCAAGAGCTCCGCAGTCAAGAACAGCTCAAAAAATCCCAGGGCCGAACCGATTTGAGCCGTCTCAACCCGAACTCCAGACTGGGCGGTGAAAGGGGGAACTACAGGTGCGGCTGAAGTTGGTGACTGCCAATCAGGGTTTGCCAGCACCTCAGGGATTCTAGGGGCTCTACGGGCCTGTCTGCGCGGTGGCTGCGACGGGGTAACTAGTGCACGTGCCACCGTACCAGCTTCAACTGCCCTTCTGGTGCTCGCCACGTCACCATGTTGTACGGCAGTGCTGGTACTAGGTCCAGGAAGGGCTGCGCTGCTGGTGTATGCCTCACCACGTGATCCGGCAGCGACAGCCCCACTCTGCTGCTCTTGAAACGGATCCTGCGTAACCTGTGGTCTAGCGACACGGGGCCGGGTACGCCTGGTGCTGCCAGGGACCTCCACCTCCTCGTCCGAACTTTGGGTCAGAGAGCCACTGCTTTCCACAGGTTCATATTCTGACCCGCTAGATTCATCAGATGAGGGTTCCCACTCCTCATCCGACTGGGTCAGAATCCTGTAGGCCTCTTCAGAAGAATACCCCCTGTTTGACATTTGGACTACTAAATTTAGGGGTATTCCCTGAGACTACCCAAGAAAAAAAGCAAACCTGTCTTACAAAGGGGAGGCTAGCGAAGTACCGGAGGCTGCTGCGGTTGATAAAAAATATCAAAACTGATTTTTTTTATCGCCGCAGTGCTTGTAAAGTGAATGTGCAGTGATCAAAAAACAAAATTTTTTTTGTCACTGCGGTGGGGCGGGCGTGGGTGAACGCACGTGTGGGCGACCGATCAGGCCTGATCGGGCAAACACTGCGTTTTGGGTGGAGGGCGAACTAAAGTGACACTAATACTATTATAGATCTGACCGTGATCAGTTTTGATCACTTACAGATACTATAAAAGTACAAATGCTGATTAGCGATACGCTAATCAGCGAATAAAAGTGACTGCGGTGCGGTGGGCTGGGCGCTAACTGACGCTAACTACCTAACCAAGGGGCCTAAACTATCCCTAAAACCTAACAGCCAATACTAGTGAAAAAAAAAAAGTGACAGTTTACACTGATCACTTTTTTTCCTTTCACTGGTGATTGACAGGGGCGATCAAAGGGGTGATCAAAGGGTTAATTGGGGTGCAGGGGGGTGATCTGGGGCTAAAGTGTGGTGTTGGTGCTACTCACGGTGAAGTCTGCTCCTCTGCTGGATCCAACCGACGAAAAGGACCAGCACAGGAGCAGACAAGCCATATAACAGATCATATTTACTAATATGATCTGTTATCTGGCTTCTGATTCGATTTTTTGAAAATCGCCAGCCTGCCAGCCAATGATCGTTGCTGGCAGGCTGGTGACGAAATACTTCTTTAACTTTTGCCGGCCCGCGATGCGCATGCGCGGGCCGGCAATGCACGAAATCTCGCGTCTCGCGAGAGGATGCACCGGCGCGTCCACCCAGAACAACAGGACCGCCGCAAAGACGCAATCCTGCGTACGGCGGTCCTGAGGTGGTTAAGTAGTCCCATTTCTCCTGGACTCCATTGCAACTGTTCCAATCTGATAGGGACTCATATCACTAATCTAATTTTAGAAAAGTCAGTTTTTCTAAAATCTAAAAATTTTGTGTGGTGTGACTCAGTCACTGTACTTATAGTAAACCACACTGACTGGTGATCACTAGATACCAAGCTTTCCCCTACAGTAATATCAGATGCCAAATTCCCATTTGTGAATACTAAATGTAAAATGGCCTGCTTCCGGGTTGGCTCCTCAACTACTTGCTGTAGAGATGATCCCAGTAGGGAATTTAGAATATCTGTACTCCTGGCAGAACTAGCTATTTTGGTTTTCCAGTTTACATTAGGAAGATTAAAGTCTCCCATAATAATAACTTCCCCCTTCAATGTCATTTTAGCTATTTCCTCAACTAGTAGATCATCTAATTCTTTGACTTGGCTAGGTGGTCTATATATCACACCTACACGAGTTACCTTATGATTATCAAGCTGCAAGGTAACCCAAACTGACTCTAAATTGGTCTCGCTAACTTGTATCAAATTAGATTTCATGCTATCTTTCACATACAGGGCCACCCCTCCTTCTTGCCTTCTCTGTCTTTCCTGTATAGAGAGAACCCTGGTATTGTTATATCCCAGTCATTACTCCCATTGAACCACGTCTCAGTAACAGCCACTAAATCTATATTGTCAGATGCCATTATAGCCTCAAGTTCATTGATCTTATTCCCTAAACTGCGAGCATTTGTAGACAAGACTCTGAGCTTGTCATTTCTTAACCTTTGTGCTACTGGCATCTTCTGGCATTGTTCCGGGGGTCAGTCGGACTGCTGGATTATCACTCTTTTGCCCCCCTTTCCTAGTTTAAATGCTCCTTAGCAAATACTTTGAACTGTTCACCGAGGACATTCATTCCCTTGAGAGAAAGATGCAAACCATCTTTCTTGTACAGTTCTTTTCCATTCCAACTAGAGCTGACATGAGACACAAAGCCAACCCCTTGGTTCAGACACCATTCACGAAGCCACACATTGAATTCCTTAATGCGCATCTTCCTGTCATGCTGAAGGTTATGCACAGGCAAAACTGCAGAGAATGAAACAGTTGATGCAACCTCCCGTATATAATTTCCAAGTGTGTGAAAAGCTTCCTTCACCTTTGAAACCTCATTGCAAGCCAGATCATTTGTCCCCAGATGGACAATAACATCCACCTCCCTTTCCTGCTTTGCTTGCCTAACAATATTAAGGATCCGTCGTCTATCCCTGCTAGCGGTAGCACCAGGGAGACATCTCACAAAACCATTTTCCTCAAACTTCACACCTCTTATGATGGAATCGCCCACCAACAGCTGCTTACTATCAGTCCTCACCTTCTCCTTTTTGTCTTTGGCTGCAGTCTTGCTTACTTTAGGCATGGGAGATGATTGTTTCTCGCCCACTGTGCTTAAGCCATCCTCCATGTTGCTCTTGCACTCTGAAAGTGCTGCAAATGAATTATGGAGAGTCACAGACTCTCAGTCTGCCAGAACCTGCAGCAACCCATCTTCCATTTCTAGGGGGCCTCTGTGGCAGTGGCATTGCAACGTTCTCAGCCTGAGTTTGTTTACCGGTTAATTTACAAATCTCATATTTCAAAAATGAGATTTCCTGCTGCATTATGGAGAGCTGTCTACAGATCAGACAGCATCCAAACCTCTGAAGAGTGGAACCTGAAATAAAAGCACAGCAATTCCTGCACAGAACCAGGTCTGCCATTAAGAGGGGAAAGATTATAAACAAACAAATCTTACTTGTTTAGATTGTATCCACCTCCAGATTACCTCCTGAGTATCTCCTGAATATCTCCAATGCACTTATAAAAATCAGCACTTGGAAAAAGCAGCAAGCTATAATATACACAATATACACACCTCAGCTGCTGCAGAACCTCATAATACACACCTCAGCTGCTGCAGAACCTCATAATACACACCTTAGCTGCTGCAGAACCTCATAATACACACCTTAGCTGCTGCAGAACCTCATAATACACACCTCAGCTGCTGCAGAACCTCATAATACACACCTCAGCTGCTGCAGAACCTCATAATACACACCTCAGCTGCTGCAGAACCTCATAATACACACCTCAGCTGCTGCAGAACCTCGTAATACACACCTCAGCTGCCACAGGCTTATGTTTTTGAAAGGATGGTAGTTTAAAAGGCATCTGTCAGCAGATTTGTACTTATGAAACTGGCTGATCTGTTACATGTGCACTTGGCAGCTGAAGACATCTAAGTTGGTCCCATGTTCATATGTGCCTGCATTGCTGTCAAAAATTATTTCATGTATGCAAATGAGCTTCTTGGAGCAACGGGTGCAGAGGGCAAAGCAGTTTCAGGGAGAACAGAGCCTCTAAGTGTAATGGATGCTTCTCCCAATGATCCATAGCCATTATAGTGATGAACAATGCTTTTTTTCCAGCAGTTTAGAGTCACAAGACAAAAGTGATGACTAGCTGGCTCGGTGAACAAAACTCAGAAATTTTGGGTGCATGGTCAGGAAACGCCCCAGATCTCAATCCTATTGAGAATTTCTGGTCAGTCCTCAAAGTGGGTGGACAAACAAAAACAGATATTGTGATAAACTCCATGCACTGATTTAGCAAGAAATGATTGTCATCATCCAGGATTTGGCCCAGGAACTGACATCCAGCATGTTGGGGCGAATTGCAAAAGTCTTGGAAAAGAAAGGTCAACACTGGAAATATTTGCATAAACTTCATGTATCTGTCAATAAAATTCTTGAAAGGCTTCTAAATGTATAGAAACATCCAAAAACACTGAAGCAGAAAAGTTCTCAAAACTTTTTTGACACGACTGTACAACATCCAGCAGGCCTAGATAGGAGTTGTTTCACAGCAGCAGGAGAGCCACAGGTTTCTTTGGTCTGGAGCTGCGTGTCACTCACTAGACCAGAGATCAGCAACCTCCTGCACTCCAGGTGTTGTGAAACTCCATCTCCCAGCATGCACACTTGCTTGGCTGTTCTCTGAACTCCCACAGAAGAGAAAGGAGCATGCTGGGAGTTGTAGTTTCACAACAGCTGGAGTTTGCTGAAGGTTGCTGATCCTTGCACTAGACAAATGAAGAATAAGTGTCTCCGGGAAGGTTTGAGGCTGACCCCCCCTCGGTAATTGATTGTATTCAGATTTTTTATTTATTTATTTTGTTCGTAGAGGAAGACAACGGCTGCCCCATTATTCTTGTTTGTGGCCCCAAAAATGTTGGAAAGTCAACATTCAACAGATATCTCATCAACCAGCTTCTACAGCAGTGAGTAGCTTTGGGGTATATTTTATTACATTTGTGATGATGGTAAAGACTTGTAGATAATTCAGCTGAAGTCTCATCCACTTTGCTGGTACTGAAAAGTGCTGTGGATTTGCAGCATGTATGCCCCATGTGGCTGTACCCATCAGGTAGATCTACACGCTGCATAGAGACCACTGATTTGTGTGCCTTGTAAAATACAAGCAAAGTGGGGTTTCAGAAATCGCATCCACACCCTGCGGAGAAAACTTGCGTCATGAACTGACGAGCGCTGCCGATTTCCAGTCTGTCAGTTTAAGCTGCATGTTTACCCGTGGCTTTCATCCTTGGTAAAGGTTGAAAGCGGTCGAGGACCCACTGCGATCCTGGCAGCGATGATGCCGCATAAATGGCAGTTTTTACCCCGATTTTTCTATGTCAAATCTGCAGCAGACTCATCCCCTGTGGACATACCATCTGGATGATTTTACAACAAAAGTTTCCTGGTTTACATTGGATCTGTCACCCATTTTATGATGTTCCTTCAGAGGACAAGCCGGTGACAAATACTCAGAGCAAAATCCTGGGTCGGTTACTTGAATTTACACAGACGTTTTGTTGAGCTAGGGAGGGGGTTTCTGAGGAAAGCCGGAAACTCGTGAACATGAGGACACTGAGCTTGTGCACAGTATTGAGCTGTCTCCAGTCCAGGTTTGTGATGGAACTGAGACCTCTTGAGACAAGGAAAAAAGACCCAGCACTCCTGAAATTTGTGAGCTGTCGGTTCTTTTATTGCGGTGATAAAAATTCATACAGTGGTACAACCTCCATATGTGTCATTCGCAGTCTGCGAATTGTCTCAAGAGGTCTCGCCATGGTTTCCTGTGCACCCAAGGACTGCAATACATGTGGCAGGTGAGCTGGTTTACCTTACAAGTCCTTGTGATGGAACTGCTCAATCCAGATTTCAGCAAAACGACTGGGGTAATTCAAGTAAGTGACCCAGTTCCTTGCTGAGGGTCTCTGTCATCAGGTTATGCTGCCCTCAGATAAGGGCATACAATTGGTGACATACTCCCTTCAAGACTGGATATGACTTAAATGTCAGACTCATTGGGGGTCTGAATTCCCATCAATTTCTAGAACCTAGTGCCAGCAGCACTAGGTAAATGCCATTGCCCTTTAACTCCTGCTGTTCTTTATGCTCTTCCGAAAAATCCAACTTACTCCCGCTTTAAAGTGGGACTGCAAATGGTAAAAACATTATTCCAGACCCCACCTAGTCCTTGTAATATTTGCCTTCCCTCATTAATCTTGTTGAATTTCATTTCTTGTAGCATCCCCTGCGTTGAATACTTGGACTGTGACCTGGGGCAGACTGAATTTACACCTCCTGGTTGTGTCTCATTGTTAAGCATTACTAAGCCTGTTCTTGGTAAGTGTCCTATGTATAATACGTACACCCACTGTATGGCCTAAAGTGAGCAGACCCCTGTATCTCTGTGTTGGACATCCCATTCCAAAACTGTGCACATTAATAAGGAGTTGGCTCCTTTTGCTGCTATGACAGCTTTCCACTAGAGTTTGGAGTTTCTGTTTGAGTTTCTACCCATTCAGCCAAATGAGCATTTGTGAGGTCAGGCCCTGATATTGGACACGAAGGTCAGATGATATAACGATAAGAACAGGGCTAATCTATGACTTATCTGCAGGATATGACTCTAAACTGTCATCCGTTTTATTGTCGTCTGTTGCATCTTACATGTGTCATTGAGTCAGACATAAAGTAAGTCTTGGTTCATTCCTTTTGGCTGCATTATTGATTGTAATTACTCTCGTTTAGAAGATTTTGTGCTAAATGATTTTGGGCGAAGCTACTGCTGTTTCTGGTGCTGCAGCTCGGCTCATTAGAGTGAATGAAGTTGAGCAGCAGTACCGGGCTCCGCCACACTCGTGCTGCCATAAAACCCCTTTAAAAGGGTTTTCCGGGGTCAGGATATTGTCAGCCAATCCTCTGAATGGGTCATCGGTATCAAATTAGTGGGGGTCTGACTCTTGGTATCCTCACCAATCATCTGTGTGAAGTGGCCATGTCGCTTATGTGAGTGCGTCTGCCGCTTCATTGTTTACATGGGGCTATCTGCTTGCACGCCGTCTACATAGTACCAGGGTATTGCAGCTTCCACCTATTCAGGGGAAGGACGCCAAGTTCCAAGGTAAACAATCACCCGCAATGCCACAGCACCTTCAAACAGCTGATCAGTAGGGTTGTCGAGAATTTTACATCGTTTTATTTTCTTTCCTGTGTTTGGCATTAGGACCTCCCTATTCTCAGCAGCGGGACCCTCACAAAATGGTTTACTTCGGAGAGACCTCCTGTGAACAGGACATGGAGCGGTTTGTCGAGTCGCTAAAATACGTCATAACGAGTTATAAGAAAGACCAGCCGCTCATCATCAATACCATGGGATGGGTTAAAGGTCCGTTTCATCCATGGTCCTCATTTTGTGCTTGCTGTGCAGTGTTCCACTATATTACATACTACCATTTACTGTTTCTTTTTTAGGATTCGGATTGTTGCTGTTGATCGACTTAATACGTCTCCTTTGTCCAAGTCATATAGTCCAAATGACCATCAAAGACAAAAATTTGATGGAGCCACTGACGCCTGAATATGTCAGGAACTCTGCAGGTTTTATGACAAAAGCTCAGTCACAGGCTCAGTGCAAAAACCGAAGCATGGATTTCATAGAGGAAGAGGAGCAGGACTACAGTGACCAGCTTCATTCCCGAGCATCCGGGGTTTATCATCTCATTCAGATCGAGAGCAACTTTGATGGAGCAGGAGATACTGACAACATGTAAGCAGTGGCCCTGACAACATTAGGGGCCACAATTTAATTGTTTTTGATTAATTGCAACTTACTCCTATGTTGGGACCTAATTCGGAAGTGACATCATTTTGATCAATTTGTGTTCTGTACTGCATCCCTGTATTAATTGTGTTCTTATGATTTTCTTGTGTTAATTAGACCTTGCCATAACTGGATCCTGCGTGACCTCGCGATGTTGGGGTACATCAGTAAATTGCAGCAGTTTGATCCAGACCAGATAATCCCATTGAATGGGCTCTTACCTTATGAGGTGAGTTTTTGGAAAACCGTAAAATTCTAAGAGTCCATAATCCAGGGGGCCTGACAGATGGGCAATTATCAGACGGTCACTCACTTGTTGGACATTGGTCACATTGCGTTTTGTGAACATGTCACAGTGCATGAGCTTTGATTGTAGCTGTATGTCCTTATTTACTTAATTGATACCAAAAGGACAGTAGATATACTAGGTATACCTTTTTAAAGGGTTTTTCTGAGATTTTGATACTGATGACCTATCCTCAGGATAGATCATCAGAACCTGATCGGTGGGGGTCAGACACCCGGGACCTCTGCTGATCAGCTGTTTGAGAAGGCACCGGCGCTCCTGTGAGCGTTGCGGCCTTCTCGCAGCTTACCAAGCACAGCGCCATTCTTTGTATAGTGGCTATGCTTGGTATCGTGCTCAGCCTCACTCACTTCAATCTGGCTTATTTGGTTTAGGTGCCTTTTAATGCGGTCGCTCTTCGAGTGATCCATGCAGATGTGTCTCCATCTCACATCATGTATTCCGCTAATGCCAGCTGGGTTGGCCTCTGCCACATTCTGGATGACGTCAGCAGTCAGGACAGCGGTCCTGTTCTATTAACGCAGACTCCAATCTGCGACTGCGTGGGATTCGGTAAGATGTATTCGTGTTTTGTATTTTTTTTTTGTACTCTTTCTTGATCTTCATTGGTTTAGTGCCATCCCAACTCTAGTCACAGACTAATTATTATGACTTTAGCCTAGAAATCTCTTGTATGCTGTATAGTCCTTCCCAGGCCAGGCAGCTGTGCCTTTCATTTTGGTCCAGAATGCCTGATTATTCAACATAAAATAAAATAGTCCCCTGCTGGATTACCAGTAATTTTACCTGATACTCCGCCACTTGCCTTCTGCTGAAGATGACTGTAAAGTCCTTTATGCACGCACCAGGGCTGCTGATGCCACAGCACTTGTATGTTCAGGCATTGACGTACTCATGCATGTTCTCATCACATACATCTCTGCCCCGTTTGATGCACTCCATGATATTATTTGCATAGGTTGACACTGGTTGTTGCTTTTCCATGTCAGTGTTACCCAGTTCCCATGTGCATAACATTCCATTTGTCAGTGTTAAACCTCATCTGTCCAATCTATCCAGATCCCTCTGTAGTAGTATACTGTCCTCTTCCGTGTTAATTACTTACACAGTTTAGTGTCATCTGCAAAAATATACAGTATCTTACAAAAGAGAGTACACCCCTCACATTTTTGTAAATATTTTATTATAGATTTTTAACCCTGAAGATCTGACACTTGATACAATGTAAAGTAGTCAGTGTGCAGCTTGTATAACAGTGTAGATTTGTAGTAGTAGGTGTGCCCTCAAAGTAACTCACCACACAGCCATTAATGTCTAAACCGCTGGCAACAAAAGTGAGTACGACCCTGAGTGAAAATGGCCAAATTGTGCCCAATTAGCCATTTTCCTTCCCCGGTGTCATGTGACTCGTTAGCGTTACAAGCAGGGGCGTAGCTAATGGCTCATGGGCCCTGGTGCAAGAGTTCAGCTTGGGGCCCCCCTTCCCTCAGTGCTTTGTGGTCAAGGCCAGGAAGCGCATAGCCTTCGTGCTGCCCGAGGCTAAAATTGAAACGTCACCCCTGCCCCCTTCCCTTGAGCCAGAGATGTAACTTGACCAGCATGGACTTTCTATAATAATGGTGTCTTCTTATGCACCACAAGGGTCTTTGGGCCCCCTCAGGCTCCTGGGCCCGGTAGCGACTGCTACCTCTGCACCCCCTATAGCTACGCCCCTGGTTACAAGGTCTCAGGTGTGAATGAGGAGCAGGTGTGTTAAATTTGGTGTTATCACTCCCATACTGGTCACAAGTTCAGCATGGCACCTCATGGCAAAGAACTCTGAGGATCTGAAAAAAATATAGTTGTTCTACATAAAGATGGCCTAGGCTTTAACCACCTCAGCCCCCTAGCTTAAACACCCTGAAAGACCAGGCCACTTTTTACACTTCTGACCTACACTACTTTCACCATTTATTGCTCGGTCATGCAACTTACCACCCAAATGAATTTTACCTCCTTTTCTTCTCACTAATAGAGCTTTCATTTGGTGGTATTTCTTTGCTGCTGACATTTTTACTTTTTTTGTTATTAATCGAAATTTAACGATTTTTTTGCAAAAAAATGACATTTTTCACTTTCAGTTGTCAAATTTTGCAAAAAAAACTACATCCATATATAAATTTTGCTCTAAATTTATTGTTCTACATGTCTTTGATAAAAAAAAAAATGTTTGGGTAAAAAAAAAAATGGTTTGGGTAAAAGTTATAGCGTTTACAAACTATGGTACAAAAATGTGAATTTCCGCTTTTTGAAGCAGCTCTGACTTTCTGAGCACCTGTCATGTTTCCTGAGGTTCTACAATGCCCAGACAGTACAAACACCCCACAAATGACCCCATTTCGGAAAGTACACACCCTAAGGTATTCGCTGATGGGCATAGTGAGTTCATAGAACTTTTTATTTTTTGTCACAAGTTAGCGGAAAATGATGATTTTTATTATTTTTTTTTCTTACAAAGTCTCATATTCCACTAACTTGTGACAAAAAATAAAAAGTTCTATGAACTCACTATGCCCATCAGCGAATACCTTGGGGTCTCTTCTTTCCAAAATGGGGTCACTTGTGGGGTAGTTATACTGCCCTGGCATTCTAGGGGCCCAAATGTGTGGTAAGGAGTTTGAAATCAAATTCTGTAAAAAATGACCTGTGAAATCCGAAAGGTGCTCTTTGGAATATGGGCCCCTTTGCCCACCTAGGCTGCAAAAAAGTGTCACACATCTGGTATCTCCGTACTCAGGAGAAGGTGGGGAATGTGTTTTGGGGTGTCATTTTACATATACCCATGCTGGGTGAGAGAAATATCTTGGCAAAAGACAACTTTTCCCATTTTTTTATACAAAGTTGGCATTTGACCAAGATATTTACTCCAGACTGGGCGGTGAAAGGGGGAACTACTGGTGCGGCTGAAGTTGGTGACTGCCAATCAGGATTTGCCAGCACCTCAGGGACTCTAGGGGCTCTACGGGCCTGTCTGTGCGGTGGCTGCGACGGGGTAACTAGTGCACGTGCCACCGTACCAGCTTCAACTGCCCTTCTGGTGCTCGCTACTTCACCAGGTTGTACGGCAGTGCTGGTACTAGGTCCAGGAAGGGCTGCGCTGCTGGTGTATGCCTCACCACGTGATCCGGCAGCGACAGCCCCACTCTGCTGCTCTTGAAGCGGATCCTGCGTAACCTGTGGTCTAGCGACATGGGGCTGGGTACGCCTGGTTCTATCAGGGACCTCAACCTCCTCGTCCGAACTTTGGGTCAGAGAGCCACTGCTTTCTACAGGTTCATATTCTGACCCGCTAGATTCGTCAGATGAGGGTTCCCACTCCTCATCCGACTGGGTCAGAATCCTGTAGGCCTCTTCAGAAGAATACCCCCTGTTTGACATTTTGGACTACTAAATTTAGGGGTATTCCCTGAGACTACCCAAGAAAAAAAGCAAACCTGTCTTACCGGAGGCTGCTGCGGTTGATAAAAAATATCAAAACTGATTTTTTTTATCGCCGCAGTGCGTGTAAAATGAATGTGCAGTGATCAAAAAATATATATTTTTTTGTCACTGCGGTGGGGCGGGCGTGGGTGAACGCACGTGTGGGCGACCGATCAGGCCTGATCGGGCAAACACTGCGGTTTGGGTGGAGGGCGAGCTAAGGTGACACTAATACTATTATAGATCTGACCGTGATCAGTTTTGATCACTTACAGATACTATAAAAGTACAAATGCTGATTAGCGATACGCTAAACAGCGAATAAAAGTGACTGCGGTGGGGTGGGCGCTAACTGACGCTAACTACCTAACCAAGGGGCCTAAACTATCCCTAAAACCTAACAGCCAATACCAGTGAAAAATAAAAAGTGACAGTTTACACTGATCACTTTTTTTCCTTTCACTAGTGATTGACAGGGGCGATCAAAGGGTTAATTGGGGTGCAGGTGGGTGATCTGGGGCTAAGGTGTAGTGTTGGTGCTACTCACAGTTCAGTCTGCTCCTGTGCTGGATCCAACCGACGAAAAGGACCAGCACAGGAGCAGACAAGCCATATAACAGATCATATTTACTAATATGATCTGTTATATGACTTTGGATTGGATTTTTTGAAAATCGCCAGCCTGCCAGCCAATGATCGTTGCTGGCAGGCTGGTGACGAAATACTTCTTTTAATTTTGCCGGCCCGCGTTGCGCATGCGCGGGCCGGCTTTGAGCGAAATCTCGCGTCTCGCGAGATGACGCGTATATGCGTGACTCTGCGCAGCGCTGCCACCTCCGGAACGCAATTCTGCGTTAGGCGGTCCGGAGGTGGTTAAGAAGATTACCAACACCCAGAAACTGAGCTCCAGCACGGTGGTCAAGACCAAACAGTAGTTTAACAGGACAGGTTCCACTCAGAACAGGCCTCACTATGGTCGACCAAAGAAGTTGAGTGCACATGCTCAGCGTCATATCCAGAGGTTGTATGATTGCTGCGGAGGTTAGACGGGTGGGGGGTCAGCCTGTCAGTGCTCAGACCATACGCCGCACACTGCATGAAATTGGTCTGCATGGCTGTCATCTCAGAGGGAAGCCTCTTCTAAAGATGATGCACAAGAAAGCCTGCAAAGAGTTTGCTGAAGACAAGCAGACTAATGACATGGATTACATGTCTTGTGGTCTGATGAGACCAAGATAAACTTATTTGGTTCAGATGGTGTCAAGCGTGTGTGGCAGCAACCATGTGAGGACAAAGTCAAGTGTGGCTTGCCAACAGTCAAGCATGGTGACAGGAGTGTCTTGGTTTGGGGCTGCATGAGTGCTGCCGGCTGTGGGGAGCTACCACTGAAGGAACCATGAATGCCAACATGTACTGTGACATACTGAAGCAGAGCCTGATCTCCTACTTTTGGAAACTGGGCTGCAGGGCAGTATTCCAACATGATGACCCCAAACACACCTCCAACACGACCACTGCCGTGCTAAAGAAGGCAGTCCTGGAAAATAATGGTGGCCACACAAAATATTGACACTTTGGGCACAGTTTGGCCATTTTCACTTAGGGTCGCACTCGCTTTTGTTGCCGGCGGTTTAGACATTAATGGCTGTGTGGTGAGTTATTTTGAGGGCACAGCAAATTGTTACTGTTATACAAGCTACACACTGACCGCTATATATTGTATCAAAGTGTCAGCTCTTCAGTGTTGTCCCATGAAAAGATAGAATAAAATATTTACAAAAATGTGAGGGATGTACTGACTTTTGTGAGATGCTGTATATTTTACTATGCAATCCCTTTACCTGTTCTGCCAGGGGGCAGGTAAGTCAAATCCACACTTAAAACAATGTATATGTTCTGTAATGTGTGTCTCCATATTTCACCTTCTGTACGCTTTGACATTATGTGTATTATGATTTTTTGACCAGGTATTATCCGGGGAGTTAATTTGGTCAAAAAGGTCTACCACATTCTTACCCCTTTGCCACCTGATACTCTTCGAGGGGTCAATTGTTTGCTCATAGGCAACATATCTGTACCACACAGCATCTTCAAGCATCAGGTAGGAATGGTAAATGTGACCTCTCCTCAATAGGAAATTGACTGATGTGTGATTGGAGATATTCTGTACATTCGCGCTTTTTAAAATTTTTTAATTACTATGTTAATTTTATTCTAGCCCGGAGTACAGGGAGACCTCCCCTATGTAACCACAGAATATGACTTCACTATATACGGATCTGGGAAAATAAAGCTGAATAAACATCTGAAAAGACGGGAACATCTATAAAAAAAATAATAATAATCCTTCATACTTTGTTACTTATTTGGTCACGTCAAGCTCTCCTCATGCATATGTTTTAGTAACTACTTGTATTTTTAGCGAAATAACAATACTGGAACATCTTATTCTCGGAATTCTATGTTGTGCTATTTCTCTGTTATCCTTTCTCTAAATATGTGAACAAAATGACATACAGTTTTAATCGATACTGCACAGCATCTGCAAGTATCAGGTATGAACGCTCCAGTCAGTGCTGACCTGTACGGCAGAAGTCAGGACTTTAAAGATGGCACCCGCTTAGAAACTGAACGGACGCCAGTTGCCTGCTGTTTTACTCTGCAGTCACCAAGAGGCATTGTCCATGATCAACAACTAATCCCACAGATGCCGTGGTCAATTGCGCTGCGCTGCGCTCCCAGGCACTATAAGATCGAGGGAGCCGTTCAAGAGTAACTAAACCTTTTATATAAAACTTTTAATATGTTCTCCCTAATGCCCTAATAAAACTCTCTCTAATATACTTTATTAATGAACGTTCAATTTTTACTACACTTTTTCCTACCTAAAATGTATTCACTGTGCGCTTAAAACTCAGTTCTCTGTACACCGCTGACTGCTCACCGGTGTAAGGAGTACATTTTATCAATGGGGCCGCAGCAGCGCTGGAGTACATGCAGGAGTGCATATTGCTGCTCCTGCCCATGCTCCCTGGATGATTGCTAACTACTGGCATAGCACATAGGTACCCTGTACCCATGTACTATCTAAGATACAGCGGAGCGGGCTCCTGCTTCTGCCTGCTCCTCTAAGCTTAAGAGGACTACATGGAGGCTCTTAGCTTAGCGGAGCAGGCAGAAGCAGGAGCCCGCTCAGGTAATCCTGGTATAGTACATGGGTACAGGGTACCCATGTGCTATGCCAAGAGTTAGTAATCCTCCGGGGGTCAGGAGCAGCAATATGCTCCTGCCTGTACTCGCGGCGATGCTGCTGCCCCATTGATAAAATGTACCCTGTACACCGCTGAGCAGTCAGCGGTGTACAGAGAACTGAGTTTTAAGCGCACAGTGAATGGTGCGCTTTAGGTAGAAAAAAGTGTAGTAAAAATAGAACTTTCATTAATAAAGTATATTAGAGAGAGTTTTATTAGGGCATTATGGAGAACATATTAAAAGTTTATATAAAGGTTTAGTTACTCTTTCAGTTGCTATGGCAGCTGGAGACTTAGGAAGGCTCTGAGGTCTGCAAAATTGAAGTTCCGTAGTAACACAGTGAATCTCCCATAAGCTGCAGTGTTAGTGTCTTATGTTAGTCCCCTAGAGGGAAATAGTGAAAATAGTTTTTAAAAATATGAGAAAATCTAAAAATTTTAATCACCCTTTTCACCCAAAATTCCCATACTATTAAAATATAAAATTGTTTATCCCCTGTGTGGAATGGCGTAATGGAAAAAAAAAATATCAAAATCGCTGATTCGCTATTTTTTCGTTGCTTCGATTCTCCCCCCCCAATTATATATATATTTTTTTTAATTATCAGTCGTGCACACTCCACAATGGTATCAATAAAAACTATGGATCACCACACAAAAAAATAAATAAAAACTATATAAATGTGGTATCGCGCTGTAATCACACTAGCCCAGAGAATGATCGTGACAGGCCAGTTTTACCGCATAGGGAATGCCATGAAAACGAAACCTATAAAATTATGGTGGTATTGTTTTGTTTTTTTTTCCAACTCCACCTCATTTGGAATTAGTTTTTCAGCTTTCTGCCACATCTTATGTAATATAAAAGTACAACTCGTTCCACAAAAAAAATAAGGCCTTATATGGCTATGTGAATGGAAAAATTAAAAAAAGATATGGCCCCGGTAAGGTGGGGTAGGAAAAAAAATTTAATAAGTGGAATTATATTTCCAGGAGAAATAACAGAGGGATCAGCACAATGCAGAGTTAGGCCTCTTTCATCACACAACCATTTTTTTTTTTTTCCGTTTTTTACATTCTGTATACGGAACAATTCATTTCAATGGGTCCGCAAAAAAAAACGGAAGGTACTCCGTATGAATTCCGTTTTTCCGTTCTGTTGAAAGACAGAAAATGTCCTATTATTGCCCGCAAATCACGTTCCGTGGCTCCATTCAAGTCAATTGGTCCGCAATAAAAAAAGGAACACATACGGAGTGTACTCTGTATGTCTTACGGATCCGTTCCGTTTTTGCGGAACTATCCATTGTAAATTGTATGCCCAGCCCAATTTTTTTCGATGTAGTTACTGTATATACTGTATATGCCATACGGAAGAACAGAAACGGGGAAAAAAAAAAAACTGAACAGCGGATCAGTGAAAAACGGACCGCAAAACACTGAAAAAGCCATATGGTCGTGTGAAAGAGGCCTTAAAGAAATGCTCCTTATTTACCAAAACAGGAGAGTGGGCAGGTCCTCTGCCATCTTGAAGAGGTTATGCAGTGGGGAAATATTGATGAATGGGGCATGCAGTTGTAAATACACTGCGCCGCCTCTACAAGTGCAATTTTGAAGCAGCATTGCCTGAGTGCCGCTACCACTTCAAACAGCTGATCGGTGGGGTTGCCGTGAGTCAGACCCCGCCGATCTTATATTGATGACGTATCCCGACGATAGATCATCAATAATTACCGACTGAACAACCCCTTTAAAATATTAGCGTCCAGCTTGATAACGGCAGCAGCTTTTCTCATGTAAATAGCTTCTATTAAAGTTGTGTTTTTTATTCTGTTGTATGTTGGTAATTTAAGGCACGTCTCATAGAACACTTAGTAGGATTAACAGTGCTTATCTGTTCGCACAACAGTTGTAAGTCTACTTGTACATCATATAAATATTTTTTTAAAGTTCAAGGGCCAAGCCCAACATCTGGAGATTTCCAATAAAGATTTGTTAAGAAAAGTAGTGATGACTTGATCTTTACTTTACCACTTCTGCTCCTTGTAAGACTCCCAACTTCATATCTGTGAGACTGCAATGTGTGGCTTCTTCTGGACATCAGTGGATCATGGCAGGTCTTGTCTTCATGGGTATTGTCTGCATCCTCTGGTTCTTGGGGTGGTTCTAAAAGGCAGGTGTCAGGCCCATTCTTTGGCCTTCTATATGATGTTATGGGAATGGTCAGTAAAACATTTAAGGCTTTCTGAACCCAGCATGAACCCCCCCCCCCCCCCCCCCCCCCACTCCTGACAATATTGAGAGGCCATTTATGTGTAATTCTATATGTACACCTTGGTGAGGCTTACCATGGCTTGGAGGTTAGAGAAAGCATTAGCATTGAGGCAATCAATTCAGTCAAAATTGTACATCAGCTTGTAAGCTATTGTATATGCACATGTACAAGAAGGAAAATCGTAAAAGCAGTTTCCTAATATAAATTATCTGACGAAGAGTACCGCCTGTACTTGAAACGCGTAGGAAGTTTGACCCTCACTGCTATCCGTAGCTCACCTGCGGTGACGTCACCCGCTCAGACGTGAGCGTCAGCTAAACAGGTAATGGGAGCATACCGCCACCGGCCGGGGCGAACTCCCAATACCCCAATAATATTAGACAGCCTATGCTACAGCCATCCTCCCTTGGATCCACTCTCCCTGTTTCTGTATTACACACAGAAGAGATATGAGGACCGCCGCATAACATTTCATCGCAACAGGCATACCTGGGTTAAGGTAGGACGGAGACACATATATATGCTGAAGCGATCTTGTGTACTTGTGTGATAAGGAGGAAGGTGTCTGTTTAGTTTTTGGCTGTCTACTTGTAATTTCAGCGCTCAGTGTTGCATTTGTGTTATATATATATATTAAGAATACTCCCCTTGGGTCCCCTAAGCTTCATTTTAGCAAAAAACGTCTAAAATTTAACACATATACGGTATATGGAATTTTGTGCTGATTACCTTATTCATATACCTTTTTATAGCAAGCACAGCTCTGTTTTTCTAATACAGAGTTCCAATTCCCCTGTATAAGTACAGATATAAAAATAACATCTTGCCTACCTGCAGCCACCACTAGAGGGAGCTTGCTGTGTACAGTTCATACACTGAATTCTGTAATAACACCGTCCCATCCGATCCTGGATAAGACAATATTTCATCCAAGGTGATGTAATGATTCTACCCATAGTGCGCTCAGGAAAATCTCTACGGAGTACCAAGTTTAAGATGTGATCAATGATGTAATGAAATGCCCCACAACTTTAAGATTATGAAAGATTATCGCATTCATGGCTCTTAGGCTAGGTCTACACGACTACATTTGTCGTGCGACCACAACTACACTGCAACATTTGTCACACAACTTGCGACAATTTTTATAATGGCAGTCTATGGTGTCCATATGCCATCCGTTTTTTTTGCAGATCCATTGTAACTATCCTTATCCGCAAAACGGGGCTATGGAACGGACATACTGATGCGGACAGCACATGGTGTTTTTTGCAGACCTGATTAAAAAACTTAACTGACACAGAAACAAATTACGTTTGTGTGCATGAGGCCTGATACTGTAATTTTCAGGGCCCTGTGGAGTAATCGCCAGCAGAAGTCGGTACGGTGCATAAATCACAGGGCAGACTGAGTAGACAAAATGGTAAAAAGCAAACAATCGCCCAAAAGTGTTTATCCTCGGTGAACACTGGCACCAGGGATTGCCTGCTAAGCAGACAGACCCATTCATAATTTCCCGGCCTTTAATTTAAAGGGCCAGTGCAATGCAATTCAAATAGAAATATAAGCAAAAAATGTCTTGTGTTCTTATTATGCTCTAGTTAATAGTTGGCTCTAAAACCTGAAGACTCATCCAGGCTGGGAAAATGTGAGGGTAGGCCATCAATATCTGATCGGTGGAGGTGCACTCCCCACCGAACGACGGTTCTCGAGTAGCTGTGAACTGAGCTAGTTGGGAACATCTAATCAGTGGTCTGGCTACACAGTGACGCTGGTTCTGGCCAGGATCGACACTGCTAGATTTCTTGAGACTGGTGCTGCAATCCCATTTACATCTATGGCATCACTGCTATCCTGGCAGTGACACATGTCGCCGTGTAGCTGTAACCGTAAACGGGTTTTCCCACTAGGACAACTTTTCACCTAGCCACAGGAAGTGTCTGATTGGCTAGGGTCTGACCACTGGGGCCCATGCTGATAACAAGAACGTGGGCCCGTGCTATGGGACTGCCAGAGATAGCCTAGCATTTGTATACTACTATATCCATCAGCGTGCCGCTCCATTCAAATGGGTGAGCGTTCTCGTGATTGGCGGGTGTCCCAGTGGTCAGACACTTATCCCTCAGGATACAATATATTCAACATATAATGGTCTTACCTGGGCCACATTCAAACCACTTGAAACAACATACAATAACACAGTCCTGATCTGCGGCACATGCGATTGGCCAGAAGTTCCAGCCATAATCCTTTCACTGGTCACACACCTTTGTTACTGAAGTGCCTGCACTCATTGGCTGTCCAGTGGCGCCTCTCTACACTATAATGCGGTACTACTTTACAGGTCCTGTTCTTGAGCTGTTCCTGTGGACACAAGGTTGAGGCAGCTGGAGCTGTTCTTCTTAGGCCTCATGCACATGACTAATGTATTTTGCGGTCTGCAAATTGCGGATCTGCAAAAAAAAAAAAAACGGTTGCCATCCGTTTTTTTTGCGGATCCATTGTAACAATGCCTAAAACGGACAAGAATAGGACATGTTCTATTTTTCTTGCGGGGCTACGGAACGGGCATACTGATGCGGACAGCACACGGTGTGATGTCCGCATTTTTTGTATACGGACCGTATCCGGAACTGAAAAAACAGCCCATGTACGGAACGCAAAAAATGTTCGTGTGAACGAGCCCTTAGGCCCCTTTCATACGAGTGTGACGGATTGGCTCCGGATGCGTTCAGTGAAACCCGCACCATTTTGCAAGCAGGTTCAGTCAGTTTTGTCTGCGATTGCGTTCAGTTGTTCAGTTTTTTCCGCACGGGTGCAATGCGTTTTGATGCGTTTTTCACGTGCGTGATAAAAAACGGAAGGTTTACAAACAACATCTCTTAGCAACCATCAGTGAAAAACGCATCGCACCCGCACTTCCGGATGCAATGCGTTTTTCACTGAAGCCGCATTCACTTTTATGGGGCCTGGGCTGCGCGAAAAACGCTGAATATAGAACATGCTGCGTTTTTTACGCAATGCAGAACTGATGTGTGAAAAATGTACACAGACCCATTGAAATGAATGGGTCAGGATTCAGTGCGGGTGCTATGCGTTCACGTCACGCATTGCACCCACGCGGAAAACTCGCTCGTGTGAAAGGGGCCTTAGGAGCAGCACGTGATTAATGAATGATACCCAACCTATATAGGAAAGTTGCAAAACTTCATGTCTTGACTCTTGTAAAGCATTAGAAATACACAACTGCTTTCTTACAGAAAAAGCTTCACTTTTGTCCATGGCTATATCTCTGGTATGGCATATTTGAATGAATGGGGGCTGAGCTACAACACCAGACATGTCCCACAGAGACCATATATTTTAAGTTCACGCAACCCCTTTAAATGTCCCACAATCCCCTCTGCAGTCTGTACATATAAACCGATCTGAAGAGGTTTCTCACTTCCTCGCTGTAGTGAGCAGATCTTCTGACCGCCTCGAACACAAACACATCAAACTTAACACTAACCTCAGGGAGGGAAGCTACAACCTGCAGCATTTTTTTCTAGAAACAGCGCCACACCTGTCCACGGGTTGTGTCTGGTATTGCAGACACAACCCATGGAAGCACTACGAAGCGGTTCCGTGCCTCCATACCGCAAAAGAAAAGACATGTCCTATCTTTTGCTGTATCTTGCGGATCGCGGACCCATTCAAATCGAGTGCACACGGCCGGTGCCTGTGTATTGTGGACTGCTATTTGCGGTCTTACATTGAATCAGCCCTAAGGCTAGGTCTACACGACTCACCAATGTCGCACGACAATTTGTATAACGATAGTCTATGGTGTCGCAGGCTGCGACTCCGACACTATAGACTACCAAAATGTCACGCGACAAATGTTGCAGTGTAGTTGTGCCCCATCTGTCGTGCGACACATGTCGTCGTGTAGACCTAGCCTTTGATCTCATGCACACAGCCGTTGTTTGGGTCCGCATCCGAGCCGCCATTTTGGCGGCTCGGATGCGGACCCGTTCACTTCAATGGGGCCGCAAAAGATGCGGACAGCACTCCGTGTGCTGTCCGCATCCGTTGCTCCGTTCCGTGGCCCCGCTAAAAAAATATAACATGTCCTATTCTTGTCCGTGCTTTGCAGTGCAGACAAGAATAGGCATTTATATTGAAGGCTGTCCGTGCCGTTCTGCAAATTGTGGAACGCGCACGGACGCCATCCGTGTTTTGCAGATCCGCGATTTGCGGACCGCAAAACACACCAGTCGTGTGCATGAGGCCTTATACTGAGTTTTTCTCCCCAACTAGATATCGATCTGCTCAGCTCCTGCTTTATATCATGCTGCCCACATATAGGACTGCATGCACAACGTAACCGGTTCCCTTTGAAGTCCTGGAGAACCTGTATATGTCTCCTACTGCAGGCGCTTTGATAACCTCTACTACTACTGCTACACTGATTTCATAGCTGAACTCTGCTCCTCAGGATTTGCAGGGGTTAACTGTTTAATGCGTCAATTCCTAATTCTTCACATATGGTTTGATCTGGTTACAGAAAATAGTCTTGGCTGACTATCAAATCCCCCCAAACAGTGGCTATGGAGGCCATCTGTTTAATGTAGAGGTGGGGGTGGGGACAAGAAGACTCGAGTAGTTTCTGCAAGTTGTGGCTCTCCTGCAAGGAGACTACGGCGCTCATTGTATAAAACTACAAAGCCATGCCATGCTGGGAGTTGTAGTTTAGAGCCGCTACACTGACCCCACACTTTCTATTGCAGCAGTAGTTGGATCCCCCAGAAATCAGTGACGCTCCTTGGTCTCAGAACTCGCGGTTACGATGGCAACACTTCCATCTAGGATGTGCAGTCTACTGTGATTTAAATTTTTTATTAGTGATTGCAGCTGAAATGGACTCTAAATGAACAGTCTGTACTTCCCGAGGCTGGGCACATTCATCTCACTGACATGATGTCTTCTGACAGATCACCATGATTAAGCTTGCAAAATTTTTTTAGCTAGAATATTTTTGGAGAGTGCAATGTTCCAGTCTAAAGATATGCAGAATGGCAACAAATCACGGATCTATTTATAGTTGTTTAAATAAAATAAAAAAATATATATATATATAAAGATTTATGTATTTTCAATGAAACATGTATTTTTCCGATATAAGAATTTCCCTGTCAATATATTAGGACCTTTTTGAGATGTGGGTCATTTCCTTATGGCTGGATAGGTGCCTTGTTAGAGTTTGGTGAGTTCCATAGCATGACTATTGGGCCTCATTCGCTTGACCATATTTTTGGCCCGTGAATGATCCGCATTTTTTGTGGATCACATGTGGAGCTATTCATTTCTATGGGGCCGCCAAAAATGTGGACATCTTTGTGCTCTCTGCATCCATGTGGCTATGCCGCAGATAATAGGACATGTTCTAATCTTGTTCGTTTGGCAGACAAGAATAGGCATTTTGACAATAGGCTCGCGGAAAGTGCAGCATGCACATAGTCTGTATCCGAATTCTACAAATCCGCGGATTACGAGCATGTAAATGTAGACTTAAGGCCTCATGCACACGACCGTTGTTCGGGTCCGCATCCGAGCCGCAGTTTTTGCGGCTCGGGTGTGGACCCATTCACTTCAATGGGGCCGCACGTGTCCTATTCTTGTCCGTTTTGCGGACAAGAATAGGTATGTCTACAATGGGCTGCCCGTTCTGCAAATTGCGGAAGGCACACGGACGGCTTCCCTTTTTTGCAGATCTGCGTTTTGCGGACTGCAAAAAACGGAACGGTCGTGTACATGAGGCCTAAAGGAGTTGTCTGAGTTTTTTTTTAAATTTTACTAAAGGGGCATGCTGCAAGAATGAAAAAACCTTGCTTTCCTTTCCTGCTCCCTTTCTGATCTAGTGTCATCTTCCCAGGCTGTAGCTAGTGATGTTCCATATACCGCTGCAGTCGATCACTACCCTTAGCGGTTCCTCCGCAATACAGGGCTGAGACCGGTGTTTAGCTGCAGTAGTCTATGGAACATCTCCCCTGCAGCCAAGCAAAAATGGGCTGCAGCCCAGGAAGAGGGCAGGAACAGAAATGGAAGATTTTTTTCATTATTTTACCAGGCTCCCATCACTTTGGTAAACTGATTTTAAAAAAAACTATTAAGGCTACATGTACACGACAGTGAAAAAAAAGTCAGTTAAAAACTGACATTTTTAACGGATGTTTATTTCACTGATGCCTTTCTGAGAAATGGATGTTAAAAATGTATGGGGGCAGTCTGTCAGTGAAAAACGGACAAGATAGAACATGTTCTATTTTTTGACGTCCGTTTTTCACTGACAGTCAAAAAAACTGCTGTGTGAATAACCCCATAGACTACCATCACATGTCCGTCGTGTGCATGTAGCCTAAGATATTTCACCCATAAAATTCAAAAAATAAGTTAAAGAGGTGGTCCAGAATTGGAGAATGTTTTTTTCAGAAACAGAATCCGGCTTCTGTTCACCATCTTTGTTGTAGAAATCATTGTCTGATAGAGATCATTCCAATAGTGAGAAGAATGCTGAAGAGACCCAGATGTTGCTCTATGCCCAGGAATGGCTACAGACTGCGCTGTGCAGCAGCATGCATGTCACTAGCAGTGTGCAAACTACAGCCCACTGCAAAAATGGACATAAATTATTGGATGTCAATTTGCTTACATCATTAACGACAACAGGAGAATTCAAAGGGCTAAGAAGATTTGCTAAATCATATGCAGAATAGCAACAAATCAATCTATTTATAGTTGTTTTAATACAGTTTTATATTTTTCTTTTTTTTAATGTATTTTTCAATATAAGAACATCCCTGTCAATATATTTGTTATCACCCAGTGCATTCCTGGTTTGTTGCTATGCAACAGCCAAATCACATTCTGCCAGGTATATTATTACCGAAAAACATATAGACAACACTGAGATCAGATTTAGGCCTCATGGACGTGACCGTATTTTGTATCCGTGTCCCATCTGCATTTCTATGGGTCTTCAAAAAAAAAAAAAATGGACAGCACATGGACGTCATCCGTGTGCTGTCTGCATCCATGTCTCCGTTCCACAAAAAGATAGAACATGTCCTATTCTGGCCACAAAATGCAGACCACAGACCAATAGAAGTCAAGGGGTCCACAAAAACAACTGACGCAACGCAGACGTCATTCATGTTTTGCGGAGTGCAAAATCGATACGATCATGTGCTTGAAGCCTAAGGCGCCTTTTACACGAGCGAGTTTTCCACGCGGGTGCAATGCGTGAGGTGAACGCATAGCACCCGCAGTGAATCCTGACCCATTCATTTCAATGGGTCTGTGTACATGAGCGTTGTTTTTCACGCATCAGTTCTGCGTTGCGTAAAAATCGCAGCATGTTCTATATTCTGCGTTTTTCACGCAGCCCTGGCCCCATAGAAGTGAATGGGGCTGCTTGAAAAACGCATTGCATCCGCAAGCAAGTGCGGGTGCGATGCGTTTTTCACTGATGGTTGCTAAGAGATGTTTGTAAACCTTCAGTTTTTTATCACGCGCGTGAAAAACGCATCAAAATGCATTGCACCCACGCGGAAAAAACTGAACAACTGAACGCAATCGCAGACAAAACTGACTGAACTTGCTTGCAAAATAGTGCGAGTTTCACTGAACGCACCCTGAACGCATCCGGACCTACTCCGTCACGCTCGTGTGAAAGAGGCCTAAGGCTGAGTTCACACGAGCATGTCCGGATAAGGTCCGGATGCGTTGCGGCAAACCCACGCGAGTAGGTACCCAATTGCAGTCAGTTTTGACTGCGATTGCGTTCCGTTGTTCAGTTTTTATCGCGCGGGTGCAATGCGTTTTGCACGCGCGTGATAAAAAACTGACTGTGGTGCCCAGACCCGAACTTCTTCACTGAAGTTCAGGTTTGGGTTCGGTGTTGTGTAGATGTAATTATTTTCCCTTATAACATGGTTATAAGGGAAAATAATAGCATTCTTTAATACAGAATGCTTAGTAGGTGGTCAATTGAGGGTTAAAAATTAAAAATAATTAACTCACCTTCTCCTCTTGATCGCGTAGCTGCCGGTCTCTTCTTACTTCTTTAATCATGAGCTGCCGGCTAATGGACTTGTGGTGACGTCAGATCACATGGTCCAATCACATGGTCCATCACCACAGTGATGGACCATGTGATTGGACCATGTGATGTGATGTCACCACAGGTCCTTTAGCCGGCAGCTACGCGATCAAGAGGAGAAGGTGAGTTAATTATTTTTTATTTTTTAACCCTCAATTGACCACCTACTAAGCATTCTGTATTAAAGAATGCTATTAGTTTCCCTTATAACCATGTTATAAGGGAAAATAATACAGTGAATAGACTGTCATCTTAGCAACCATGTCACTCAGCCCCATTCACTTCTATGGGGCCTGCGTTGCGTGATAAACGCACAATATAGAGCATGCTGCGATTTTCACGCAATGCATAAGTGATGCGTGAAAATCACAGCTCATGTGCACAGCCCCATAGAAATGAATGGGTCCGGATTCAGTGCGGGTACAATGCGTTCACCTCCCGCATTGCACCTGTGCGGAAATCTCGCCCGTGTGAACTCAGCCTAAGGGTCCATTCACACATCCGCAAAATGGGTCTGCATCCGTTCCGCAATTTTGTGGAACAGGTGCGGACCCATTCTTTTTTAATGGGGCCGGAATGTGCTGTCAGCATCCGCATTTGCAGATCCGCACTTCCGTTTTTTTTTATTAACTGTAATTATGCTGTTTACATTTTCATAACATACTTTTACACAACTTAGTTATTTTCTGTTATTTTATTAATTTCCATACACACATTTTGAAAATCTTAATAGTTTCCTTGGATACAGACGACAGTTTAGCTCCACCTCGCTGTCAAACACGTGTCCTAACAGCTGAGCTGTAACTGCAACTGTCATCCAAGCCCCCACAATGCACTAGTCTGGTAAGGTTACTTTCACACTAGCGTTTTTTGTGGATCCGTGATGGATCTGCAGAAACGCTTCCATTACAATTAGAGATGAGCGAATCGAAGCTGACGAAGTGGAATTCGATCCAAATTTCGGGAAAAATTCGATTTGCAAGGAATGCGAATTTCCTCGTGCTTCGTGGCAACGAATCGCATTTTTCCTAAAATGGCTGCTGCACGTGTGAGGACATGGAGAAAGGAACTCTGGGAAGGTGGTATCACCCAGACTAACATGCATGCAGCCAATCAGCAGCCAGCCCTGTGATATCACGGCCCTATAAATATGGCGGCCATCTTAGAGTCAGACATTTTCCAGCATTCTGCAGGGACAGACATGAGAAGGCGCTAGGGACAGCAACTGGAAAAACCTCATTGTGAAAAAAAAACCTGAAAAAACTATTTATAAGTGCAGGGAATGGCCTCATGCACACGACCGTTGTATGTTTTGCAGTCTGCAAATTGAGGATCCGCAAAACACGGATGGCATCCGTGTGCGTTCCGCAATATGTGGAACGACACTGACAGCCATTGATATAACTGCCTATTTTTGTCCGCAAAACGGACAAGAATAGGACAGGTTATTTTTTTTTGCAGACTGCGGAACGGAGTAACGGATGCGGACAGCACACGGAGTGCTGGCCCCATTGAACTGGGCCCCAAAAACTGCGGCTCGGATGCGGACCAAAACAATGGCCATGTGCATGAGGCCAATGGATAGGGAGGAATCATTTCACAGCATCTTAGTGCAAGGAGAGATATCAGAAGGCGCTAGGGACAGTGCCAAAAAAGCGATTTACAATTGCAGGGAAAGGATAGGGAGGAATCATTTCACAGCATCTTAGTGCAGGGAGAGACATCAGAAGACGCTAGGGACAGTGCCAGACAAGCGATTTACAATTGCAGGGGAAGGATAGGGAGGAATCATTTCACAGCATCTTAGTGCAGGGAGAGACGTCAGAAGACGCTAGGGACAGTGCTAGAAAAGTGATTTACAAGTGCAGGGAAAGAATATTTGGGGATCCAAATAGCCATTGTACAGCTCTGTCATTCCAGCAATTTGTTCTTGTTATTGGGGTGCAAGTGCTATGTTGTAAAGCCTTTAGTGGCCTATTTATAGTACAAAAAAAAAATATATATATATATACGCACTTCACTGTTGCAAATATTTGTGGTGAAAGCGTTTAGTGGCCTATTTCAGTACAAAAAGAAAAATATATTCTCAATTCACTTCTGCAGTTATATGTGTTGAAAGCGTTTAGTGGCCTATTTCAGTACAAAAAGAAAAATATATACGCACTTCACTGTTGATGTTAATTGTGGTTGAAAGCGTTTAGTGGTCTATTTCAGTTAAGAAAAAAATATATATTCTCAGTTCACTTCTGCAGTTATATGTGTTGAAAGCGTTTAGTGGCCTATTTCAGTATAAAAAGAAAAATATATACGCACTTCACTGTTGCAATTATTTGTGGTGAAAGCGTTTAGTGGCCTATTTCAGTACAGAAAGAAAAATATATACACACTTCACTGTTGCAGTTATTTGTGGCGAAAGCGTTTAGTGGCCTATTTTAGTACAAAAAGAAAAATATATATACACACTTCACTGTTGCAGTTATTTGTGGCGAAAGCATTTAATGGCCTATTTCAGTACAAAAAGAAAAATATATTCTAAGTTCACTTCTGCAGTTTTATGCGGTGAAAGCGTTTAGTGACGTATTTCAGTACAAAAAGAAAAATATATACGCACTTCACTGTTGCAGTTATTTGTGGTGAAAGCGTTTAGTGGCCTATTTCAGTACAAAAAGAAAAATATATACGCACTTCACTGTTGCAGTTATTTGTGGTGAAAGCGTTTAGTGGCCTATTTCAGTACAGAAAGAAAAATATATTCTCAGTTCACTTCTGCAGTTATGTGTGGTGAAAGCATTTAGTGGCCTATTTCAGTACAGAAAGAAAAATATATTCTCACTTCACTTCTGCAGTTATGTGTTGAAAGTGTTTAGGGGCCTATTTCAGTACAAAAAGAAAAATATATACGCACTTCACTGTTGCAATTATTTGTGGTGAAAGCGTTTAGTGGCCTATTTCAGTACAGAAAGAAAAATATATTCTCAATTCACTTCTGCAGTTATATGTGTTGAAAGCGTTTAGTGGCCTATTTCAGTACAAAAAGAAAAATATATATGCACTTCACTGTTGATGTTATTTGTGGTTGAAAGCGTTTAGTGGCCTATTTCAGTGCAGAAAAAAATATATATTCTCAGTTCACTTCTGCAGTTATATGTGTTGAAAGCGTTTAGTGGCCTATTTCAGTACAGAAAGAAAAATATATACACACTTCACTGTTGCAGTTATTTGTGGCGAAAGCATTTAATGGCCTATTTCAGTACAAAAAGAAAAATATATTCTCACTTTACTTCTGCAGTTATATGTGTTGAAAGCGTTTAGTGGCCTATTTCAGTACAAAAAGAAAAATATATTCTAAGTTCACTTCTGCAGTTATATGTGGTGAAAGCGTTTAGTGCCGTATTTCAGTACAAAAAGAAAAATATATATGCAGTTCACTGTTGCAGTTATTTGCAGTAAAAGCGTTTAGTGACATATTTCAGTACTAAAAGAAAAATATATATGCACTTCACTGTTGCAGTTATTTGTGGTGAAAGCGTTTAGTGGCCTATTTCAGTACAGAAAG
This sequence comes from Bufo bufo, assembly GCF_905171765.1. Taxonomy (NCBI): domain Eukaryota; kingdom Metazoa; phylum Chordata; class Amphibia; order Anura; family Bufonidae; genus Bufo; species Bufo bufo. Next base: position 134,863,413 of record NC_053389.1, on the reverse strand, counting down.
AAAAATATATTCTCAGTTCACTTCTGCAGTTATGTGGGGTGAAAGCGTTTAGTGGCCTATTTCAGTACAGAAAGAAAAATATATTCTCACTTCACTTCTGCAGTTATGTGTTGAAAGCGTTTAGGGGCCTATTTTAGTACAAAAAGAAAAATATATACGCACTTCACTGTTGCAGTTATTTGGGGTGAAAGCGTTTAGTGGCCTATTTCAGTACAGAAAGAAAATTATATATTTGTTGCGTTTAGGGGTGTTTTAATTTGCTTTTAATTTATTTAGTTCAGCTAAAAGTATGTCAGACAGAGAAGTGCCAGGCCATGCACAGAGGAGTAGCCAAAATGTTTCTGGCGCAGGCAGAGATCGCAGCAGAGTAAGGGGGCGGGGCAGCAGGAGTCACAGTGAAAGGCCTGCTCTCCCGGTGTCATCTAGCAGTCGTGTCTTAACCAGCAACCAAGCAGTTCTTGATAGGTTAACTCGGTCATCCACTTCATCCCAAGTGACATCAGACACCCCCAGCCAACAGTCGGTGGGTTCGTCAGACACAACCCTTAGTTGCATGGCCCGGGAGCAGGCCATATGCCCTCATCTGTCCTCAACCTGCCTCTGTCCTTTCCTCCACTAGGCAGTCAAGTAGTGATGAGGAGAGTGGCGTGGGAGCTGGTGTTGCAAGCGGTGAGGCTCCTGACCCAGAGACGTTGAAGAGGACATCAGTGATGTGCAGACAGTACTCAGTGATGATGATGTAGCTGACTGCCCTTGGGAGCCGGGTGACGAAGGGGCTTAATTTTTTTCTTTATATAATAATGTAATATTATAAAATCTGGTGTCTCCATGATAAATCTGCAGCGTGGGGGTCCCGTGTGGCTTCTACACAATTTAAAAAATAATCCTTCAGCGGGGCGAATAGATGCCGGATGACCGGGACGCTCCATGAGCTTCCCAGGAGCTTCTGTCGGGAGCAGCAGTTCATTTCTGAGACGTCCATATAGTGCGGGGGGAATCCGAAGTCCCTCTCCATCTCTGTGCACCACAGGATGACCTCCTTCCCATCCATGATGACTGGGAACTCGTCAGGGCCGGAGCTTCCATAGAGGCAAGGGGGGCAATTGCCCCCGGGCCCCCGAGTCCTTAGGGCCCCCCCCCCCCCCGCGCGCCGGCCCGCAACTAACTATAGGCAGGACAGTCAGTCAGTGTCAAACGGAGATGAGCGCTTCCATTGTGGAAGCGCTCATCTCCAGTCATCTGTATCACCGTCCTCAGGACAGCGATACAGATTACTGTGCTGAGGCAGGGGAGGGAGAGGTGTGTCCCTTCCCCTTCCTCTGATAGGCTGCAGGCACTAGGCCGACAGCCTATCAGAGGCCGGCGCAAGCGCGCAATGACGTCATCGCGCCGCCTGAGCCGTACAGCGCGGGACACAGGCCGGAGGAGGCCTGCATCACATCGCTGCCAAGGAGGTAAGTATAAATGTTTTTTTTTTGTCAATACTGGTGGCTACTGGCACATGTTGATCGGGGGGGCCTATGGCTACTGGGACATGATGGGGGGGGCTCTGGCTACTGGGACATGATAGGGGGGTCCTATGGCTACTGGCACATGATGGGGGGGGGCCTCTGGCTACTGGGACATGATAGGGGGGCCCTGGCTACTGGGACATGATAGGGGGCCCTGGCTACTGGGACATGATAGGGGGGGGCCCTATGGCTACTGGCACATGATGGGGGACGGGGGGGCTATGGCTACTGGGACATGATAGGGGGGCTCTGGCTACTGGGACATGATAGGGGGGGCCCTATGGCTACTGGCACATGATGGTGGGGGGGCTATGGCTACTGGCACATGTTGATGGGGGGGCTCAGGCTACTGGCACATGATATAGGGGGGCTCTGGCTACTGGCACATGATATAGGGGGGCTCTGGCTACTGGCACATGATATAGGGGGGCTCTCGCTACTCGCACATGATATGGGGGGCTCTTGTTACTGACACATGATGGTGGGGGGGCTCTTATTACTGGCACATGATTGGGGGGCATCTATGAGGGCACATTTTACTGGCACATTATTGGGTGGCACTGTGGGGGCACTTCTTACTGGCACATGATTGGGGGCACTTCTTACTTGTACATTATTGGTGGGCACTATAGGGGCATTTACTGAGGCCACAAAGAACGGTTATTTTATATGGGGGCTCTGTGTAGGGGCATTTTATACTGGAACACATTATGGTGCATACTATGGGGAAGGTGGGAGAGGAGTACTATGGGGTCATCTACGGGGGCACTGAGAAGGGGTATTCTATACTTACAAATTATGGGGGACACTGAGGGCATCTACTGGGGCACTATATATGGGGCATTTTATACTGGGACATTATGGGGGGCACTAGGAGGGAGGGGGTAGAGGAGCACTATGGGGGCATTTACTGGGGGCACTATATAGGGGTATTTTATACTGGCACATTATGGGAGCACTATGGGGACATTAGCTCAACTTGGGGCATTACAAGGGGGTATTATTTGCACTGTCACATTATAAGGAGAATTATTTCTACGGGGGGGGGGGGGGGGATTATGGTGGGCTTTATTACTCCCCCATGGTATGAACCCCCTAGTAGCAGCACCCGCTTCTCCCTGCTCTGCTATCCCTCTGCCCCTTCTCCAAATCCTTATTATGAAATCTTTCTCATTAGGATAAAACACAACATCAGCTCCGCCGAGCCCCCCAGCCAAGTGTTGAAGTGGTGTCCGAGATCCCCCAAGGGCCAAGCCAAGTAATTGTAAGTTTTCATATGAAATATGTTTGTTATACACATATAGCATACACCGTGCCCCACAATATACAGTTTCTTCTGTAAAAGTCATCAAGTGTCATGGGGGGGGGGGGGCCTTATCGTTTTTCGCCCCAGGGCCCCATATCACCTAGAACCGGCCCTGGAACTCATGATGTTTTCCCTGACCAAGAGACCAGGGGCTGGTAGTTATGGTTTGAATCTTGATAAACTTCACGACTCTTCCGGGCTCAAAGCTATCTTGATGCTTTGTCTTCTCTTTGTCTGTAGCTACTAGAGGCCTGTTTATGCCAGGCAGGTTCCCCCAGAAGTATCTGGCTCGATGAGCAGCCGATACCGCACTTGCATCAATCTTGACAGGATTCGTCTCCAGGTGGAGAGATATTGTTTTTTGGAATGCTTTCTCCATCGCAACCACATCGTCGAATAAACAGAAGACTGGCTGATTCTCTCCTGTCTTAGGCAACACTTAATTTTTTTAATTAAATTTATTAAATAATCAATATTAAATGGAACCAAAACTTGATTAAAATTATAAGAAACTAAACTTAAATTCGCCAATATATTATCCTAATCTTCGATGGAAATTCCCGGACAATCAATTTGCCAAGCCTTTTGTAACGGAGAACGTGTATTATTAAATTGTGCAGAGCCGAAGTGGCCTACTCATGCTGCTGACATCTCCACAATCTCTCATCGTCGTGCCACTCTGTGGCCTCCTCATGCTGCTGACACCTCCACAATCTCTTGTCGTCCTGCTACTCTGTGGCTTCCTCATGCTGCTGACACCAACACAATCTCTTGTCGTCGTGCCACTCTGTGGCCTCCTCATGCTGCTTCCAACCTCACCACTATGTCATAGGTTCACTCTGTGGGCTTCTCATGCTGTTCCTATCCTCCCTACTTCATGACTGGTCCACTATTTTGGCTTTCGGCCTGGCTGACATCATCATTTATTTGACCTTTCTTTTGATCTGTCAGAAGGAAGGAAAAATGAGACGCACAACGGATCCTGTCTGTGTAGCAGCTGTAAGACCTGTATGGCAACATCAGAATTGGCTTATAATTTGGTAGCCAAAAGCAGGAGTGGTTACAAAACACAGAAGACATGCAAATGTTCCATTCACGTGTCATCTCAGTTTTTTTGGGCATTAGCAATACTGATGGATTATTGAGCAAATGCTGACCGAGTGTAGGCGGATGCTCCACAGACAGGATCAGTTTTTTGTGGGTTATTGTTCTGACGGATCAGAGGAAAGGCAAATTAATCAGTGACGTCAACACAAACTTACTGCTGACACCCTCTCCACTCTGTCAGGGGGGCTCTACTTATATAATTATTTGTTAATAGAACAGGTTCTGTAGACATCTACTGTATGTGGAATCAGCTGATGACGGTGTGAAAGGAGTGCGCTTCTTCTTAGCGCTAACATTGACCTGTAAGGCTAAGTTCATACTTGAGTTATTTGATCAGTTTTGGCCCCATGACTGCCCAAATAAGTGAAGTGTGCAGTGATTGTAAGAGCGACTCCTGTCATCTGCATGTCATACGGACTCACAGTATTATTTCACTACCAAAGCAGATTGCCTATAAGTGTTACTGCAAGGTACAGTGTTCTACACCACTATAAAGGCTTTCTGCAGCCAGGAAATATACGTTTTTTTACGTAATTTTCCGCAAATAAATTTGTATCGAACCAAATTTTTCCCCAAAAATTTGGTGAACCGGCGAATCGAATTTTAGAAAAATTCGCTCATCTCTAGTTACAATAATACATCCGCATGCATCCGTCATGAATGGATCCGGTTGTATTATGTCTTATATAGCCAAGACGGATCCGTCATGAACTCCATTGAAAGTCAATAGGGGACGGATCCGTTTTCTCTTGTGTCAGAGAAAACAGATCCATTCCCATTGACTTACATTGTGTGTCAGGACGGATCCGTCACACTCCACATCCCAGGACGGCCAGAAAAACTCTGCAAACTGACTGAACGTACAACCTACTAAATCATCCAAAGGATGAGCTTAATGTGTGCCAAAATATTATAACACAACCAATTAGACAGGGGACACACATATACAATAATGACAAATTTTATTGGGTAATAAATATTACAACAAAACTTAGACAATGATAAAATGAGTAGCAGCAGTGCAGGCAAGCGCTGCGATGAGCAGCTCATCAACCAGACACAGGATATAATAAATCCAAATTAAAGGGGAAATTCAAAAGATGACATGTGCCGCAGATTGCAGACAATATTGAAACCACCCCCAATAGATGTGAGACCTCCCCCCCAAAAACTGAACATATGGTAACTGCACAATTATAAGCCAAAAAGAGGGCCAAATGTACAGCACCTCAAAAAAGCCCATACACAGTGAGGAGGAACAACAGTAGTAGCAATATACACAATATCAGCAAAAATACTGAGACATATTACCTAGAGTTGAGTGGAAGCACAAATGGATCAAACCCGGGCCCGGCAGAGAGCGCACCCCGACGCACGTTTCGCTCCGCAATGCCGCCAGCATTGTCAGCTGGAAATTTTTGGAGAAATTTTTCCACAAGGACCTTCTGGTATTGCACCATTTTGCTCGTCCTCTCCACCACAGGAATGAGAGATGAGAAGTTCTCTTTGTAGCGGGGGTCGAGAAGGGTGAACAACCAGTAATTGGTGGTGGCCAAAATGCTTATAACGCGAGGGTCACGGGAAACACAGCATAACATAAAGTAAGCCATGTGTGCCAGAGTCCCAACAGACAAGACTTCGCTGTCCTCGTCAGGAGGATGACTCTCAATCTCCTCATCCTCTTCCTCCTCTTCGGCCCATCCACGCTGAACAGATGGAATAAACCTGCTATGGGTACTACCCTCTGTAGCGGAGCGCGCTGAGAAGACGAACTTAGGGTGGTCTGGCTATCACCCTGTGTACCGTCTTCCCTCATTTCCACCTCTTCCACATGCAAAGCGTCTGCCTTCATTGTGAGCAGCAAAGAAGTGGGATGGTTATGCTGATAATAGCGGCATCGCCGCTAACCATCTGTGTTGATTCCTCAAAGTTACGTAAAACCTCACAGAGGTCAGACATCCATGCCCACTTGGGAAGGCGACGACCTTGTTGCAGCTTGTATTCCACTACTGCCCTCTGCTGCTCACAAAGCCTGGCCAACATGTGGAACGTGGAGGTCCAGCGCGTGCTCATGTTGCACAACAGTCGGTGGGCTGGCAATTGCAAGCGCTGCTGCAGCGTTGCCAGACCGGTGGTAGCTGTAGATGACTTTTGGAAATGTGCACACATGCGGCGCACCTTCACCAGTAGCTCAGGCAAATTGGGGTAGGTTTTGAGAAACCGCTGAACCACTAAGTTAAACACGTGGGCTAGGCATGGTATGTGTGTGAGCTTGCCGAGCTCCAAAGCCGCCACCAAGTTACGGCCATTATCAGACACTATGCTATGACCTGTGGGTGGGTGGCTGGGTATTTGCGCTTTCGTTCAAAGGCCTGGGGTATGGACATCTGTACGCTGTACACTGCGCTGGGACATAGAAGTGGATGTGCTAGCTGATGGTGCTTGCCAAGGTCTAGGTGCAGGAGGCATCCGGGCCTGCGTCTTGGACAGGGGATTGGCCAGCACATAACACAGGGGAAGAGGAGGCAGTAGTGTGACCTGCAGGCACTGATTGTGGACCCAGGCATTCGGCCCACCTATTAGGGTGCTTTGATGCCATGTGGCGGATCATGCTGGTGGTGGTGAGGTTGCTAGTGTTCACGCCCCTGCTCATTTCAGTATGGCACAGGTTGCAAATGACTATTCTTTTATCGTCCGCACTGTCCTCAAAAAAGCGCCAGACTGCGGAACACCTACCCCTTGGCAAGGGAGATTGCCACAAGGGGGTGCTCCGGAGGACAGTTGCGTGCATGTTTGGTGTCGCCCGCCTTCTCCCTTTTGCCACCCCACTGCCTCTTCCAGCCTGTTGCGGTGCTGTGGGTCGCTCCCCCTCTGTACTGCTGTCTTCGCTCAGCTTGCCACCTCCCCAGGTTGGGTCAGTGATTTCATCGTCCACCACCTCCTCTTCCACTTCCCCACTCTAGTCATCCTCCTGACTTGACCTAACAAGAACCTCACTTATTGACAACTGTGTCTCATCCTCATCTCGAACCTCTTGAGACACTAATTGCGGTTGACTTATTAGCAACTTTGTTCCCCACAGTCATCTTTTTCTGACTGTGGATGTTCAAGAGTTTGGGAATCAGTGCACAAGATCTCCTCATGTCCCTCTTCAAGCGGGCGTGGCGAGAGGGCCAATGTCATGCCCTGCTCGGGTTATGTGCGGAGGTCTGCCAGGTTAGCAGCACGTGTGTAGTTTTTTGTTTTGGGTTTGGAGTTGAGCTGTATCCGCCTCCCTTCAGGTGCACTGGGCGGGGTCGTTTGAATGAGTTTAAATTATGCCCCTTCCCAGTGTCCTGTGCGGGTTATAGCTTCTATCTTCCTCTGAGGAAGGAAGGATTTGCTATTTCTGCTCAGCTACAAGATAAGTTGGTTTTGTTTTCTTTTTGTGTACTATCTAGGCTGTTAGAGAGACACCTGCCCCCTCCAGGTCCTGAGGAAGCAGGCTGTCTGTTTCCCCCTTTCCACCATCTTAGGGATTTTAGGGAATCTTCAGCCTTAGGCATGGGGGCACGTTGATTCCCACCTTTAGGGTCTGAACGTGGGCACAGAAGTCCAGGGAGAGCTGGTAGGGATTTGTCAGGAGGTGACCTTTATCCCCAGCTTCTGGCCTAGACGCTTGTTTTGTGGTTTTCTGTGTGTCTATTGTATCTTGTATCCCACCCAGTGTGACAGCCAAATCAAAGAATGGCGATTAAAAGAGCTCCTCGGAATATCCGAGTGTGGGATCACTTGTTTGCCAAGACCCTCCATGGTGGGAGGAAGGAGGATCACGGTGAGGATTCTGTTGACCAGACTCTTGGCTACTGAGACTGGACTTGAAGACAGGTTGGTGCTTAACTGACTGGAAGCATTATCTGCTGCAATCCAACCGACCACCTGGTCGCACTGGTGTGACTTCGAGAGTGTTGTCCTGCGCCGACCTGCAAACTGGGACATGAAGCTAGGTGGCGTGGATGAGTGTGTTTCTTGTGCTCTGGCAGCAGGCACAGTTTTACCGTGCCCAGGGCCACGGCCTCTGTGTGCAGCACGGCCACTTCCCCGTCCCTTACTGCTCGCCGTGAGCATATTAAATGGTATATAGGCTTGCAAGTATGTCACACGTACACTAGCGCAGGTTTTGTAAGTGTATGTGCAAATAAATTACACTGAATGTCACAGATATCTAGGTTGCGCAAACGTAACACACAGGAGATGTAGCGCAGGTAATGTTGCTGTCACCAGCGGCGAAAAAATTTAACTGAATGTCACTGATATTTATGATGCGCAAACATTATACAGGAAATGTAGCGCAGGTAATGTCGCTGCTGTCACTAACGGCTAACGTTATGCAGGAAATGTAGCCTAGGTAATGTCGCTGTTGTCACTAGCGGCTAACGTTATACTGGAGATGTAGCGCAGGTAATGTCGCTGCTGTCACTAGCGGCTAACGTTATACTGGAGATGTAGCGCAGGTAATGTCGCTGCTGTCACCAGCCGCTAATGTTTTACAGGAGATGTAGCGCAGGTAATGTCGCTTTTGTCACCAGCAGCCAAAACAATTGCACACAATTTAGCACACATTGCGCTAATGTATTTCGCAGCCAGATAAAACAATAGTCCTTAAAAGGACTTTTGGGTCTCTAACACCTTTCAACACTCAAAACTCCCTAAAAAAACAACACAATTCCTGTCCCTTCTGCTGCAGCTCGCCCTGACTAAGTCTGAGCCGAATCACGTGTCATCGGGTGCTATATAGCACCCGATGACGCTTTCCAGCCAGCCAATCACTGTAATGCCAGTAACCAACATGGCTATGGCATTACAGTGAGTGGCACTACTTCCTCCCACGTTTATTAGCTGCAACAATCGTGCGGGGAGGAGCCTTGAGAATCGCGCTCGAGCACACGCTGTGTTCGGCCGTGGGAAAAGGTGTTCGGCCGAGCATGCTCGCCCAACACTAAAACTGACTCTAGTGTGAAAGTAGCCGAACAGGAATTAAGAGAATTCTGCTTTTAGCTTTAGACATGAATGGAGAAGAAAACATCACCCAGATCAATGCTTTTATTACTAACTGATCTAGTCTAATACAATTCCATTTTATTTCCATTGTGTAAATGAAACATTCAGTCTCTCGCCTTTTGATTTGTTTTTGTTGGAAAGAATTGTACATGAGAGTTAAACACAACCTCCATTTACAAGGTCCCTTTCCTATTTGTCCCATCCAAGAAAAATATCATCAATGTGCTGCCAACTTAGCTCATGACATAAGTGTTATACTGATGCCTGGAAATGCAGCCAACTTATAGGGTAGCAGACTCCGAGATCATGGCACTTATGTGGAGTAGTACTACCATATAAATTGCTACAGGGCACAGTAGGGGGTCCACCTAATAGAAAATGTCTGTAATGTCATGCAGCCAGTGGCGGGGAACTTAAAGTGGCCCTGGAAAAAAAAAAAAAAAAAACGGAAAAGTGGCTCCATGTAGACGGGTCTAAATTGACAAAAGGCAGGGCCGACAAAAGTAGGAAGGGCCAGCAATACTGAAGTGCAGCACAAAAGACTGCCACCCCACCCCAGCATATAACTCTGTCACCATCCTGAGGACTGCAATACAGTTGAATGCAGGAGGATGCTTTCTTCTGCCAGCCAGGTGAATAAGTACCAGATGCTCCTAGCATTAATTAATGCTGACAGTATCAAATCATTATGTAACCGACTTGCGGCCATGAGGATGGATCAGGTGGCCCCATGGGCATCGGCCCACCGGGAAATTTCCTTGTAGGGTCTATGCAGCAGTTCAGCAGTTTAAGATGGCCACACACTTTTAATACCCATACATATTCACACTTTGTTTGGCAGATCGTTTATGTGTTTTTTTACTTCTTGTGATGGCTTATCTCTGTGGTGAACGAAAAATCGGGCATGTTAAAATTTAAGAGGTCTGATCTCACCACCACTGAAATATGACACTTGAATGGGACTGAGCTGCACCTTGGCCACGTGTCTGATGTATGGTGATGTCACTAGCCCAGGAAGAGGCCTTAGTGCTCGCAGAGAACTGCAGCCTCTTCCTACAGCTGATCGTTGGGTCAGACCACCAACAATCTGATATTGATGACCTATTCTGATGATCAAATTCCCGTATAACTCCTTTAAATAATAGCACCATATTATGCTCACATGAAACCACCGTAAATTGCTGAACCCAGGAATACCCATAATTTCACCCAGGCAGCCCCCCTGACATGAGCATCGGAGCAGTTCATGCTCCGATGCTCTCCCTTGCAGGGCAAGGGCTCTTTTATTTACTATAACACACTGTCGGACGGAGGCTTCCGCCTAGTAGTGTGTTCGGTGACGTCACCGGCTTTGATGGGCGGGCTTTAGCTCTGCCCTAGACGTTTTTACAGGCTAGGGCAGCGCTAAAGCCCGCCCATCAGTGCCGGTGACGTCACCGGGCTCACTGCTGGGCGGAAGCCTCTGCCTGCCAGCCAGAAGGAGAGCCCGGTTCGTCACCGGAAATCCACAAAATGCCTTTGCCCTGCACGATTCAGCGCAGGGCAAAGGAGAGCATGGGAGCATGAACTGCTCCGATGCTCTTGTCAGGGGGGCTGCCTGGCTGAAATTCTGGGTATGTCTGGGTTCAGCTCTGAACCTGGACAACCCCTTTAAATAATACCACCATATAGCGTTCATATGATACCACTATACAGTATAGCACTCATGATACCACCACACAGTGATCTTATAATGCCACCTTATAAGGCTCAAATAATTCTGCCCTAGATGCACAGGTATGGGTATGCAGAGTTTTGTAGTTTCACAAAACCTGAAATGCAATTGCCTGCATTGCTGATTGATAGAGCGTGCCCCTAATATGGCCACTATACTATAGTGCGTGGGGCCTCATTATGGATTTGCCATGGGTTACCCTATATGTAGCCCCTATTAGCAGATAATGTGTAAGTGGTGATTTTTTAATACAGTGCTTCTCAAACCATGAAGTGCCCCCCCCCCCCCCCCCAGTTATCAGCGAGGCACAACTAAGGGACAGTTTTGACAGGAGTGTTCATTTGCTGAGTAGACCTTAGATGCATTTTGTGCTTATTTTAATGTTCTTTTTCTAGGTTAATGAGAAATGTTAAAATAAATTGAGCTAATTTTTTACAATTTTGACATGAACCATACCCAGTAATTAGGCCCTGGCATCACAATCTTCACGCTGGTGAGGCCCCAGCAGAAAATGATTAAGAACTCCTGATTTACTAGATCATTGGTTTAAAACCAAGATGGATATTTCTATCCTTTGTCTAGCAGAGTGAATCACGACTCTCATTCAGTAGTTAATTTTCTCTGTAACAAACTGCAGACAAAAGCATCATTGAGACTCCGCACTCTGCTGTGCCAATTAACTTACGGGAAAAGTTAAATGTCCCCTATTAAAAGTTTATGTTCCCAGCAAATATACGAATAGTTTATTGTGTGTGCGCAGATAACAGAATGTCCTAACGTTACTTTTAAAGGCACACAATGGACAAAATAGAGCTTGACCTGAATATTTAAATATTTTGTAAGCGTTGTCTGTAGTCAGGTCAAGAAACTTCAATTGGTGTAGATCGGATTTGCGGTACTGTGGTCATGGTATGTGTTTTGAATGGACTTTATTAAATGCTGGATTTTATGTTAAGACACTGAGTGCTGGACATTTTACTCCATACTGTATTTCCCTTAGGCATCTTTCACACGGGCGAGATTTCCACGTGGGTGCAATACGCGAGGTGAACGCATTGCACCCGCACTGAATCCGTACCCATTCATTTCTATGGGGCTGTGCACATGAGCGGTGATTTTCACGCATCACTTGTGCGTTGTGTAAAAAAACGCAGCATGCTCTACTTTGTGCGTTTTTCACGCAACGCAGGCCCCATAGAAGTGAATGGGGCTGCGTGAAAATCGTGAATGGGGCTAGGTGACGATCGGGATGGGGACCCGATCATGGTTATAAGGGGAAATAATAGCATTCTTAATACAGAATGCTTAGTAAGATAGGGCTGGAGGGGTTCAAATTTTTAATTTTTTTATTTAACTCACCTTAATCCACTTGTTCGCACAGCCCGGCTTCTCTTCTGTCTTCATCTTTGCTGTGCAGGAGGAAAAGGACCTGTGGTGACGTCACTGCGCTCATCACATGGTCCATCACATGATACATCACTATGGTGATGGATCTTGTGATGGACCATGTGATGAGCGCAGTTATGCCATCAAAGGTCCTTTACCCAGGGCCTGAAGAAAGAAGAAGAGCTGGGCTGGTTTGGGTACCAAACATGCCGATTTTTCTCACGCGCGTGCAAAACGCTAAATGCTAGTGTGAATACTTTGAGGGGTGCGGCTTTTAAAATGGGGTGACTTATGTGGGGTCTAATATTTTGGTCTTTCAAAGCCACTTCAGAACTCAATTTGTCCCTAAAAAATTGTATTTGGAAATTTTCTGGAAGATTTGTAAAATTGCTGCTAAACCTATAAGCCTTTTGACCACCCTGTATTACCATGAATTCTAAGATTTGAGAAAAGATAGACTCGTCATGACATACAGTACAGACCAAAAGTTTGGACACACCTTCTCATTCAAAGAGTTTTATTAATTTTCATGACTATGAAGGCATCAAAACTATGAATTAACACATGTGGAATTATATACATAACAAACAAGTGTGAAACAACTGAAAATATGTCATATTCTAGGTTCTTCAAAGTAGCCACCTTTTGCTTTGATTACTGCTTTGCACACTCTTGGCATTTTCTTGATGAGCTTCAAGAGGTAGTCCCCTGAAATGGTCTTCCAACATTCTTGAAGGAGTTCCCAGAGATGCTTAGCACTTGTTGGCCCTTTTGCCTTCACTCTGCGGTCCAGCTCACCCCAAACCATCTCGATTGGGTTCAGGTCCGGTGACTGTGGAGGCCAGGTCATCTGGCGCAGCACCCCATCACTCTCCTTCAGGGTCAAATAGCCCTTACTTTCAAAGTTTTCCCAATTTTTCGGCTGACTGACTGACCTTCATTTCTTAAAGTAATGATGGCCACTCATTTTTCTTTACTTAGCTGCTTTTTTCTAGCCATAATACAAATTCTAACAGTCTATTCAGTAGGACTATCAGCTGTGTATCCACCTGACTTCTCCTCAACGCAACTGATGGTCCCAACCCCATTTATAAGGCAAGAAATCCCACTTATTAAACCTGACAGGGCACACCTGTGAAGTGAAAACCATTTCAGGGGTCTACCTCTTGAAGCTCATCAAGAGAATGCCAAGAGTGTGCAAAGCAGTAATCAAAGCAAAAGGTGACTACTTTGAAGAACCTAGAATATGACATATTTTCAGTTGTTTCACACTTGTTTGCTATGTATATAATTCCACATGTGTTAATTCATAGTTTTGATGCCTTCAGTGTGAATCTACAATTTTCATAGTCATGAAAATAAAGAAAAGTCTTTGAATGAGAAGGTATGTCCAAACTTTTGGTCTGTACTGTAGGTGCATAAAAAGTTTACTAAACTGTGACAAAAAATATATATAGAAAAGATAACATACAGATTAAAGTATGCAGAGAGGTAGTGGTTGCAAGCCACATCTTACCTTGATGATGTCTCCTATGGAGCTGCCTCTTTGTTACATAGCTAGATTTTGTCTAGCCTCCTGGCCCCTCCTAAAGGTCTACCGTGTGCAGTACGCATGTACAGTTACTTCAGACTTCAGGAACACAGCCAGGTATCAGGTACCACAAACCAACTACACTACAAGGAATTAAAAAGGAAAGAATTACATGTGGTAAATTAAGTATTTTGTGAGCCAACTGTCTTAAAAGCTGAAAATTTCAAATTTGGAAAATTGCTAATTTTGTTAAATTGTCATAAAATTTTGGATATGTTTTATAAATAAAAACATCATATATATCGACAGAACTTTACCATTAACATAAATTACAATGTGTTAGGAAAAATGATCTCAGAATCTTTTGGATAAATAAAAGCTTTCCAAAGTTATTACTTCATAAAGTGACACGTGTCCGATTTTAAAAAGGCTGTGTCCTGAAGGCTAAAATGGGTTTAGTCTATAAGGAGTTCAAAGGAAACAGTGAGCAGGAGCAAATGATCATGTAGCTAAACTCCACCCAGAGTGAAAGTATGCATCCCGCTAAAAGGTTTCAATTTTATTCTAAGCAATAAAGTTTTAGCCTGATGGTGGCAGTCCCTCTTTTTTGCTTCATCTGACACCAGCTACAGCTGATCCATGCATGAAGTGGCCGACTTCAGCTGTTAAGCTGACTTACCTTTACTATTTTGTATGATGGTACTATTTGGAAACAGCAGTACCACAAAATGCTTTCAAATTGGGCATCTGAAAAGCTTGATTCAGCCATATTCGCAGAGGCTTAGCTATATCGGGTGCAGAGTTAGTAGTATCACCTAGGGCTCTGGTGTTTATGAAGGGGTCCACAAGCCATTCTGCTACATAAAAAGACACCAGTATCTTAAAATGACACATGGTAGGTAGAGAGCCTGTTACAGACTTTGCATTTAGACCCAAGAGCTTGGTTAAGCATCAGTCTATTGACATCCTTCATATATGAGTACCTATTGTTCTTTGGCATTTAGAGGACCTAGTGAGTGTAATTGCATCCCCTAGTTCTAAAAGGGCATAGTACTATTTCATCAGTCTAAAGGAGGCCCACCACTGTTAGTACACCTTTAAGCAATCTATCATTGAAATGATGAAGGTAGCAATCTTCAGTCCAGGAAAGTAAGAATTCATCAAGAAATAGTTCTAGAAACTTCTATTCGCTATTATATAATGCTTGAGAAGTCATGTTTTGGTATAATAAGTCAGCCTAAGCATCGAAAAGACTAGACATTTGATCTCTAAGCCAAACCTAGGTCTGTCATCTATCCAGAAATACTGAAGTTTGTGTTCTTCAGTCATCCTGTCCATAATATTTATTCTTGTCACGCAAGGTTATGCAAAGGACCACCTGGCAACACTGTGTAGGAAACAGTGGTCCTATGCCAGGCCAAACAAGCAACTAAAACCATCTCATCACAGAAAATAAAATACATTTTGAAGGTTTCTTAAATACCCTATAACAATGTCTCTAACCTGTGGGTCTCCAGCTGTTTGTGAGCCTACAATTCCTGGCATGCCCTGACGGCCTGTATGGCATGCTGGAGAACCACACGTTTGGGACCATAACCCTACAACTTGAACCCTACAATAGTGGTCTCCAACCTATGCACTAAAACTTGAACCTTAAAACAGTGGTCTCTCATGCTTACAACTTAAGAGGACCTTCACCACTCCTGACATGTCTGTTTTAATAGCTTCATGCGTTCCCCATGTAATAACAATTTTGGAGCATCTATTCTTATGTCTGTATGCTATGCCATTCCTTTTTTATTTCTACTAGAAGTTATGAATGAATTGCTATTAGCCTTCACTAAGGGTACAGAGGGGAGGTAACCAGTTGGGGTGTACCTGCACAGTCTGACAATGGCAGCTCTGATTGGATACAGTGAGACTGTGCATGTACACCCCCCAACTGGTTACCTCCCCTCTGTACCCTTACTGAAGGCTAATAGCAATTAATTTATAACTTCTAGTAGAAATAATAAAGGAATGGCACAACATAGAGCCATAAGAATAGATGCTCCAGAATTGTTATTACATGGGGGATGCATAAACCTCCATTAAAACAGGCATGTCAGGAGTGGTGAAAGGTCCTCTTTAACCACCTCAGCCCCCAGTGCTTAAACACCCTGAAAGACCAGGCCACTTTTTACACTTCTGACCTACACTACTTTCACCGTTTATTGCTCGGTCATGCAACTTACCACCCAAATGAATTTTACCTCCTTTTCTTCTCACTAATAGAGCTTTCATTTGGTGGTATTTCATTGCTGCTGACATTTTTACTTTTTTTGTTATTAATCGAAATTTAACGATTTTTTTGCAAAAAAATGACATTTTTCACTTTCAGTTGTAAAATTTTGCAAAAAAAAACGACATCCATATAGAAATTTTGCTCTAAATTTATAGTTCTACATGTCTTTGATAAAAAAAAAATGTTTGGGTAAAAAAAAAATGGTTTGGGTAAAAGTTATAGCGTTTACAAACTATGGTACAAAAATGTGAATTTCCGCTTTTTGAAGCAGCTCTGACTTTCTGAGCACCTGTCATGTTTCCTGAGGTTCTACAATGCCCAGACAGTACAAACACCCCACAAATGACCCCATTTCTGAAAGTACACACCCTAAGGTATTCGCTGATGGGCATAGTGAGTTCATAGAACTTTTTATTTTTTGTCACAAGTTAGCGGAAAATGATGATTTTTTTTTTTTTTTTTTTTTTCCTTACAAAGTCTCATATTCCACTAACTTGTGACAAAAAATAAAAACTTCTATGAACTCACTATGCCCATCAGCGAATACCTTGGGGTCTCTTCTTTCCAAAATGGGGTCACTTGTGGGGTAGTTATACTGCCCTGGCATTCTAGGGGCCCAAATGTGTGGTAAGGAGTTTGAAATCAAATTCTGTAAAAAATGACCTGTGAAATCCGAAAGGTGCTCTTTGGAATATGGGCCCCTTTGCCCACCTAGGCTGCAAAAAAGTGTCACACATCTGGTATCTCCGTACTCAGGAGAAGGTGGGGAATGTGTTTTGGGGTGTCATTTTATATATACCCATGCTGGGTGAGAGAAATATCTTGGCAAAAGACAACTTTTCCCATTTTTTTATACAAAGTTGTCATTTGACCAAGATATTTATCTCACCCAGCATGGGTATATGTAAAAAGACACCCCAAAACACATTCCTCAACTTCTCCTGAGTACGGGGATACCAGATGTGTGACACTTTTTTGCAGCCTAGGTGGGCAAAGGGGCCCATATTCCAAAGAGCACCTTTCGGATTTCACTCCTCATTTTTTCCTGAATTTGATTTCAAACTCCTTACCACACATTTGGGCCCCTAGAATACCAGGGCAGTATAACTACCCCACAAGTGACCCCATTTTGGAAAGAAGACACCCCAAGGTATTCCGTGAGGGGCATGGCGAGTTCCTAGAATTTTTTATTTTTTGTCACAAGTTAGTGGAAAATGATGATTTTTTTTTTTTTTTTTTTTTTTCATACAAAGTCTCATATTCCACAAACTTGTGACAAAAAATAAAAACTTCCATGAACTCACTATGCCCATCAGCGAATACCTTGGGGTCTCTTCTTTCCAAAATGGGGTCACTTGTGTGGTAGTTATACTGCCCTGGCATTCTAGGGGCCCAAATGTGTGGTAAGTAGGTAAATGACCTGTGAAATCCGAAAGGTGCTCTTTGGAATGTGGGCCCCTTTGCCCACCTAGGCTGCAAAAAAGTGTCACACATCTGGTATCTCTGTATTCAGGAGAAGTTGAGGAATGTGTTTTGGGGTGTCTTTTTACATATACCCATGCTGGGTGAGATAAATATCTTGGTCAAATGCCAACTTTGTATAAAAAAATGGGAAAAGTTGTCTTTTGCCAAGATATTTCTCTCACCCAGCATGGGTATATGTAAAATGACACCCCAAAACACATTCCCCAACTTCTCCCGATTACGGAGATACCAGATGTGTGACACTTTTTTGCAGCCGAGGTGGGCAAAGGGGCCCATATTCAAAAGAGCACCTTTCGGATTTCACAGGTCATTTTTTACAGAATTTGATTTCAAACTCCTTACCACACATTTGGGCCCCTAGAATGCCAGGGCAGTATAACTACCCCACAAGTGACCCCATTTTGGAAAGAAGAGACCCCAAGGTATTCGCTGATGGGCAATGTGAGTTCATGGAAGTTTTTATTTTTTGTCACAAGTTAGTGGAATATGAGACTTTGTATGAAAAAAAAATAAAAAAAAAAAATAAGCATTTTCCACTAACTTGTGACAAAAAATAAAAAATTCTAGGAACTCGCCATGCCCCTCACAGAATACCTTGGGGTGTCTTCTTTCCAAAATGGGGTCACTTGTGGGGTAGTTATACTGCCCTGGCATTTTCCAGGGGCCCTAATGTGTGGTAAGTAGGTAAATGACCTGTGAAATCCTAAAGGTGCTCTTTGGAATATGGGCCCCTTTGCCCACCTAGGCTGCAAAAAAGTGTCACACATGTGGTATCGCCGTATTCAGGAGAAGTTGGGGAATGTGTTTTGGGGTGTCATTTTACATATACCCATGCTGGGTGAGAGAAATATCTTGGCAAAAGACAACTTTTCCCATTTTTTTATACAAAGTTGGCATTTGACCAAGATATTTCTCTCACCCAGCATGGGTATATGTAAAATGACACCCCAAAACACATTCCCCAACTTCTCCTGAGTACGGCGATACCAGATGTGTGACACTTTTTTGCAGCCTAGATGCGCAAAGGTGCCCAAATTCCTTTTAGGAGGGCATTTTTAGACATTTGGATACCAGACTTCTTCTCACGCTTTGGGGCCCCTAGAATGCCAGGGCAGTATAAATACCCCACATGTGACCCCATTTTGGAAAGAAGACACCCCAAGGTATTCAATGAGGGGCATGGCGAGTTCATAGAAATTTTTTTTTTTTGGCACAAGTTAGCGGAAATTGATATTTTTAATTTTTTTCTCACAAAGTCTCCCGTTCCGCTAACTTGGGACAAAAATTTCAATCTTTCATGGACTCAATATGCCCCTCACGGAATACCTGGGGGTGTCTTCTTTCCGAAATGGGGTCACATGTGGGGTATTTATACTGCCCTGGCATTCTAGGGGCCCTAAAGCGTGAGAAGAAGTCTGGAATATAAATGTCTAAAAAATTTTACGCATTTGGATTCCGTGAGGGGTATGGTGAGTTCATGTGAGATTTTATTTTTTGACACAAGTTAGTGGAATATGAGACTTTGTAAGAAAAAAAAAAAAAAATTCTGCTAACTTGGGCCAAAAAAATATCTGAATGGAGCCTTACAGAGGGGTGCTAAATGACAGGGGGGTGATCAATGACAGGGGGGTGATCAATGACAGGGGGGTGATCAATGACAGGGGGGTGATCAATGACAGGGGGGTGATCAGGGAGTCTATATGGGGTGATAACCACAGTCATTGATCACGCCCGTGTAAGGCTTCATTCAGACGTCCGGATGCGTTTTGCGGATCCGATCCATCTATCAGTGCATCCGTAAAAATCATGCGGACATCTGAATGGAGCTTTACAGGGGGGTAATCAATGACAGGGGGGTGATCAATGACAGGGGGGTGATCAGGGAGTCTATATGGGGTGATCACCACAGTCATTGATCATGCCCCTGTAAGGCTTCATTCAGACGTCCGGATGCGTTTTGCGGATCGGATCCATCTATCAGTGCATCCGTAAAAATCATGCGGACATCTGAATGGAGCTTTACAGGGGGGTAATCAATGACAGGGGGGTGATCAATGACAGGGGGGTGATCAGGGAGTCTATATGGGGTGATCACCACAGTCATTGATCATGCCCCTGTAAGGCTTCATTCAGACGTCCGGATGCGTTTTGCGGATCGGATCCATCTATCAGTGCATCCGTAAAAATCATGCGGACATCTGAATGGAGCTTTACAGGGGGGTAATCAATGACAGGGGGGTGATCACCACAGTCATTGATCATGCCCCTGTAAGGCTTCATTCAGACGACCGGATGCGTTTTGCGGATCCGATCCATGTATCAGTGCATCCGTAAAAATCATGCGGACATCTGAATGGAGCTTTACAGGGGGGTGATCAGGGAGTCTATATGGGGTGATCACCACAGTCATTGATCATGCCCCTGTAAGGCTTCATTCAGACGTCCGGATGCGTTTTGCGGATCGGATCCATCTATCAGTGCATCCGTAAAAATCATGCGGACATCTGAATGGAGCTTTACAGGGGGGTAATCAATGACAGGGGGGTAATCAATGACAGGGGGGTGATCAGGGAGTCTATATGGGGTGATCACCACAGTCATTGATCATGCCCCTGTAAGGCTTCATTCAGACGTCCGGATGCGTTTTGCGGATCCGATCCATCTATCAGTGCATCCGTAAAAATCATGCGGACATCTGAATGGAGCTTTACAGGGGGGTAATCAATGACAGGGGGGTGATCACCACAGTCATTGATCATGCCCCTGTAAGGCTTCATTCAGACGACCGGATGCGTTTTGCGGATCCGATCCATGTATCAGTGCATCCGTAAAAATCATGCGGACATCTGAATGGAGCTTTACAGGGGGGTAATCAATGACAGGGGGGTAATCAATGACAGGGGGGTGATCAGGGAGTCTATATGGGGTGATCACCACAGTCATTGATCATGCCCCTGTAAGGCTTCATTCAGACGTCCGGATGCGTTTTGCGGATCCGATCCATCTATCAGTGGATCCGTAAAAATCATGCGGACGTCTGAATGGAGCTTTACAGGGGGTTGATCAATGACAGGGGGGTAATCAATGACAGGGGGGTGATCAGGGAGTCTATATGGGGTGATCAGGGGTGATTAGGGGTGATCAGGGGCTAATAAGGGGTTAATAAGTGATGGGGGGGGGGTGTAGTGTAGTGTAGTGGTGCTTGGTGCTACTTTACTGAGCTACCTGTGTCCTCTGGTGGTCGATCCAAACAAAGGGGACCACCAGAGGACCAGGTAGCAGGTATATTAGACGCTGTTATCAAAACAGCGTCTAATATACCTGTTAGGGGTTAAAAAAAACACATCTCCAGCCTGCCAGCGAACGATCGCCGCTGGCAGGCTGGAGATCAACTCTCTTACCTTCCGTTCCTGTGAGCGCGCGCGCCTGTGTGCGCGCGTTCACAGGAAATCTCGCGTCTCGCGAGATGACGCGTATATGCGTGACTGTGCGCAGCGCTGCCACCTCCGGAACGCGATCCTGCGTTAGGCGGTCCGGAGGTGGTTAAAGTTGGAGATATGAGAAGCCTACAGCTCCTCTGTTCCTGTGTCACCATTTTAAAACTTCCTGTTTTGTTAGGGTCAATCAGTGTTATCATAACGACTCTGAGATTCAGATCACCATCCACATGCAGAGATGTAACGTGATGCTCCTAGATCCCACCATGTGCCATGTATAACACTGATGTCTTCTTATATGGCACAGACCCCACTGTCCCCGATAGGTCACCAGGGTCAGAAGAGACTGCCAGTGTCACCCATACATATTACTAACATATACACCATACCAACAGCCAACTCCTGAGAAAGGCTTTTAGAGAGTTTCTAAAAAGGCACATTTTTTTTGCAAATTTTGACTTAAAGTTACCTTTATTCAACCAGCAAGTAATTTTTTGACGGGAAATGACATAGGTGTCTCCCAAAAGATAATAAGACGATGTAAAAGAGGCATTATTGTGGGGAAAAAAAACATTTCTCAGCTTTTATTTACATTTGAGCAAAAAGTGTCCAGTCCAGAATTATTCATACCCTTCTCAATAATCAATAGAAAAGCCTTTATTGGCTATTACCGCAATCAAACGCTTCCTATAATTGCAGACCAGCTTTTTGCATGTCTCCACAGGTATTTTCGCCCATTCATCTTTAGCAATGAGCTCCAAATCTTTCAGGTTGGAGGGTCTTCTTGCCATCACCCTGATCTTTAGCTCTCTCCACAGATTCTCAATTGGATTCAAGTCTGGACTCTGGCTGGGCCACTCCAAAACGTTAATGTTGTTGTCTGCTAACCATTTCTTCACCACTTTTGCTGTGTGTTTTGGATCATTGTCATGCTGAAATGTCCACTGGTGCCCAAGGCCAAGTTTCTCTGCAGACTGCCTGATGTTGTCGTTGAGAATCCTCATGTATTGCTCTTTTTTTCATAGTGCCGTTTACTGTGATTAGGCTCCCTGGTCCATTGGCTGAAAAACACCCCCAAAGCATTAGGTTCCCATCACCATGTTTGACAGTGGGGATGGTGTTCTTTGGCTTGAAGGCTTCTCCTTTTTTACACCAAATGAAGGAAACATCATTGTGACCAAACAATAACATTTTTGTTTCATCTGACCATAACACAGAAGACCAGAAGTCTTCTTCTTTGTCCAGATAAGCTTTTGCAAAGGCCAAGCGAGCTTTTGTGTGCCTGGTCTGCATCCGTGGAACCCAGCAGTGTGCAGTGTCCGTTGGATTGTCTGCCTTGAGACATTGCCACCAGCAGAGCCCAGATTCACCAGGATGGCCTTGGTGGTGATCCTTGGATTCTTTTTCACCTCTCTAACTATCCTCCTGGCCAGCATAGGTGTCACTTTTGGCTTCCGACCACGTCGTCTGAGATTTTCCACAGTGTGGAACAACTTGTATTTTTTGCTCAAATGTAAATAAAAGCTGAGAAATGTTTTTTTTCCACAATAATGCCTCTTGTACATTGTCTTATTATCTTTTGGGAGACACCTATGTTATTTCCCGTCCAAAAATTACTTGCTGGTTGAATAAAAGTAACTTTAAGTCAAAATCTGTCAGGGGTATGAATAATTATGGGCAGCACTGTAGATCTGTATATGATTTCCTCATCACATCCATCCTAAAATGAATACAGAAGCCCTCCTCCCCACCTTAGCAAATACAGATGGCAGACCCCCTAAATAAATACAAATTCAGAGCACCATATAAATACAGTCTCCCCCTGAACTAATACAAACACCAGACAAGACTACATCTTAATACAGACCCCCAAACCAGACTCCCACTAAATAGATACATTATACCAGGATAGTCATGTGACCAAAGGTTGTGGAGACATAACCAACAAGAAGGAAACCATATGTGCCCTCCTGGAGGAACCTACATTACAAACGTCTTGCAATATGGCATCCAGGGCAGCTATTCCCCAACTTGTTGCATCAGAGGAAAGCTGACCTTGCTGTATTTTTAAAGGGTGACTCCTTCCATACCTTACACATATAACTATTCAAGCCTTTTAGGATGTAATCATTGATTCTGGTGTTGATTTACACAGTGTCTATATGACAAGGCTGAACCACTGAGACAGAAAGTGTTGCCAGGTGGACACAAGAATGGGCGCTCTACAGACTTGTTTGTGTCTTTAGCTTCTGGTAGTACTCCTTTAAACCATAAATAATACTGCATGAAAATAAAGCATTTCTGGTCATTATTCGATCTGTTTACAACTGTCCAGGTTTTATAAACGTATTAATAACTTTACTGCAGGACGATATAACACTTATAGTCATAATTTTATCTGTTTAGACGTTTGTTTAGGATTTTATAAACTGTAGTAAAATCTTGGACAAACTTTTATCATGATGTAAGAAACATGCCCATCCAATGACCAGTAGATGACAGCCGGGCACTTTAGTAATAACAATATTATGTAACAAAGGGTACTGTAGGTTGTTAAAAGGCTTATAGGATTGGATTTTCATCGCTATATTCAATCACACTTTTCCTTAAAAGAACACTAAGGTGCACATTTATTAGGACCGGCGTTTTAGATGTCGGTCTTTATAAGCCCTATAGCTGTTGGCGGATCGTCAAAGTTAACTTTGGCGTATCCACCGCCTATTCTAAATATAAGACAGCTTCCTTTCCCCTGAGTGGGGAATAAGTCGTAGATTCTGCCACACTATGGCGTGCGACAGAATCTGCACCAAATATATCTGTTCATAAATGACCACCTTAATATATAGTCTAGAATACGACCACTTGGATTTACATTAATTTACTTTATATATACAGTACAGATCAAAAGTTTGGACACACCTTCTCATTCAAAGAGTTTTCTTTATTTTCATGACTATGAAGGCATCAAAACTATGAATTAACACATGTGGAATTATATACATAACAAACAAGTGTGAAACAACTGAAAATATGTCATATTCTAGGTTCTTCAAAGTAGCCACCTTTTGCTTTGATTACTGCTTTGCACACTCTTGGCATTCTCTTGATGAGCTTCAAGAGGTAGTCCCCTGATATGGTCTTCCAACAGTCTTGAAGGAGTTACCAGAGATGCTTAGCACTTGTTGGCCCTTTTGCCTTCACTCTGCGGTCCAGCTCACCCCAAACCATCTCGATTGGGTTCAGGTCCGGTGACTGTGGAGGCCAGGTCATCTGGCGCAGCACCCCATCACTCTCTTTCATGGTCAAATAGCCCTTACTTTCAAAGTTTTCCCAATTTTTCAGCTGACTGACTGACCTTCATTTCTTAAAGTAATGATGGCCACTCGTTTTTCTTTACTTAGCTGCTTTTTTCTTGCCATAATACAAATTCTAACAGTCTATTCAGTAGGACTATCAGCTGTGTATCCACCTGACTTCTCCTCAATGCAACTGATGGTCCCAACCCCATTTATAAGGCAAGAAATCCCACTTATTAAACCTGACAGGGCACACCTGTGAAGTGAAAACCATTTCAGGGGACTACCTCTTGAAGCTCATCAAGAGAATGCCAAGAGTGTGCAAAGCAGTAATCAAAGCAAAAGGTGGCTACTTTGAAGAACCTAGAATATGACATATTTTCAGTTGTTTCACACTTGTTTGTTATGTATATAATTCCACATGTGTTAATTCATAGTTTTGATGCCTTCAGTGTGAATCTACAATTTTCATAGTCATGAAAATAAAGAAAACTCTTTGAATGAGAAGGTGTGTCCAAACTTTTGGTCTGTACTGTAACTACAGTAATACTGCCTCCTATGTAAATGAATATAACTACTATAACACTGCCTCCTATGTATAGAATATAATTACTATAATACTGCTCCTATATACAAGAATATATCTACTATAATACTAGTCCCTATGTATAATAATATAACTATTATAACACTGCCTCCTATGTACAAGAATATAACAACTATAACACTGCCTCCCATGTAAATGCAACTACTATAATACTGCTCCCTTATGTACAATCATATACCTACTAAAACAGTGCCTATGTACAAGAGTATAAGTGCTATAATACTGTACCTTATCTACAGAAATATAACTACTATAATACTGCCTCCTATTATAAGAATATAACTACTATTAAACTGCCCTCTATGTACAATAATATAACTACTATAATACTGCCCCTATGTACAAGAATATGACTACTATAATACTGCTCCTATATACAAAAATATAACTACTATAATGCTGCTCCTATGTACAAGAATATAACTACTATTATAGTGCCCTCTGTGTACAAGAATATAACTCCTTGTCACGGAACCATGAACCAGACGTACAACAAGAGATAAGTGAAAATAAGAAGGCTTTATTAAAAATAAAGCTGTAAAGCAAAAGTCCAAACGGATGGTGAAACCGAAGCAGAGTCTTTGAGAGGCCAGAGGTCAGGAACCAGAAGGGTAGTCAGACGAAGCCAGGATCAGGAACCAGCAGGGTAGTCAGACGAAGCCAGGATCAGGAACCAGCAGGGTAGTCAGACGAAGCCAGGATCAGGAACCAGAAGCAGCAGCAGTCTTAGAAGCATGTGAACACAGGGGGACCAAGCAGGGAACTGAAGCGACAGACCTCCTATATATATGAGCTAGGCATTCAGCTCCTCCCAGTGGGAAGGAGGAGCCGCAGGGTGGAAGGCTACAAGAAACCCAGAAACCAAGATGGCCGCCAGCACATGTCAAACGAAGGAGAACAGCAAGAAGGTAAGACCATGACAGTACCTCCCCCTCAAGGGCCCCTCCTCCGCGGAGCAAAAAACGGTTTCTGAGGAAAGCGTGCGTGGAAGGCTCGGAGCAAGGCAGGAGCATGGACATCTGCGGAGGGAACCCAGGAACGCTCCTCTGGACCATAACCACGCCAATGGACCAAAAACTGCACCCGACCGCGGACCAGGCGTGAGTCCAGGATATTGCTCACCTCATACTCCTCACGATTGCCCACCGAGACCACAGTACATGGATCGGCCCTCGCGTCTCCGGAGTACCCTCTCCCCCTCGGACAGGCGAGCAAACCCCAGCTGCATGGGTTCACCCCCAGACAAGTCATCCCCAGGAGGCGTGGGAGGAGAGGGAGGCACGGGTGGGACAGCAAACGTAGGCGCCAATCTGTTAGAAGACCTCCGCAGGCTCTCCTTAAAGGAAGGTCTCTCCCTGAGTCTGGTGTCAATCAAAATCAGGAAAGAAATAAGAGACTCGAGCTCCACTGGTAGGTCCTTAGCTGCAACCTCATCCTTCAAGGCATCCGAGAGACCATGAGAGAAAGCAGCGACCAGAGCCTCATTATTCCAGCCCACCTCTGCTGCCAGGGTACGAAACTCAATGGCGTATTCAGCTACGGATCGTGAACCCTGTCTGATGGACATAAGGAGCTTCGCAGCAGAGGCAGCACGAGTCGGCACATCGAATACCTTCCGAAGAGAAGCAACAAAACCGGAAAACTCGGCAACCACCGGATTGTTGTTCTCCCATAAAGGGCTGGCCCAGGCCAAGGCCTTGTCCGAGAGCAGCGAGATCAAGAAGCCCACCTTTGATCTCTCAGTAGGAAAGGCATGTGGCAGCAACTCGAAATAAATGCCCACCTGGTTAAGGAAACCTCGGCACTGAGTTGGCTCTCCCCCAAAGCGCTGTGGAAGAGGGGCAGAACCGGTCATACCCCGAAGCACCGCAGGCGCAACAACAGGTGTCGGGGTAGACTCTGGCGCAACAACCGGAGCAGCAGTAGGAGCGACAACCGACCCATCGGCAACGGGAGCGAAATGAGCCGTGCGTTCAAGCAGGGTTTGCAACGCCACAGCGAACCGACCCAACAGGTGATCCTGCTGATCAAGTCTGGCAACCAGCATGGGTAGCGAGGATGGCCCTGTACCGTCAGAATTCATGGCTTGGTCCTAATGTCACGGAACCATGAACCAGACGTACAACAAGAGATAAGTGAAAATAAGAAGGCTTTATTAAAAATAAAGCTGTAAAGCAAAAGTCCAAACGGATGGTGAAACCGAAGCAGAGTCTTTGAGAGGCCAGAGGTCAGGAACCAGAAGGGTAGTCAGACGAAGCCAGGATCAGGAACCAGCAGGGTAGTCAGACGAAGCCAGGATCAGGAACCAGCAGGGTAGTCAGACGAAGCCAGGATCAGGAACCAGCAGGGTAGTCAGACGAAGCCAGGATCAGGAACCAGAAGCAGCAGCAGTCTTAGAAGCATGTGAACACAGGGGGACCAAGCAGGGAACTGAAGCGACAGACCTCCTATATATATGAGCTAGGCATCCAGCTCCTCCCAGTGGGAAGGAGGAGCCGCAGGGTGGAAGGCTACAAGAAACCCAGAAACCAAGATGGCCGCCAGCACATGTCAAACGAAGGAGAACAGCAAGAAGGTAAGACCATGACACTCCTATAATACTGCCTCCTATGTACAAGAATATAACTACTATAATACTGCTCCTGTGCGCAAAAATAAATTACTATAATACTGCTAACCATGGATAAGATTAAAATTGCTATTTTAGTGTTCAAATTTTAATGGACTCCGTGCTATAACTGGACATCATTTTCTGTTACTTACAATATTACAGTATTATTTGATAGATTTCACTGTGGAAAAAATGCCTAATTAATGGAAAATCTCACAGATGATTCATCCCTTACAGGACACTTCTCCAGTGACACCTTTGATAAAATAAAACTTAAAGCATTAACATTTTTCCCCTGGTTTATTTTGGAGACGGTAAATACAATAAATTGTGCCTGTGTGATGGACGCTGCATTCTTATGAAATCAATAAGAATTCAAACAAATCTCCCATAAAACTCTGGAATGTTTTTGTCCTGCGCAAATGATTTAGGACATTAAAAGCTTTAAACTGTTGATGTTTTTTAAAGGAGCGTGCCAACCTTTAAGGGATAATGATCCTTAGGTTGCTAACACTGTAGGGCCTTTCCGGAGGTAATCCCTGCATACATATGTAGCCATTTCTAATTTGACACATTAAATAAATAGTGTTGCGTGAGCATGCTCCGCCGAACATCATTTTGACTCGACTTTGACCGCGTGTGCTAAATTGCGTTCAATTGTTTGGCCGCTGCTGACAGTGACACAACCTCTGCTACATCTGTTGTGTTACATTTGTGCATCTTAAATATCTGTGACATTCAGCGCAATTGTTTGGCCGCTGCTGACAGCGACATTACCTGTGCTACATTTCCTGTATATAGTTTGCGCATCCTAAATATCTGTGACATTCAGTGCAATTTTTCCTTAGCCGCTGGTGACAGCGACATTACCTGCACTACATCTCCTGTATAACGTTTGCGCAACCTAAATATCTTTGACATTCAGTGTAATTTGTTTGCCGAGGAGCTCTTTTCATCGCCATTACTTGATTTGGCCCTCTTGCCAAGCCCGCTTGAAGAGGGACATGAGGAGATCTTGTGCACTGATTCCCAAACTCTTGAGCATCCACAGTCAGAAAAAGATGATGGTGGGAAACGGCAATAGGTGTTTCACAAGGTGGATGATGATGATGAGACACAGTTTCCAATAATTCAACGGCAATTAGTGTCTCAAAAGGTTCATGATGAGGATGAGACACAGTTGTCAATAAGTGAGGTTCTTGAAAGATCAACAAGTCAGGAGGATGACCAGAGTGAGGAAGTGAAAGAGGAGGTGGTGGACGATGAAATCACTGACCCAACCTGGGAAGGTGGCAAGCCGAGCGAGGACAGCAGTACAGAGGGGGAGGGATCCGCAGCACCGCAACAAGCTGGAAAAGGCAGTAGGGCGGCAAAAGGGAGAAGGCAGGCCACACCAAACAGGCCCACAACTGTTCCCCGGAGCACCCCCTTGCAGCAATCTACCTTGCCAAGGGGTAGGTGTTCTGCAGTCTGGCGTTTTTTTTTTTGAGGAAAGTGCGGACTATAAAAGAATTGTCATTTGCGAGCCGTGAACACGCACATTTCAGAGCTCCCGGACCCTAGGCCCTTTTATCTGCGTCTAAAAGCAACGATTTGGATGTAACTGACCTGAACAGAATGGTCAGACGTTCGGGCCGCCGTGGGTCCACATTTATGGCCTCAGAACCTCACATCATGAGGTATTTCTCAGCCACGCCGGCTCCCGTGCCAGAACCTACCAAGATGGCGCCGATGGAGGAAGTTGCAGCATTGCCGGCCGCCAGGGCCGCTGATAGGCCAGTACAGCTGGCCCAGTTGTACCGGGCCCGGCTGGCAGGGGGGCCCGGGCAGCCTCGACATAACCAATTAACCACCTCCGGACCGCTGTACGCAGATTCGCGTTCCGGAGGTGGCAGCCCTGCGCTCAGCGACGCATATACGCGTCATCTCGCGTGAGCCGGGATTTCCTGTGAACGCGCGCACACAGGCGCGCGCGCTCACAGGAACGGAAGGTAAGAGAGTTGATCTCCAGCCTGCCAGCGGCGATCGTTCGCTGGCAGGCTGGAGATGTGTTTTTTTTAACCCCTAACAGGTATATTAGACGCTGTTTTGATAACAGCGTCTAATATACCTGCTACCTGGTCCTCTGGTGGTCCCCTTTGTTTGGATCGACCACCAGAGGACACAGGTAGCTCTGTAAAGTAGCACCAAGCACCACTACACTACACTACACCCCCCCCCCCCCCCGTCACTTATTAACCCCTTATTAGCCCCTGATCACCCCATATAGACTCCCTGATCACCCCCCTGTCATTGATTACCCCCCTGTCATTGATCACCCCCCTGTAAAGCTCCATTCAGATGTCCGCATGATTTTTACGGATCCACTGATAGATGGATCGGATCCGCAAAACGCATCCGGACGTCTGAATGAAGCCTTACAGGGGCGTGATCAATGACTGTGGTGATCACCCCATATAGACTCCCTGATCACCCCCCTGTCATTGATTACCCCCCTGTCATTGATCAACCCCCTGTAAAGCTCCATTCAGACGTCCGCATGATTTTTACGGATCCACTGATAGATGGATCGGATCCGCAAAACGCATCCGGACGTCTGAATGAAGCCTTACAGGGGCGTGATCAATGACTGTGGTGATCACCCCATATAGACTCCCTGATCACCCCCCTGTCATTGATTACCCCCCTGTCATTGATCAACCCCCTGTAAAGCTCCATTCAGACGTCCGCATGATTTTTACGGATCCACTGATAGATGGATCGGATCCGCAAAACGCATCCGGACGTCTGAATGAAGCCTTACAGGGGCGTGATCAATGACTGTGGTGATCACCCCATATAGACTCCCTGATCACCCCCCTGTCATTGATTACCCCCCTGTCATTGATCAACCCCCTGTAAAGCTCCATTCAGACGTCCGCATGATTTTTACGGATCCACTGATAGATGGATCGGATCCGCAAAACGCATCCGGATGTCTGAATGAAGCCTTACAGGGGCGTGATCAATGACTGTGGTGATCACCCCATATAGACTCCCTGATCACCCCCCTGTCATTGATTACCCCCCTGTCATTGATCAACCCCCTGTAAAGCTCCATTCAGACGTCCGCATGATTTTTACGGATCCACTGATAGATGGATCGGATCCGCAAAACGCATCCGGACGTCTGAATGAAGCCTTACAGGGGCGTGATCAATGACTGTGGTGATCACCCCATATAGACTCCCTGATCACCCCCCTGTCATTGATTACCCCCCTGTCATTGATCAACCCCCTGTAAAGCTCCATTCAGACGTCCGCATGATTTTTACGGATCCACTGATAGATGGATCGGATCCGCAAAACGCATCCGGACGTCTGAATGAAGCCTTACAGGGGCGTGATCAATGACTGTGGTGATCACCCCATATAGACTCCCTGATCACCCCCCTGTCATTGATTACCCCCCTGTCATTGATCAACCCCCTGTAAAGCTCCATTCAGACGTCCGCATGATTTTTACGGATCCACTGATAGATGGATCGGATCCGCAAAACGCATCCGGACGTCTGAATGAAGCCTTACAGGGCTTACAGAAGGCGGCGTCTGGGGAGGGGCCAAGGGCGGGGCCAGGGGTGTGGCTGAAGGAGGGATCAGGGGGTGGAGCTGAAGGGGGCCCCGTCATGTATGCTGTACGGGGCCCCATGATTTCTATCAGCGGCCCTGCCGGCCGCTCCCATGAACCAGGTGGTTGGCGGCTCAGCCCAAACACAAGCGGTCTCCCCATCACCGCTCTCACTGTCTTCAGACTGGCCTGCAGTGACTTCAGCAACCATAGGTCACACATGCTTACCAGGCAAGAAGTCTTACGTTCAAGCGGCCTTATGGTCCAAGACGGCGACAGAGGGAACGCAAGAGATGGCTGCTCCCCTTGCTCCTACCTTTCAGGATGGTCCGCAGGACTCTGCCAAGCTGACTTCTCCTGGGTCCATGGACTCTGACGAGACCCCCACACTTACCCCGGTGAGTGAGATGCACTGTGACGCCGCACCTAGGCCGAATACCATCAATTTGCCGGCCTCGACTCATCTCCCCTACCACTCTGAGTCTCTAGCCTCACAGTCTGGTGGTCTCAAAGCTCCACTGGTGTCCCAGCTACACACACCTATGCCGCAGGCCCAAAACTATGCACATGCTGCAATTGGGGATGAACGGCCTTCTCAGATTCTGCCAATGGATCTCCCCTCCACTCCTGATATTTTCCATCCCTCAGCCGCTTCTGATTCATCAGGGGCTTCATCATCTGCCTCCTCCTCCCAAGGTAGACGAGCTAAACGTCCTAAGCTGAAGGACATATGGTCACTACTTAGTCTGCTCCCAACTAAGTCAGATCTGGAGGTGATTATACAAAGGGTCGAGGCCAAACACGATAAGGCTATAGCTGAAGTCAAAGCTGAATTAACAGTTATCTCCACCAAAGTGACTTCGCAAACCCAAATCTCAGCTGAGCTAGATGCCCGCCTTACTAGTGTGGAAACGATCATCACCTCGCAGCAGGTCTTAAACAGACACCTATTATTACAGTTGGACGACCAGGAGAACAGGGGCCGACGCAATAATATCAAAATTCGTGGGATCCCTGAAGAGGTTCCAGCCACAGATTTGAGGAAAGCGGTGACCGCCATCTTCAACTCTCTCCTTGATAGATCTGAGGAATCTGAAATAGAGCTGGACAGAGTACACAGGGGCCTGGTCCCTAGACGTTCAGAAAATTCTGCTCCACGTGATGTCCTATGTAGAGTTCACTTCTTCAGGGAAAAGGAGGAACTTTTACAAAGAGCCTGGAGACAAGGACCTATATCATTCTGCGGAACACAGATCCAAATCCTTCCTGACGTGTCTAGGAGTACCTTGCTCATGAGGCGCTCTCTCAAACCCCTTCTGCAAATTATCACCAATGCTGGGGCCACTTATCGTTGGGGCCACCCATTCCACCTGATAATCCGTAAAAATGGATCTACATTTGCTCTACACTCTCCGGACCAGGCGGATGAGCTTAGTCAGTTCCTGGACAGTCCACTCATCTCCCTACCGGACTGGCTTGACGTTCCAGTTTTCACTTCTCCAGCAGATGGACCTTCACCACGACTGAACAGTGGCTCCCAACGAGTCCGGCCTCAAGTTCCACATTCTCCAGGATAGGGGACTGTCCTCTCTATAAGTAGTTCCAGATTTTATGGGTTGAGAAAAACCCTTATTATATGACCCACAATACTTGATATTGTGCCAGGAAGGGAGTAGATACAGAGGACAGAGTAAAGTTTTAACATTTCCAGCTGGTTGGTTGGTTTTTATTTTTATCTTTTTATTTTTTTCCCCTCTCTCACTGGTAGTAGTTTAATTTCAGTTTTTTTTTCACCTGTCCTCTGTGCCTCCTCTCTTAATTATCGTATTGTTGCTTAAATTTCTGGGCCGGGGGAAAGGGTAGCTTTATAGATTGCTCTTCTTAACTCCTACTAGGACCGTGAGTCTTGGCTCGCTCGACTTGGGCTTGCCAAGAGTCGCATAGTGGATTGCACTTTCCACAGTTTTGTTCAAATTGATTCTATCTGAACTGGATTAGCCGGTTTTGATATTTCGCCCTTTAGGCGTATTTGTACTTGTTGATTTAAATCTTCTGTGCTGTCCACCCACCCTTGTGTCTCTTATCCTCCGCTCCCTCCCCCCTATTGTCTTTTCTTTTATTTCTTGTTTTCTACAGGCCCTGAATATGTCCGAAATTACCTTTGCGTCAATCAATGCCAATGGGTTGAATACTCCTGAGAAACGTTCCTCCATTCTCCCGCTCTTGTGGTGTAAAAAGGCACAGATTGCCTTCATTCAAGAGACTCATTTCCGCAGGGGTACTATATCGAAATTTAGTTCTCCCAGATATCCGGATGCCTAT
Organism: Bufo bufo; assembly: GCF_905171765.1. Lineage (NCBI taxonomy): Eukaryota > Metazoa > Chordata > Amphibia > Anura > Bufonidae > Bufo > Bufo bufo. The sequence continues at coordinate 134,830,169 of NC_053389.1, read as the reverse complement.
CACAGTTGTTATAACATATCCAAATCGAGAGGTGTGAGTATCCTTATTGCTAGATCTACCCCCTGGGAATTTCTAGACTCTAGTTCAGATGACACTGGCAGGTTTATGTTTGTCAAGGGTAGATTAGGAGGCCAGGTGTATACTTTGGCTAACTTATACCTGCCCAATACAAAACAATTGAGAGCCCTAACTGGAATTCTATCTAAATTAGATGATTTTGCAGAGGGCACTCTCTTGGTCGGAGGAGATCTAAATGTCGCCTTGGACCCACTTGTAGATGTTTCTAAAGGATCCTCTCATCTAGCCTACTCCTATATTCGTCGCATTAAGAGCCTTCTTCATACTCATCAGCTGGTAGATGTGTAGCGAGCAGTTAATCCTGAAGCTAGGGATTTTACGTTTTACTCAGCCCTTAGAGACGTATACTCCAGATTGGACTATTTTTTGCTTAGACACTCGGCAGTCCCACTCATCGCTTCTTCCTCAATTGATCCTATCACTTTCTCTGACCACGCCATGCTACATGTCTCCTTGAAATCCCCTCTCCCGTCTCCCAGTTCTTGGCAGTGGCACCTTAATGAGTCACTGCTGCAGGATTTGGAAGTTTCGCAAGAAATTAACTTAGGTCTTTCTCACTATTTTGAGGAAAATCAAGTTAACAATGCCTCACCTCTTACTGTGTGGGCTGCACACAAATGTGTGATAAGAGGGGAGTTCATTAGACATGGAGCTCGGCGTAAGAAAGAGAGGGCATTGGAAATTTCCCAGATTCTAAAGGAAATTTCAGAATTGGAGCAGGTTCATAAATGCTCTCATGCGCAATCGGTTCGCTCAGCTCTTTTACTGGCCAGGTGTAAGCTTAAAGACAAACTAGATACCCGTACGAAATTTCTCCTTTCAAGGGGTAGAAAACATTTTTTTAAATATGGCAATAAGTGTGGTAGACTACTAGCCAGATCATTACGCGAACAAAGAGCTAGGAATTACGTCCCCCGCATTGCACCTCCACGGGGTCATGTTCTGAATAACCCTGATTCCATAACAGAGGCTTTCGCCCACTTTTATCAGAACCTTTACAATCTCCCACAGTCTAATCAAACAAGTTCGTCCCTAGATTCAGCCATGAGTACATACCTGACCAGATCAGGCCTACCCAAACTACAGAGTGAAGCCCTTGAGGGTCTGAGTGGCCCGATTACCACTGATGAGATAGAAGAGGCTCTGAAATCAATGCAGCCTAGTAAAGCACCGGGCCCGGATGGCCTTCCAGCCTCATATTACAAGAGATATCTCCCCCTTCTCCAAACCCCTCTTACTAACGCCCTAAATAAAATAAGCTCAGGTAACCCCCTCCCTAAGGATATGTCGCATGCACACATTACGGTAATCTATAAGGAAGGTAAGGACCCAACTGCCTGCGCTAGTTACCGCCCCATATCGTTACTTAATGTTGACATTAAGTTATTTGCAAAAGTGTTGGCCACACGTTTAACCCCTTTCCTGTCCGATCTTATACATACAGATCAGGTTGGCTTTATCCCTTCAAGGGAGGCGAGAGACAATACCACGAAAGTGTTGAACTTGATCCATCATGCCAAGATACAAGGCTCTTCCCTCTGTCTCCTATCCACCGATGCCGAAAAAGCATTTGACAGGGTGGGATGGCCTTGGTTACTCTAAACCATGTGGGCATCGAGGGTCCACTGTTATCATGGATCCATTCTCTCTACTCTTCACCCTCGGCGGCCACAAAGGTTAATGGTGTGCTCTCGCCCCCCTTTGATATAAGGAATGGTACCCGCCAAGGTTGCCCTCTATCACCCTTAATTTTTATCCTTACCCTAGAACCTCTTCTGAGGACAATTAGGAAAAACCCTGACATCTCGGGTTTGGTGGTGGGCGGTCAGGAATTTAAAATAGCAGCCTATGCAGATGATCTGATGTTTATGATTACCAGACCTCGGATCACCTTCCCCAACCTAATTGCTGAATTTAAAGAGTTTCACAACTTATCCAATTTGAAAATTAACTTACAAAAATCTGCTTAATATATCCATTCCAAACTCCCTTGAGGCCGGAATTGGCGGGCTCCCTACCTTTCAGATGGACGACGGGTGCCATTAGATACTTGGGCACAATGATCCCCAAAGATCTAAGGGAGCTGTTTTCTAGAAACTACACCCCTCTCTTGAGTCGGATTAGGGAAGACCTTAAGAGATGGTCCAAAGGCCTATATACTTGGTTTGGCAGGTGTGCCATATTTAAAATGAATGTCCTCCCGCGCCTGTTATACCTATTCCAAACTCTCCCCATCCACATTCCAGCTAGTTTCTTTAATACTGCACACCGTGACCTCTTCAAATTTATCTGGGCGGGAAGAAATCCGAGACTTTCTAGATCCCTGCTGCATGTTCCGAGGGATAGGGGGGGATTGGGGATACCTGACTTAAGGAAATATCATGCTGCTTCCATGTTTCAGCGGGTGGTAGATTGGTGCCGACACGTTCCATTCAAACAATGGATCTCCATTGAACAACTCTCATTCCGGACCCCGCTGGCTCTACTGCCATGGACTGATAGGAAGATCCCGTCTGGAATTTCCTCCCACCCTATCATAGGTCCTACTCTAATTAAATTTCAAAAATTTGACCGCAATGCACTCCTGCAGGACGCTAGAGAGAGTAAATGAATTAGTGAGGGGACTGATCCAACCAATACCCTAATTAAAATCCCTATCATTTCAACATATAGTGAAGGATCATTTATCCTGAAAAAGATCGTCAAGAAGCACTGGGAAATGATACGCCAAGACAAAATGATAGGGGAGAAAATTCAGACATATCCAATATTTATTTTTAAGAAGTCTTTGAACCTAGCTAACATGATAGCACCCTCATGTAAATCATCTAGCTATCTGGAAAATATTAAAACTACCCATATAGGACAGAGAGGTTTCTTTCCCTGCAAATTATGTAAGAATTGTAAAAAGATAAAACCCGGTTTAATCAAATATCCTATAACAGAGATAGGTGACACCGATCACATCTATAAAATCAATCAATATATCTCCTGCACCACCAGGGGAGTAGTATACTTCATTAAATGTCCTTGCCAGAAACTTTATGTAGGTAGAACTAAACGGGAACTTAAATTCAGAATGGGTGAACATCTAAATAATATAAATAAAAAATATGAAGGTCACCCCCTGTCCCGCCACTACACTGAATATCACGGGGGCACCTTTTCTGGCTCCACATTTGGGGGTATCAAAAGGGTTAAACCTAATATAAGAGGCGGAGACTTTATCCAACATATGTCACGTTGTGAGAGCAAGTGGATTTTCAGACTGAACAGCCTAGCCCCAAGGGGTTTGAACCAAGAAATGGAATTATTTGCCTTCTAACAATAAAACACCCCTAATAGAATAGCCCTAAAATCATACCTCTCACAGACAAGGAAAAGGAACCCTTGAACTATCGGAATACACCTCATACCTCCTCTTGACATGCAGATCTAGAACAATAGTGCTGGAATGGACAGCAGTTACCATGGGAACCGGAATCCTATTTACTCCATAGGACTGAGTGTAACAACCGTCCCTGACGAAGAAGTCCGCTGACTTCGAAACGCGTAGGATTGGTTTTTTGGTCCTCGGAAGTATCCGTACTACAGCTGTGACGTCACATGCTACGCTTTCGGATTCCCTCACCAACACGCTCCTTCATGCGCGCGCCAGCTGCCGGCCGGAGCGACGCACGCGTTTTTTGAAGTAGAGCAGGAAGAATTGCTATCCATCCTGCACTGTTTAGTGCTATGAAGATCTAATCTATACTAGGAACATTTCCAGACGCACACTCGACTGAACAGGTACTTATTACTATTTGATTTTACCCCATGTCTTTTATTCCTGCGCTGATACCATACCTTTGCTTTTGATATACAGGTCCTTCTCAAAAAATTTGCATATTGTGATAAAGTTCTTTATTTTCTGTAATGTACTGATAAACATTAGACTTTCATATATTTTAGATTCATTACACACAACTGAAGTAGTTCAAGCCTTTTCTTGTTTTAATATTGATGATTTTGGCATACAGCTCATGAAAACCCCAAATTCCTATCTCCAAAAATTAGCATATCATGAGAAGGTTCTCTAAACGAGCTATTAACCGAATCATCTGAATCAACTAATTAACTCTAAACACCTGCAAAAGATTCCTGAGGCTTTTAAAAACTCCCAGCCTGGTTCATTACTCAAAACCACAATCATGAGTTCCGGTTCCGGCGCGCACATGGAAGGCCGCTAATCAGGAGAGCTCCGCTAGGCCGGCCCGAAAACCGTGGAAATACCGCCTATAGGGGTGAAGATTTGTCCCCGCAAACCTCCCAGAAGCATAAGGGGGCCACTCATGGAAAAATTCCTGGTCAAAGGCGGTTCGCAAAAGGAAGCGCATACCACTCACCCGGCAGGAGACGCTCAGAAGGCGAGGGGCAAGATGGCGCCGGAGACTGAGAAAGGCCGCAGGTTCACCCGCTCGACTTCTCAGTCGACGCAACGAAGTACGGAGGCCTCCGGTTCGGAAGAAGAGGAGGAGGAATGCAGTCACCTCCCGAACGGAGGTATGTTAGCCTCGTGTAAAACCATGGCCATAGAAGTGGCAAAGCTGCTAGCTCCGGACATAAAAGCATCTTTAGAGGCCACAGTGGCCACGGCCCTGCAGCAGCTGCATAATGAAGTGACGCAGCATACCTCGCAAATAACGGAGGTGCAGCAAAAGGTGGCGCTGGTGGAGGAAGAGCTAGAAAGGGCTCAAAATAGCATCAGTGATCTCCGGCGTGATAATCGATTCCTGAGGGAGAAAATGGACGATCTGGAAAATCGCTCCAGGAGGAGCAACCTGAGAATCGTCGGCCTGCCGGAATCAATCCCACCAAATCAACTGGCGGATATTTGTGAGGTGGAAATACCGCAAGCTTTGGGGCTCCGTGGCGCGTGCATTGTTGAAAGAGCGCATCGCTTGGGTCCACCTGTATCGTCAAAAGCATGCACAGACAATCTTAGGCCCAGAGCGGCGATAGCGAAATATCTAAATTACGCAGCTAAAGAGGCCATACTGGCGAAATTCAGGCGCAAAGATCATCCCTTAGTAATCCGAGGAAGCAAGATCTTGCTGTTTAGCGACTACTCTGCAGAAGTGGCGAAACGCAGGAGAGAATTCTCCCAAATTTGTTCTGCATTGGCAAGGAATAAAGTCAAGTTTGCGTTGATCTACCCTGCAGTTTTGAGGGTTTTTCGTCAAGACGGATCGATTGACACTTACCATTCCTCAAGAGATGCAATGGAGGCATTGGAACCGGATCTGACAAGCCCGGATAAGACTCCTCCAGGTTCCCAAAGATCCACAGGCCATACCAGGGGGAGAGGAGCGAGACTGAGCCCAAGGGGACTGTCACCAAGAGCTAAGGGTTCGGGACGCCTGGAAGTTGATCCAGAACGAGAATAAGCGCCCTGAACTGAGGACTACTCACTTAAATTGATGCCTCCTTGTTGGGTCACGTGAGATAAATGTGGACCTAAGGTCCAGTAATTCTGAGTTTGTTAACCTGCTATGCTGTGTTTAAGTATATGGGCTGGAGAGCGGGAGCGAATAGGGTAGAGATAATGATTCCGTTAACAGTATGTAGTGGCAACAACTACACTACGCAATGTGCGAAAAAAGTGAAGTCAGAAGGTTGGGGTTTAATGTTGTGGGTTTGGTTGCAGAGGGAAGGGAGGGGGAGGGGGGGGGGAGGTTTGCTAGTCTGGGTCAAATGGAGGCAATAATACCTAGGGGTCAGTATGTGGGTCACGGTGGCTTCTTGTTCCTTTTGGTTTTCTCCTGCAGAAATTGTCAGTTTAGGAACTAACCATGAGAGTAGTAACGTGGAATGTCAAAGGCCTTCGGTCCCCAGCTAAACGTATGGCAATATTGCGCCATCTCAAGAAACACAAAATAGATGTTGCATTTCTGCAGGAGACCCATCTGGAAGAAGTAGACTTTGCGAGGATGCAAAAGCTGTGGGTGGGCCAAGTCGTGGGTTCGCCTTCAATAGGCAAGAAAGCGGGAGTAATGATTTTACTGCACAAGAGGTTGCGTTATAATATCTTAGCAATGTCAACTGATAATCAGGGGAGATGGCTGCGTCTAAGTATGGACTCCCCAGTAGGTCAGGTAGTAATGTATAATGTTTATGCTCCTAATGATTCCCAGACGGGTTTTTACAATGCGTTGGAGAGAGACATTATGATGGAAGGTGCGACAATGATACTGGTGGGGGGTGATTTTAATCGTGTCCATAGTGAGCAGGAGGACAGGAAGAGGAAGGCCCCAGGGATTGCCAGGAAGCGAAGTAGGAATCAGACGTTACTCCCTTTAATGCAACGCACAGGGTTGCAGGATGTATGGCGTTACCATCATCCCGAGGATCGGGAATTCACCCACTACTCCTATGCACAGGGGTCATGGTCCAGGATTGATTACTGGTTGACATCACCGGGGTTGTTGGCCAGGGCCCAACGGATTGACATTCTAGATCTGGTGATCTCGGACCATGCCCCAGTGGTGATGGAGCTTCTGGACACTATTCCCAGGGGCCAGGATTACATATGGAGGATGCCCCAAAACCTGCCCAAAGATAAAGACTTTGTAGATAGACTAAGAGGTTGGTGGTGGGAATATGCACAGCATAACGCTGAACACATGACTAATCAGGGCCTTTTCTGGGACGCAGCGAAAGCAGTACTGAGAGGCAGAATAATGTCGTACACGGCGGGAAAGAGAAGAGAGGAAAGGAATAAGTTTGAGGAAGCCACGATGCAGGTTCGGAAAACGTACACTGAGTTCCTTCTAAACCCCTCTGACTCTAATAAGTTACTCTGGGTAACAGCTAAGCATAACTTTGACTACTGTCAAGAAAGGAGGGAGAAGTGGGCCAGTGACTATCAGAGGGCTAAGTTCTTTCGCCTGGGTAATAAAGCGGGGCGGCTGCTGGCAAATTTAACACGCCCCTTTGCTAAGCAGCCATTACTACAGCCTCTTAAGGACGGGAGGGGGAAGTTATGTACTCAGCCGAAAGAGATAGTAGAAATCCTGGGGGACTTTTACCAGAAACTGTACCACAGTGACCCCTTTGAACCAAGTGATGCGAAGGGCCGATTGGACCAAGTTGATTTGCCGCAACTATCTAGGGACGCGGTAGAAAAGTTAAATGGTGAGATACGGGAGGAGGAGGTACAAGAGACCATAAAATCCCTGTCAAATGGCAAGGCACCAGGCCCCGACGGGTTCCCCGCGGAATTGTACAAAGCAATGCACCAAGAATTAGTCCCTACTTTGACCAGGTTGTTCAATAGCATTATGGAAGGGGGAAGCCTACCTGACACTGGAAAGATGGCCTATATCAAGGTCCTCCCGAAACCGGGAAAGGATTTGACCCAGCCAAGCGCGTATAGGCCTATATCCTTGATTAACCAGGACGTCAAGATCCTATCCAAAATCTTGGCTAATAGGCTGGCCACTTGCGTGCCTGAACTAATTGGCTCCCACCAAGTAGGTTTCATGAAAGGCAGGTCAGCGGTGACTAATGTCCGTAAAGTCTTGGCCGCCCTGAGCTCGAAGAAGGAAGGGAACAAGGAACCATGTCCAGCATTGCTTGCCATAGATGCCGAAAAGGCTTTTGACAGTGTTAGCTGGCAATGGCTGGACATGGTACTGGATAGATTTAATATTAAAGGTCATTTTCGGAACTACCTTAAGGCACTTTATGAAAATCCCCAGGCAAGAGTGAATATACCAGGTTTCCTGTCCAAGTCCATTTCACTCAGCAAAGGTACGAGACAGGGATGCCCCCTATCCCCGTTGCTCTTTAATTTGGCCATGGAACCTATGGCTAGATGGCTATTGAAATCTGATGTCTTTGAGGGGATTAAAATAGGGAGCAGGGAGTTAAAGTTAAGCTGTTTTGCGGATGACATACTGTTATATCTGGGAGCCCCTGAAAGACAACTAGATAGAATATTAGAAGCCTTGGCCGAATACGGTAAGGTGACGGGATTCAGGATCAATATAGACAAGAGCCAGTTACTGTTTCTAGGACATGGACCTCACGGTGGGAGCCAATTGGACAATGGAGTGGAGATTAGGAAGGATTATCTGACTTACCTGGGCATTAAGATTGGACGTACTCCGAGCTCAATATATTCGCTCAATTATCCCCCTCTATTTTTGAAAATTGAAAAGGAGTTAGACAAATGGAGAGAGCTACCCTTATCCTTATGTGGGAGAGCGCATTTAATTAAAATGATGAGCTTTCCAAAATTACTCTACCCGCTTCAAATTATCCCGCTATTGCTAAAACGCGTAGATGTCATAAGGATCCAGAGAGCATTTAACCTCTTCCTGTGGAAAGCAAAAAGACCCCGTATTGCATATGCCAAGCTGACAATGCTAAAGTACGAAGGGGGGCTACAACTCCCAAATGTAAGACACTATAACTTGGCGTCGTTATTTAGGCATATACGAGACTGGGTGTGGGGGACGAGTCATTACTCGGCGACTATGTTCGAGAAGGAACTGGCTGGCAGGGAGAATTTGGAGGCCCTGCTACATTCCAAACTAAGGGACATCCCAACAAACATCAAGCAGGAGGTTTTACTAAAAGATACTTTAATGGCATGGAAGGCGATTAGAAAGATATATGGGCTCCCCTATTATATTTCACCAAGGTTACCTTTGTGGTCATTGCCAGCGTTTCCCCAAGGTAGGGAAAATAGGCTATTCCAGACATGGAGAAGCAAGAACATTAGGAGACTTAGTGACCTGTTACAGCATAACAGTTCTCAGTGGCTGTCCTGGGAGCAAGTGAAGGAGAAGTATGACCTTCCGGTCACACAGTACCTGCCCTACCAGCAGATTAAAAGCTATTGCAGAGCGCAGGCGAATTCATTGGGCGAATCTGATAGGTTGGCATGGTTTGCGGCCCTACTGGGCAGTGATAGCTCCCCTATGTCTTTGTCAGACCTGCACCACAGGCTCCACAATATTCAAACAATAGGACTAGTTAAACAGGCCTATAAACCATGGGAAAGGGAACTCGCTGACCAAAACATTGGAAAAAAAATGAAAGAGGGACTGGAATGTCTGAGGCGAGCGACATATAATGAACAATGGAGGGAGTCGCAACTGAGACTAATGCACAGGGCAACTTATGCGTTCAATCTGTCCTATCAGGATGCGCCTACGCACTATTTGCGAGAATGCCCCAAGTGTGATCTCTCGAGGGCGGGGCTCCTGCATGCCATATGGGAGTGTTCAAAATTACAACCGCTGTGGCAGCAAGCAGTGGCGACAATAAAAGAGGTCTGGGGAGTGGTAGTGGGGCTAACTCCCCAACAATGCATCTTTCACTATATACCGAGGATCCAAGATGAGGAAATGGGGTCAGTGGTTATTAAGGCAGGGGTGCATCTTTTGCTGATGTCTGTGAAAAAGTCTTTATTAAGACACTGGTTGGAAAGGGAGGTTCCATCATGGGATGAAGTGCTCGGAACGATGAAAGATATCCTCTATTTAGAAAGATTAGAAGTGGAACAGGACAAAGAAGTGTTAGTGGGGAAGTTCATGAGAAAATGGAAGAGTTTTGTCGAGAAGTTCTTATTCCCCTGTGAAATCAAAGAGCTGATGAGCCCATTCAAGCTGACCAAATGGTATTTGGAAGCGCAACTTGCTAACCGATTGGGGAAACTGGAGGTATAAGGAGATGCGAGTGATCTCAAGGAGGGGAAGAAGTAGCTCAAGAGGGTTATCCAATGACCAGACTAGGGTTCCAGGGGCGGGGAGATGGGGGTGGGGTGAAAAGTTTTATAAAATATAAGTGGGGGAATCGTACGGTGATGTATATTTGTGCAATTCCTATGTACTGCTTTATACCTGATATGTTATCTGCTGGTGTGCTCATTGTATGATTCCTGCTACTTCAATAAAGCGATGTTTAAAAAAAAAAAAAAAACACAATCATGGGTAAGACTGCCGACCTGACTGCTGTCCAGAAGGCCATCATTGACACCCTCAAGCAAGAGGGTAAGACACAGAAAGAAATTTCTAAACGAATAGGCTGTTCCCAGAGTGCTGTATCAAGGCACCTCAGTGGGAAGTCTGTGGGAAGGAAAAAGTGTGGCAGAAAACGCTGCACAACGAGAAGAGGTGACCGGACCCTGAGGAAGATTGTGGAGAAGGACCGATTCCAGACCTTGGGGGACCTGCGGAAGCAGTGGACTGAGTCTGGAGGAAGACTCAGTCCACTGAGAGGGAAATGCCAAAATGCCTGAAGTCCAGTGTCAAGTACCCACAGTCAGTGATGGTCTGGGGTGTCATGTCAGCTGCTGGTGTTGGTCCACTGTGTTTTATCAAGGGCAGGGACAATGCAGCTAGCTATCAGGAGATTTTGGAGCACTTCATGCTTCCATCATTTTTCAGCACGACCTGGCACCTGCTCACAGTGCCAAAACCACTGGTAAATGGTTTACTGACCATGGTATTACTGTGCTCAATTGGCCTGCCAACTCTCCTGACCTGAACCCCATAGAGAATCTGTGGGATATTGGGAAGAGAAAGTTGAGAGACGCAAGACCCAACAATCTGGATGAGTTAAGGCCGCTATCGAAGCATCCTGGGCCTCCATAACACCTCAGCAGTGCCACAGGCTGATTGCCTCCATGCCACGCCGCATTGAAGCAGTCATTTCTGCAAAAGGATTCCCGACCAAGTATTGAGTGCATAACTGAACTTAATTATTTGAAGGTTGACTTTTTTTGTATTAAAAACACTTTTCTTTTATTGGTCAGATGAAATATGCTAATTTTTGGAGATAGGAATTTTGGGTTTTCATGAGCTGTATGCCAAAATCATCAATATTAAAACAAAAAAAAGGCTTGAACTACTTCAGTTGTGTGTAATGAATCTAAAATATATGAAAGTCTAATATTTATTAGTACATTACAGAAAATAATGAACTTTATCACAATATGCTAATTTTTTGAGAAGGCCCTGTATATATATTTTGTGGATCGAGGCAACCGATTCCTTTCGGTATCCAGCAGCGGCTCTGTGCACAGTTGTGCACAGAGAAAGGACTTATTTAATAGCGCAGATACAATTACTAACTTTTACAATTCCAAAAATACCAACACATTCCCACGATCTCCCCAACGCCATCCCCAATGTTCCCTATCCTGGGACATCCGGACTTCCCGGGCAGTAGTTCGGGAGGCCCATTTGTGCAATGGAGACTGAGTGGAAAGTGTCGAGCGCCTTTCTTTAGAACCTCTGGACGGTGGTTCACACACGCTGAACTCTTAGGACAGTCTGAACCCTGTACTCTCGGACCGTGGAGAACTAGGCAATTACACCACTTCCTTTCCTCTATTCCTTCTTCCCCGGGCTTTGATAGAGCTCTTACTTCTTTTGAAAAAACATGCATAGGCTCAGGAATATACCGCCATTCTCTCTCGGAACTCTATAAAACGTTGGTAACGCCCGAAGTAGACTCAAGATTTGCAAGTTGATATCTCCTCCGACCAATGGCTCAAAATATTCCAACTAGCTCACAAATCCTCCATTGCCAGTAAGTATAAGGAGGCCAGTTATAAATTACTATCAAGATGGTACTATGTCCCGACCCATCTCCAGAGAATGTTTCCGACAATGTCCCCTTTGTGCTGGCGATGCGAAACTTCCCAGGGCTCGCTTCTCCATATTTTCTGGCAATGTGACAAAGTCAAGCATTTTTGGGACTCAATTCATAAGGCCCTGGCATCTATCTTCTCTTTTCCCATACCTAACGCGCCAGGATTTTTCTTATTATTTCTCTCGGATTTACCACTGAGCTTATTCCGTCGATCCTGTCTGTGCCACTTGGTCATTGCGCCTAGGTCTTGCATCCCAGTGAAATGGAAATCCCCTACTCCACCATCCACTGAGTTGTGGATTCAAAAAGTGGAAGAGATCCGGAGAATGGAGGAACTAACAGCGTCCTTAAAAAATAATCACAGAGCCTTTGTTACTACTTGGATCCCTTGGTTTGTCTTTCAGGATTCAACGGAGTACCAATCCCTGCTGACCTGACGGGGTCATCACTACCATTTTCGTCCGTTTAACCTTTCTCTTTTGCTTTCTTTTACCTTATGTAACCTATCCTTCCTTTTGTGGATTTGTCCTGTCTTCTCCCCAGCTGTATTCAGTCTTATTATTATTATTATGATGAGGCTCCAATGTGTTGTGTTTTCTTGGTTTTGTTTTTCATATACTACATATATCGTGATACTCATTCATTATTATGGATTTCATATACTACATATATTTAGACCTTATTGTCAGGATATCAACATGTTACTCATGGGAAGTTTGGGGGAAATTGGTTAACATCTGAGTTGTTTTTTGTACATTAAGCCACATTAAGCTCTCCAAAAAACAAGCTTACTGTCACTCATTTGCCTTGTGGGTAGCCAAAATCCATGAAACTTCCAGGATAGGTTTGGGAAGCTGGGAAATTAGGTTATGCAAAGTATCAAGGCAATTGATTGAGGTTTAGGCACATTATGGTACATTAATCTCTTTGTACATTAAGCTAAATGTTTTCGAAAAGGAATAAAATAGGCACATTATGGTACATTAAGCCATTTTCACATTAAATGCTTTAGGATGTCCCAAACGCGGACGCAGGCCCGGATGCCTCCCGCCCTGCACCTGGACCTTTGCAAGCACCATCATCTAGCACATCCACTTCTGTGTCCCAGCGCACCGTACAGATGTCCATACCCCAGGCCTTTGAATGAAACTTCAAATACAGAGCCACCCACCGGCCATAGCACTAAATGTGCACCTTTTCAAATTGCTGGCCCTGGAAATGTTGCCATTTAGGCTTGTGGAAACTGAGGTTTTCCGCAGCCTGATGGCGGTGGCCATCCCTCGTTACTCAGTCTCTAGCCGCCACAATTTTTCCCGGTGTGCCGTCCCCGCCTTACACCAGCATTTGTCCCATAACATCACCCGTGCCCTGACCAACGCAGTTATTGGGAAGGTCCACTTAACGACTGACACATGGACAAGTGATTTTGGCCAGGGACGCTACATTTCCCTGACGGCACACTGGGTGAACGTCGTGGAGGCCTGGAGCGAGTCGTACCCTGGGATGGCACAGGTGCTACCGACGCCAAGGATTGCGGGCCCTACTTTCATCAGGATTTCTGCCACCACCTACATTAGTGGCTGCAACCCCCCCTTCTCCTCCTCCTCCACTTCTACCTCTGAATTATGATCTTGCAGCACCAGTCAGCCATCAGTCAGTAGCTGGAAGCAGTGTAGCAACACAGTGGGGAAGCGGCAACAGGCCGAGCTGAAACTAATTTGCTTAGGTGACAAACAGCACACCACCGCAGAGCTGTGGTAGGGTATAAGGGGCCAGACTGAGCTGTGGCTCTCGCCACTCAACCTACAACCAGGCATGGTTGTGTCTGATAATGGCCGTAACTTGGTGGCGGATTTGGAGCTCGGCAAGCTCACACACATACCATGCCTTTCCCACGTGTTCAACTTAGTGGTTCAGCGGTTTCTAAAAACCTACCCCAATCAGCCCGAGCTACTGTCGATGGTGCGCTGCGTGTGTGCCCATTTCCGAAAGTCATCTACAGCTGCTGCCAGTCTGGCAACGTTGCAGCAGCGCTTGCAATTGCCAGCTCACCGACTGTTGTGCGACTTGAGCACGCGCTGGAACTCCACGTTCCACATTGTTGGCCAGGCTTTGTGAGCAGCAGAGGGCAGTAGTGGAATACCAGCTGCAATATGGTCGTCGCCTTTCCAGTCAGCTTCCGCTCTTCATAAGTGACGAGTGGGCATGGATGTCTGACCTCTGTGAGGTTTTACGCAACTTTGAGGAATCAACACAGATGGTGAGCGGCGATGCCGCATTATCATCATCCAGCTTTCTTGGGTGAAGCCAGTGGCCAGCCACCCTATGCTGGGGGCATAATAACTGATAAGTGCATCTGCCTGTCAACTGAAAATGCTGACAGTAGGGCTGCAGTAAACGATTATTTTAGTAATCGAGTATTCTTTCGATTATTTTTTACGATTAATCGAGTAATCTAATAAGAAAAAAATAATTAATAGACTGTTTTCCTTTATAAAAACTCATCAGACCCCCTGCCATTAGTCCCCAACACCCTTCGTTCCCCACTGTGCGATCAGCCCAAGTGCATCAGTTCCCCCCAGTGCCATCAGCTCTGTTCCCCCCAGTGTCATCAGCTCCAGTATCCCCCAGTGCCATCAGGTCCGTTCCCCCAGTGCCATCAGCTCTCTCCCACCAAGTGTCGTCAGCTCTCCCCACCCAGTGCCTTTAGCTGTCCCCACCCCAGTGCCATCAGCTCACCTTCACCCCAGTGCCATCAGCTCACCTTCACCCCAGTGCCATCAGCTCACCTTCACCCCAGTGCCATCAGCTCTCCTTCACCCCAGTGCCATCAGCTCTCCTTCACCCCAGTGCCATCAGCTCTCCCCCACACCAGTGCCATCAGCTCTCCCCCACCCCAGTGCCATCAGCTCATCCCCACCCCATAGCAATCAGCTCTGCTCCCCCAGTGCCATCATCTCTCCCCCTTGTGCCATCATCTCTCCCCCCTTGTGCCATTAGCTCTGCCCCCTTGTGCCATCAGCTTTCCCCCTTGTGACATCACTCCCCTCCCTTGTGCCATCAGCTTTACTCCCCCAGTGCCATCATCTCTCACCCCTTGTGCCATCATTAACCCCCTTGTGCCATCATCTCTAACCCCCTTGTGCCATCAGCTCTCCCCCCTTGTGCCATCAGCTCTCCCCCCATTGTGCCATCATCTGTCCCCCCCTTGTGCCATCAGCTTTACTCCCCCCTTGTGCCATCATCTTTACTCCCCCTTGTGCCATCAGCTCTCCCGCCACTGTGTCATCAGCTCTCCCCCATTGTGCCATCAGCTCTCCCCCCATTGTGCCATCAGCTTTACTCCCCCATTGTGCCATCAGCTCTCCCCCCATTGCGCCATCAGCTCTCCCCCCATTGTGCCATAATCTCTGCTGCCATGCTCCTCCTGACACCCAGATTGCACAGTGTCATTGGTTACTATGACGCTGTGCACTCCAGGCGCCCGGCCTTAGTCGCGCCCCCACCCCCTCGGTTTCACTAACTTACCTCTCCAGCAGGGGCGCTGCGGACACTCCATCATTCCGCGCTGCTCTGCGCCTGACGTCACACAGTGCGTCAGGTCATGGCGTGCGTACTTCAGGAGGTCAGAGCAGCGCGGGACCATGGACGTGCTGTGAAGTGTCCGGAGGCCCCCTGCTTGAAAGGTGAGTATTCCAAGCGCAGCGGGAGACCACGGAGTGGGAGTAATAGCAAGCGCTTCACTCCCGCTCCGTGGTCACATGACACAACGAATCTTCGATGCAAAAAATTTGCATCGAGGATTTTTTTGTGTCGAATTACTCGATTTAATCGAGTAATCGTTTGAGCCCTAGCTGACAGGTTGACTCTTATCAAAATGAACAAGGCCTGGATTGCCCCTGACTTCTCTACTCCACCAGAGGAAAGCTGATGAACATAAAGGCACTCTAAATGTGGCTTTTATGGTGTATTGAATACACTATATTCCCATGCACCCCTTCCACCACAAAAAAGGGTATATGGTTCAATCTTCCTTTTCTCCTCTATCATATCAACATGCTTATTAGGCTGCCCTCGCTCCTAATGTTTTAGAGGGTCATCTCAGCAGCAGAACCTCACTCCTAATATTTTAGAGGGTCACCAGCAGGCCCTCGCCCATAATGTTTTAGATGGTCAGATCAGCAGCAGGCCCTCACCCCTAATGTTTTAGATGGTCAGATCAGCAGCAGGCCCTCACCCCTGATGTTTTAGAGGGTCAGCTCAACAGCAGACCCTCACCCTTAATGTTTTAGATGGTCAGATTAGCAGCAGGCCTTCACCTCTAATGTTTTAGATGGTCAGATCAGCAGCAGGCCCTCGCACCTAATGTTTTAGAGGGTCAGCTCAGCAGCAGACCCTCACCCCTAATGTTTTAGATGGTCAGATCAGCAGCAGGCCCTCGCCCCTAATGTTTTAGAGGGTCAGCTCAGCAGCAGACCCTCACCCCTAATGTTTTAGATCGTCAGATCAGCAGCAGACCCTCACCCCTAATGTTTTAGATGGTCAGATCAGCAGCAGGCCCTCGCGCCTAATGTTTTAGAGGGTCAGCTCAGCAGCAGACCCTTACCCATAATGTTTTAGATGGTAAGATCAGCAGCAGGCCCTCGCCCCAATGTTTTAGAGGGTCACCAGCAGGCCCTTGCTCCTAATGTTTTTGAGGTTTACCAGCAGGCCATCAATCATAATTTTTCAAGGGTGTGTATGATGCCCTCCTTTATGTGTAATAAAGGTGTATTGGAGTGCCGGTTCCTTGTAATTTTTGGCAGCCCTTTCACTTAATGCATAGGCTTTATTAGTGTAGGAGTCCCTCTACCTGAACAATTGTACCAGAATGTGAATGAGGCCCTCCTTTATGTGATATACAGGTTGTATCGGAGTGCCTCTTCCTTGTAATTTTTGGCAGCTCTTGCACTTTATGTACAGGAACGAATGTTCCCTAACAATTTTTCCTCTAAAATCGATTTTATCTTCGGTTTTGTGCATATTATTGTCAGTAGGTAAAAGTGGCATACTACTCGGACAATATCGTTTCCAGCAGCGACCTGGAAGTCCAAGATGCATTTTAGTGGTGTTTCCATCAATTTCTGACCTTTTCCTGTGAACCAGACACCCACCCTGGTTTAATACTTGGGTTCTCCCATTGACTTCCATTGTGCTCGGGTGCTCTGTAGAGCACCCAAGCATCCCAAAGTGTTCTACTCGAGCACCAGAGCACCCGAGCACCTTTGGTGCTTGATCAACACTAGAAATAAACAATTTCAGCAAACTTTAAGGGCTATGGACACCTCTGGGGGCACTTTATTGTATTTAACACATTTTTGGCTAAAAATCTTTTTTCAAATGGTCTTTATTAAACATTTTCAAAACTTTTTTTCCTGTACAGCTTTCAGTTGCAATGGAGCTACAAACTATTGCTCTCTGTCTCACATTGAATCCATCAGAGAGCTGCTCTGACGGCTCGATCTGTACCCCTTAACTTATGAACTCCTGACAGCTCATAAACACTCTTTAAAGCCATATTCTTATCAGCAGGGTTAATAGGATTTCACTTAGAATTGAGGCAACTAGAATTGTGGTTACAGTTTTTTTCAAAGAGGATACAGGCTAATCAGTTACAGTACAATAGCTCTTTACAGAGACGTTAAGCTAGGCAGTTATGTATCTTGTCAGAGGCACTATACTTGCCAGTTACACATTTTGGCAGAGGCATTATACTTGGTGGTTTCACATCTCATCAGAATCACTATACTTGCCAGTTACAACAGCAAATGGTATAACTCTTCTCTGCGGGTGTATTAAGAGGCATTCCACTTATCAGAACTCTATTCATTGACCCAAATACAATTTGTCAAACAGTAATAGGCCACAGTACTGTACACAAAATAGCACATCACTCATAGTGTCAATACAGCTTTACTAGATTAATTGCGACCATGGCAATGGCATCTGAGAAGTCAATGGCGCGGATGAGAACTTGGGCACCCTTTGGTTACTATGGTAGTTGGGAGTTCTGAAAAATCCAACATACCTCAAATGGCATCAATAAAAGCTACAACTTGCCCTGCAAAAAAAGAAAAACCTACTTTGCAAATGGAAATATAAAAAAGTCATGGAGATGCAAAGAAAAATGCTGGCATAGGAAGAGAACATAGCAAACATAAATAAAGTTGTTTGCATGAACTGTTGACATTCTTTTTCTCCACACTTGAAATTTGGGGGCCCCCTCTATATGTCGGAACTGACCCTTGTGTTTCTTTTTCAATATCCAGCAAGCCATAATAAATGTAATTATTATTTTCTTAAATGTCATACTTCCTCAGAATTTCTTTCATAGCCCATGAAAAACAAAATTTTCAAACTGTCTGTAGGAGGCGAGAGAAAGGCCCATTGTCTGGTCTGGTGCAGAGACCATTGGTCAGTGTGTAGCCACAGTCTGTCTTTTACCAGTTTTCTGTCTTTTACGAACATGAATTCATTATTTGTTCAGAACTCAGAGCTTTTTTTCCCCTTATGGAAGTAAAGAGCAACTGGTTCCTTCTAACCCGGGGGATGATACGGCTAAAATACTTCACACAAAGCCCTTTAAACCTGCCAAACCAAAAGCAATAGGGCCTGGACAGAGGAATGAAGGCAGTAAGACCATAAGGCGGCTGCTGTAAGATTCTTTATCTGGGGATATTTTCTTGCATTTGTCTTCAATATGTTTCTGTACTGGAAAAAACGGGGAGCTTATGAGCTTGAAACACTCCCCACTTCCCTGACGGAGCTGGGCTATAGTGCTGTGGAGCGCTTCTCCTGGAGTTCATCCCTGGATATCATTGAGGATCTTGCGGGTAGGTCACAGGGAAATGAACAAGTGATTTTTCCATGTCTGTTTATCTGATATATATATATATATTTCTGTTACAGAGTGATAACCATATTCACTATGATGACAGCTTCCACACCCAGATTTCCCAGGCACCCCAATATCAAATCCGCTTTGTGATGCTGTGGTTCCTTGCCTCACTAAATAACTAGAGACAAATTTACAGTTGCGGATCCTGGAAAATGTGGGTGACATCCCCCTGTGAGAAATGTAATATTTAATTGCACTTATTAGTATTTATATACTATTCATATTATAAATTTGTTGCATATTTTCTTTCAAAAATGTTATTTACATTTTAGGATTTTTCTCTTTTTTTTGCAATATTTTGTATCAATATATATATAATGTTTAAAATATATACTCACAGTACATTAGCAAGATAAACAAAAATGATGGTACTATATGTGTATATATATATATATATATATATATATATACACACACACACACACATAGTATATATAGATATACATCAAAAATTTTTTTATATAGAAATGTCCTAAAATCCAGATTGCATCTAATAATGAAACAATATACAAGGAGGGCTCTAATATACCGATAGGAACCAGACAAGCAGTTTCTGGATCAATATTGTTAATGTAATAATGCAGATAATACTTCAGATCAAAAAGATGGACACTTGGGAGGTCTGATATATATATATATATATATATATATATACAATACAGACCAAAAGTTTGGACACACCTTCTCATTCTAAGAGTTTTCTTTATTTTCATGACTATGAAAATTGTAGATTCACACTGAAGGCATCAAAACTATGAATTAACACATGTGGAATTATATACATAACAAACAAGTGTGAAACAACTGAAAATATGTCATATTCTAGGTTCTTCAAAGTAGCCACCTTTTGCTTTGATTACTGCTTTGCACACTCTTGGCATTCTCTTGATGAGCTTCAAGAGGTAGTCCCCTGAAATGGTTTTCACTTCACAGGTGTGCCCTGTCAGGTTTAATAAGTGGGATTTCTTGCCTTATAAATGGGGTTGGGACCATCAGTTGCGTTGAGGAGAAGTCAGGTGGATACACAGCTGATAGTCCTACTGAATAGACTGTTAGAATTTGTATTATGGCAAGAAAAAAGCAGCTAAGTAAAGAAAAACTAGTGGCCATCATTACTTTAAGAAATGAAGGTCAGTCAGTCAGCCGAAAAATTGGGAAAACTTTGAAAGTAAGGGCTATTTGACCATGAAGGAGAGTGATGGGGTGCTGCGCCAGATGACCTGGCCTTCACAGTCACCGGACCTGAACCCAATCAAGATGGTTTGGGGTGAGCTGGACCGCAGAGTGAAGGCAAAAGTGCCAACTAGTGCTAAGCATCTCTAGGAACTCCTTCAAGACTGTTGGAAGACCATTTCAGGGGACTACCTCTTGAAGCTCATCAAGAGAATGCCAAGAGTGTGCAAAGCAGTAATCAAAGCAAAAGGTGGCTACTTTGAAGAACCTAGAATATGACATATTTTCAGTTGTTTCACACTTGTTTGTTATGTATATAATTCCACATGTGTTAATTCATAGTTTTGATGCCTTCATAGTCATGAAAATAAAGAAAACTCTTTGAATGAGAAGGTGTGTCCAAACTTTTGGTCTGTACTGTATATCATATGGCAAAATACAGTTTCTCTTGTCGGTCCTATCTACACTTACCTGTGTCCCGGCTCATGGAAGCACCTAGGTTGCTGAATCCTTTGATCATGAAATGGTTAAGCCGAAAAAAGGTCCAGATTCCAGTGTTCAGAAAAACGTAACTAAAAAATGAAAAGTCTGATTCATTTCAGACCTAAATCCTTTATCGTATCTCATACTGTAGCTAAGGTCTGAGCTCTGGAACATGTCAGCTACATTGGGAGTTCTGGCCATTCCTGGTCTGTTTTTATTATTTTAATCTTATCCGAGAACCTGATTACAATATATATGACTTCCGTGGTAACCACCTCTTGGAAATACTCCTCTAGTCACCCATAGCCCTTCCAGACATAGTTCTAAATCTTTCCAAATTCTGACTTGATAGATCCATTGTATTCACTTTCATGGTTGACCCCTGATAACTCCATGGTTGACCCCTGATAAATCCAAACTATCTGACAACTCCAGAATTTGGGCCTATTTTGCCTGTACCAGAAGGATCTTTAGACCATTGGATGCCATACCAAGAGAATGTAGTCTGATTTAGTTGTTGCCAGTCTTCTTTCCCTCGGGAATGATACTTGGCCATATTGTCTTGAGGATAATCAGTGGGGGGATTTATCAATCAATCTGTGCCCAAAAAGTAACGCAAAATTCGCCAAAAGTGCATGAAAACTAAATTGCGCCAATTTTTTCACATGCCTGTGTTAGTATTCACTTCAAAAAGAAGAATTCACGCCAAAATAGAAATCTGCCGAGAAAAGTGGGTGTGGTTAATAAAGTGGCGTTAGGTCTGTCCCATTTATGAATGTGAGAAAAGGCGCAAATATAGCCAACATTGTAAGCATAACCCTGGCAAGTGTAAACTCATGAAAAGTCGCACGCTGTAAGCTGAATTGCGACTTTTTGTTTAAGTTGCAGGTTCCTGCAGAGCTGGTCATATTCAGTCCTTTCTGCTCTTCTTCCACAAACATGCAAAAATGTTATATTTGCTGGAAAATATCATAAATCAAAATGGATAAATCTCCATGTTTCTTAGCTACATTTGGCGACGCGTGGTATGGTTTTGAGGATACAATTTGTTGCTTTTTGTGAGATCTGATATCTTTAATGTTTTATTTTCTCACTGGCGAAAGAATCTGAAGGCTTCAAAGCTGGATGGGGATTTATGGGTAAGAACCTCTAAAGCCGGTGTTCAGTTGGCACTTGAATGTGGGTTTTTCTATTTCACGTGAGGATATGCTTAGATAGTTTTGTAATACTCTGATAAGGTCAGATAAAGTACAGAACACTAGGAAATCTTCCTATGACCCGTTCTCCAGTTTCAGAAGACCATGGGGGAGATTTATCAAAATGGTGTAAAGTAGAACTGGCTTAGTTGCCCATAGCAACCAATCAGATGCCACCTTTCATTTTCCAAAGGAGCTCTGAAAAATGAAATGTGGATTCTGATTGGTTGCTTTGGGCAAGTAAACCAGTTTTCCTTTATACCATTTTTGATAAATCTACCCCCATGGTTTTAAAACAAAGCTGCCCTAGCCATCAGCTGATCACCGTGGTTCCAGCTCCTGAAATTATGGCAGGCACTCTGCCCGTATTGAAAATGTAGTACCATAAAAACGTGGCCAGAAATGGGAAAGGGTTCTTTAAAACTTGCCTAGAGTGCAACTGGAAGATGTCTTAAATTAGGCCAGTGCTGAATCCTGAAATGTCTTCTGCTGTAAATACTGTACATGTAATTCCCATGAGATAAGACAATGCATCTTTTCTTAGGAGTCTGCATTGTGTTGCCCCTCTGTTATTCCTCTTGGAAATCTATTCATAACTTGACAACAGTTTGGTATGTCAGCTCTAAATAGTGGGACTGGTGGGTAGGGATACCCTCCAAATCTCGCCTCTTTTTTAATAAACCCTTGTGGGCGCCAATAGTGGTGGATATTGGGAATGGTGGATTTATGTTGGGCTGCTTAAGTGTGTAATAGGTTTTCGTTCGCGTTATGTTTGTAGAAGTGGGGATGGTATAGTAATGTGTATAGGGATATCAAATGTATAAGAAAAAATGTACATACATGTATGTAAAAAAATAAATAAATAATATCTGCATACAAAGAGCAAGTGATAGTACACACATATAAATTCTGCTGAGAGAATAAAAGGATAAAAAGATTGTACATAAAAGTGGGATCACTGCATACAGTCTCTATTGCCTAAGAGGCCGTGTTCTGCAGCGTCGTACACAGTACCGTATGATGTGGTACAGTAAGATAGAAAAATGGATAAAAGGTTTTTTTGTGTTTAAAAAAATACCGACATATATATTAAAATATTGTGGTATCATAGGTAAGTTTACTCACTTCACGAGGGGGGCGGTTTACCAGGATAAGCATAATACACCTGTAAACCGAGTACCCCCCCAGCCTGGATCGCTTCTAGAGTTTTAACGGATGAAGGCAGCCAAACACACGGGTGCTTCTCTTCAAAGGTCTTTATTGCATGTATATAAAAATCCGGCTCAACGCGTTTCGGGACAGGCACGTCCCTTCATCAGGAGCCTGTCCCGAAACGCGTTGAGACGCCCACAAGGGTTTATTAAAAAAGAGGCGAGATTTGAAGGGTATCCTTACCCACCAGTCCCCCTGTTTTTGGCTCACTACCTCATCCTATACAGGCAGACTTCCTTGTCGACCTGACTAAACCCGGAGCAGCCTCTAGCACCTATTACCCAACTTTCTCTCCACCCCGCTCTTATCCACCCGAGGCGCCTCAAGTCTTTCAGATCTAGTGGAAACCCATTCCAAGAGATCCGTTTGACCCTCATACTTTCTCTCTCTCTCTCTTATAGCTCTAAATAGTGGTAGGATGTGTAGAAACCTTTGATTGAAGGGAAATGGTAGCCATCTGGGCATGTTCACACAAAATGCTTACATCTTGCTTCCTATTGATATCAACAGAATAAAATGCTGTTAGTGCATACGGCGCTTTTTACCCACGCAGCATTGAATTTAGGTAGCAAAAAAATAAAATTTGACATGTCAGTTCTTGAAGTAGTTGTTGCACAGAAACTGAGGTGGGTAGCCAAACACGGGTTAGCCCTATTGAATGGGGCTAATATACAGGTGGATTCTGTGGGTGGGTAACACGGCATTACAAACTGTAAACCACAGCAGAATTCAAAGGGTCAGCTTCAGATTTCTGCCATAGGTTCCACAGCTGTAAAATAAACGTAGCATTTTTCTGACATATTTTCACTGTGTGAGCATGCCCATTGTGTATTTCCAGGAATGTCACAACACAGAGTTCTAATAGGTGCCCCAGAATTGTTATTTTATGAACAATTTAAGTATTTACTAAAGCAGGCACATGTTAGCAAAAGGGGCGGACTGGGAACTTATGGTGGACCTGTAAATTTTTTTTAAAGTGGCGTCATGTTGTAAGCTGGTCCAAATTGACAGAAGGTGGTGCAACACAAGTAGGCAGGGACAACAGAAGTAGGTGGGGACAGCAATACTGTAGCACAGAACAAAATACTGCCCCAGCAGAACCAAATACCACTAAGTACTGCCCCGGCAGTGCACTTTAAAGGGCATCTGTCAGCAGATTTGTACCTATGAAACTGGTTGACCTGTTGCACCTGCACTCCTGGTCCTTTAGATAACAAACTGCAGGGATATACAGAGAAACATGGAGGGTGGGGAGGGGCAGGATGGACTGATCATAGACCCTACAGGGAAATTTCCCGGTGGGCCGATCCCCAGAGGGCCACCCAAGCCCTCCTCATGGCCACTAGCCAGGTACACAAAGATCTGATGTTTTCAGCATTAATTAATATAGGAGCATCAGGCACTCATGCACCTGGCCAGTGCCCACAGGTGCCCTTCTGACTTCAGCTGTGTTGCCATCCTCAGGGCAATGATATTGTGAATATTGTGGCGGCAGTATGTTGTGCTGCACTGTGGAATTTAATTCTTCTGGGGAGGTACTATGGTATTGCTGGCCATGTCTACTTTTGTTTTTCCTGCCTACATGTGTTGACCGTTTCCTACTTGTGCTGCCCCGCCTTCTGTCAATTTGGACCCACCTACAACATGGGCCCACTTTAAGTTCCCAGTCCGCCCCTGACAGGGCCTGAATGCTGTGCGGACGGGGTTTGAGTGGTGATGATGTCATCCTATAGTTCACAGGAAGTCAGTCACAGGAGAGAGACCGAGTTCCTGTTTACACATTAGGTGTCAGACTTGAGATCACATGGCCAGGTTCCCGTAATGAAAAGGTTCAAAATGTATGAGTGCCACAGAGTTAGGGTGTAAGAAATTACACCGCTATACTGGTGGTGAGTAACGTTCGTAATATATGTAAAATAAATAAAATAAAACAGAGTGTTTCTTTAATGCTTAAAACTTTGTGGGAACTGTTTAGGGAAGGACCATATCTTTGCAAGCATGACTGCGCCCCAGTGCACAAAGCAAGGTCCATAAGGACATGGGTTGGGTGACCTTGGTGCGGCAGATCTTGACTGGCCCGCACGGAGCCCTGATCTCAACTGCATCTAACACCTTTGGGATGAACTAGAATGGAGGTTGTGAGACAGAACCTTTCCCCCAACATCAGTGTCTGGCCTTACACATGCTCTTCTGGATGAATGGGCAAAATCCCTACAGACGCCATTCAAAATCTTGTAGAAAGCCTTCCCAGAAGAGTGCGAGCTGTTTTGGCAGCAAAGCAGGGACCAACTCCATATTAATGGCTTTGGATTTAGAACGGCATGTGATAAAAGCTCCTGTAGGTGGAATGTGTAGGTGTGCCAATACTTTTGTCTATATGCTGTAGATTGTATGTGGGTGCAACAAAGTAACATATTACAAAGCAAAGCCATTGAAGCTGGATTCAAAGTAGCAGTCATAGACTACTGTGGACCGGGCCTGAGAGATCAAAGCCGATCCCAGTGTTTATGGAGCAGTGATTTAGTCATAGCACTTGGAGTGAGAGAATCACAAACTTAAAATTGTATAAAGAGATGTATCAGGGTGATAAATTATCCGCTAGAATCGGGGCGTTCATAAACCATCGCTGGAACTTCCTGTATAACTCCTTCTGTCAGTTTGTACAATAAGTATAAATATTCAGACAAAACAATATTCATTTTACCCCCTTGATTATTCCATAGCGTCACCCAGAAGAGGCCTCGGTCATACTTAACAGTAGTGAGGTAGCTGATAAAAAAAAACTTTAAAGGGGTATTCCGGTTACATTGTGGATAGGGGATAACTATAAAAAAATTTGGGGTCCTACTGCTGGTACCCCCACCAATCACGAGAATGGGGGCCCCGTACCCCCTGCTGCCCCCTTGAAATGAACAGAGTGGGCAGACGGGCATGCTTATGGCCTCTCCAATAATTTCTATGGGTATTCTATAGAAATGAATGGATCGACCATTTCAAGAAGCTCGGCAGAGGATTCAGGGCTCCCGTTCTCATGATCGGTGGGGGTCCTACTGCTGATAGTTATTTCCTATCCTGTGGCAAGAGCACGAGGAATTGGCCTAAAGGGTGTGAAAAGGGCATGAATGCAGAAACAAACATAAGGCCCTTCCGCCCTGGGGACCTGGCACCATAATGGGGATTCAGCGCAATCTTTGTTATAAAGTCCCATCTCTTCCATGTATGCCATTGTTAAAGGGGTTGTCCCTTCAAAAATATTCTGCAGTTTTCAAACAAGCAGCTGGATCTGAATACTTTTGTAATTGCATGTAATGAAAAATTTTGTATAGCCACTTAGGCTAGTTTCACACTAGCGGCATCCTTCTCCGGCAGGCTGTTCAGGCTGGGAAACAGCCTGCCGGATCCGTGCTGCCGCTAGAGCACCGTTCCGCCGGAAGTACGCTCCGGGCCCATTGACTATAATGGGGGCGGGCCGTAGGTCCGGCCGCAGTACGGCAAACATGCTGAGAGATGGTCGGAATAAAACTATGACATGTCAATGGGGCCAGAGCAGACTTCTGGTGGCACCGTGCACTAGCGGCAGCACTGATAGGAGCCGGAGAAGACTGCCGCTAGTGTGAAAGTAGCCTTAGTTATTTAATAAAATCTATCTGTATAGCACCACCTGCTGTTTGCTCTTTTTCTAATTTCTGTGTCCACTTCACTGAGGTGGACGCACATGCTCGGTTCCATACTTCAACTGCCACCAGCCGCTGCAGAAAAGAC
This sequence comes from Bufo bufo, assembly GCF_905171765.1. Lineage (NCBI taxonomy): Eukaryota > Metazoa > Chordata > Amphibia > Anura > Bufonidae > Bufo > Bufo bufo. The sequence goes on along the minus strand of NC_053389.1, from coordinate 134,803,682 downwards.
ACCACCCTGAATAAGTAAATCTAGCAGAGCAATTGGAGCAATGAATTGGGAGATCTCTGCTTCCATGTGAGGTACAGGGCTGGTTCTAGCCTTGTTAGAAACAGCTTGGCATGTACTATATTATGTCTGATTTTCATTTTTTACACTAATCATGGGATAACCCCTTTAATGCTGCTGTTTTGGGACAGATATTAAAAGGAAGCTCTTGTGTTCAGGGGTTCACATACTTTTTGTCATCTACAGCCACATTTCTTAGGTTTACAAAAATATCCTTAGCCACATTTTTTTCAACCTGTAGAAACAGAAAAGTTAGATTTTCTTTATTTTCCAGATGAATAAGGTCATTCTTGCCCCTTTAAATGCCCAAGTAATTGGAGCATCAATGAGCGTGTTTGTGCTCCCTCCCCCCTCCTTCTTATCCCTTATTGTTTTATTTCGCCCTCATGAAAGAATGTCTTGTTTGCTTGAAATATTATTCATAACAGGGCAACAAAATAAAAATGTATCATGTCTGCGCCCAATGGAAGCTGGCCACAAGCATGTGAGTTCTCTTTGTAAGACGGCCGTGCACAGTCCTATATTGTCTCATTTGCAAATGGCTTTAAACCGTGGGTAGTAAAGCTTCTCAATATGCACATAACTCAGAGGAATCATGCAAGTTTCTGCTGAGGTTTGTCCATGGTGAATCCCATTACTGGAGCAAAGCAGAGATACACAGCTGTGAAAATGTTTCCCCGACTGGTTCATTTATGTAAACCCAAAGAAAAACAGAGGCATTTTCCATAGCAACCGGCTGAAATCTCCTAGGATTCCCTGCTTGTTCAGTGTCTGCACAGACCTTGTATTTACTTTCAGGGAGGTGTAAACTCTGCATCAGGTACTGCGCACTTATCTCATGCTTGACTTAGCTTTTAGAAGTGTGTCTGTCAACAAACGAATGCAATATTCTGTAACAACTTGCAGAATTATGAATGCAGCTCTGGATAAGTAATGTACAATATAATGTATGCAGCTGTGGAGAACAAAAAGGATATAACTCAAAATTAGTATAAGATAAGTAATGATAACTAATTATAAAATGACATATGCAGATAGAGCTGTGGTTAATAAAACATTATGCCCGTGGTTGAGAAACGATTGGATCAGTGACTTTCCTGCTCGCTCAAGAACAAGCAATATGGCTTTTTTTATTTGGAACTAGCAGAAGGACTTTGCACGGGTATATTTCATCTATTTCATTTAATGTTTGTGTGTGTCGTTAAAAGATAGACAGTATCCACTATAACATCGACCTCTACAGCACCCGCCCCTATAACAGTGACTCCACAGTCCCCCACCCCTTAACACTGACCACCCACAGTGCCCAGCCACTTTAGAATGGGACCTCCACAGCAGCCCATCCCCTTAACTTTGACCTTCATTGCAGCCCGCCCCTTTAACAGTGAGTTTCACAGCATCCCACTCCCTTGACAGTGACCTCCCCCTGCTGCATTAACAGTGACCTCCACAGCAGTTGCCCCTTTAATAGTGGCCCCTGCCCCCTTAACAGTGACCTCCACAGTGCCCGCCCCTTTAACAGTGACCTCCACAGCACCCTGCCCCTTTAATGCTAGGGCTACACGACGACATGTGCCGTGCAACATTTTGTTTCAACAGTTTTTATAATGATAGGCCATGGTGTCGCACTGCGACATGTGACATACTGCGACTGCGACACGACAGTTGCAAAAAATCCATCCAATATGGATTTTTCAGCGACTGTCGTGTTGCAGTCGCAGCATGTCACATGTCGCAGTGCAACACCATGGCCTATCATTATAAAAATTGTCGCGCGACATTGGTGCGACATCAATGTCACGCAACACATGTAGCAGTGTAGTTGTGCCCTATATGTCGTGCGACTTATTGTAGTCGTGTAGCCCTAGCCTAAAGCTGACCTACAGCAGTGAAGTGAGTCAAACTGTGTGTATGTGGAGACTAAGGGCCTGCGAGCTTCTATTGGCTGATAAGGGACATGTGACCGTGTGTATGGCAGTTTGGATATGAATAGAGAGACTTGCAGGCTTGTATTGGCTAATGCAGGTCATTTTTTGGGAATATCTCAGGAACGGTACGTCCTAGAGAGCTGAGACCCCCACAAGATTTCTTTCCAGGTAGCAAGGGATGTGTATAGCAAGTTTCGTTGAAATCAATGGTTGCGTTTTTGAGTGATGGCGGATGTAGATTGGAAGCTGTTAATGAAATCCAGAAGGACAGTTAGGGCTTTATTACACAGCCTTATTTAACAGGCGACTGGTCGGGAAGGAATGGGGAGGAGCGATCGTTATGCCATCACTCTTCCCTATACTTAATCATTATTTGCCGGCAATTAGATTGCACTATCTGCCGCCTGCAAACAATGATTTTTTATTTTTTTTTTCAATTCTTTATTGTAGAAAATTGTGACATTACATATAAGAGAAAATAACAAGGTACGGGAAAGTTACTTTCTTCTCAGGTACAATACTGAAATGGTATTACAATTAGGAAATTAGTACAATCATTCAACAAACAATGATTTTTTAACCTGTTAAAAGATTTGGATTGCCCAATGAACGATTCTGACCCATTAGACTCTACTCTGTTTAGTGTCAATCCTATGTGAAAGTCCACCATCTTGTTAAGTTAGTGATTTACATGGCTCAGATGTCTGTTGGGGCAAGTCAAAACATTATTTGGGATGCCAGTTCACAGAGCTTCACCCATGCAAATTTTGAGTACATCATAAATTGTTTAAATCAGATTGGACCATGATTGGATTAAAGGGAATCTGTCAGAACATTTGTACCTATGACACTGGCTGACCTGTTACATGTGCGCTTGGCAGCTGAAGACATCTGTGTTGGTCCCATGTTCATATGTGCCCACATTGATGAGAAAAATGAAGTTTTCGTATATGCAAATGCATTTATTTATTTTATGCACTTATATTGCGCTACTATATTTCGCAGCACTTTACAGACATTATCACACTGTTCCCAATGGGGCTCACAATCTAAGTTCATCTGTTCATTAGTCCTATCAGTAAGGCCCCTTTCACATGAGGTGAACGCATTGCACCCGCACTGAATCCGGACCCATTCATTTTTATGGGGCTGCGCACATGAGCGGTGATTTTCACGCATCACTTGTGCGTTGCGTGAAAATCGCAGCATGGTCTATATTGTTTGTATATATGTTTTTCACGCAATTCAGGGCCCATAGAAGTGAATAGAGCTGCGTGAAAATCACAAGCATCCGCAAGCAAGTGCGGATGCGGTGCGATTTTAACGCATGGTTGCTAGGTGATGATCGGGATGGGAACCCGATCTTTATTATTTTCCCTTATAACATGTTTTTAAGGGAAAATAATAGCATTCTTAATACAGAATGCTAAGTAAATTAGGGATGGAGGGGTTAAAAAAATGTCAAAAAATTTAACTCACCTCATCCACTTGTTTGCGCAGCCCGGCTTGTCTTCTTTCTTCTTCTGGTGATGGACCATGTGACGGACCATGTGATGAGCGCAGAGACCGTCACCAAAAGTCCTTTTCTCCCAGCTCATCAAAGAAGAAGAAAAAAGACAAGCCGGGCTGCGTGAACAAGTGGATGAGGTGAGTTTAATTTATTTTTTTAACCCCTCCATCCCTATTTTACTAAGCATTCTGTATTAAGAATGCTATTATTTTCCTTTATAACCATGTTATAAGGGAAAATAATAAAATTTACACAACACCGATCCCAAACCCGAACTTCTGTGAAGAAGTCCGGGTTCGGGTCTGGGTACCAAACATGCCGACTTTTCTCACACGAGTGCAAAACACATTAAAACACTTTGCACTCACGCGGAAAAATTGCGCATTTTCCCACAACGCACCCGCATCCTATCCGGCCCTCACACGTGACGCCCGTGTGAAAGAGGCCTATGTCTTTGGATAGTGGGAGGAAACCGGAGTATGAGCCTCTAGGCGCAACGGGGGCGTTTCCGTTACTTCTAGAGGCTCAGCTCTCTCTGCAACTGCCACACCCTCTCCACTTTGATTGACAGGACCAAGCATGATTATGTTTACACTGCTTTTTTCTCAGCAATGCAGGTACATATGAACATGGACAACACAGATGCCTTCAACTGCCAAGTGCACATGTAACAGGTCAGCCAATTTCATAGGTACAAATCTGCTGACAGATGCTCTTTAAGTTCTTTTGTGGGGTGGACTTTTGTCCTCATAGCTTGCATTCTCCTCTGGATCCTCTACTTCTTAACCCATGATAATAGGGGAACCTCTGCTATTTTCTTCATCTAGATTTCAATATGGAAGCTCTCAGTCTAATAATGTTCCAAACTCTGTGCTATCCCCCTATCTTTAGGGATTCCCTTCTAAATACACTTTTGATAACCAGTGCTGAAGTTCTGAAATCCTGGGTTTCAGCAGGGCGTCTATGTCAAATCTGAGGTCTTGAGATGCCAAGTCTCTTGCAACGTCCTCCAACTCTATCATTTTATACAATTTTACAGCTTGTAAATCTCTCCTTGTAGCAATTCTCTGCTGGATCTCTGAGAGATTTTCTTTTTATCTGCATGACACAGTATTGCTAAAACATCAAAAGAATTGGGATGATATTTTTTTCTTATTTTAGTCCTAAATTCCCTGAGCACATTCCTTCATAGAATAATTCAGACATGAAAGTGAACGAGTAAATTCTAAGTAATTTAATGTCTCTGTTATTTTTCGGCCTTGCCATACGGACTGAAAAGAAAAGACAACTAACGTCTTTACCACTTTGTCATCTTGTAAAGATTCTGTATTCTCATTAATAAGGCTTAGCTGGGCATTATGTGAAAATAATGTGGACATCCTTGTGTGAGCAGACCCCACACTGTATCACACCTCCCACCATTTGCACCCAAAAAAGTGGGACATTTTATGCTCCACCCTATTCTACATGAGAAAAACATTTGCTGTTAGGACATATGCTGTTTATATAGGAAAGCCATAACTAAAGGAATCCATAGGTAACAATATTTGAATCTGAACTTGTGGGACACATATACATTTATAGAATGTTTCCATTAAAGGGGTTGTCTCACTTTAGCAAATGGCATTTATCATGTAGAGAAAGTTAATACTTACTAATGTATTGTTATTATCCATATTGCTTCCTTTGCTGGCTGGATTTTCCATTACATTATACACAACTCATATCCAGGGGTATAACTAGAGATGAACGAATTATTGAAAAGTTTGATTCGGCTGATTCGCCAAATAAAATAAAAAAATTTGCTTTGTGACGAATTACCTCGTCACGAAGCGCATTTTTTTGTAAGTAGTTGGTGCAATGACAGGGAGATGCGATAGCACTGCTCCCCATCATTGTACCCCTCAGATGCCGCTTTCATACATGATCGCGGCATCTGAGTGTAAAAACTGTGTATAATTAACATAATTATTTTTTTTAATCAAACTTACCGCTTCCAGTTGCTCACAACGTGCCGGCCGCTGCCATCTTGCTTGAAGATCTGGTGTGAAATCTCGCACGGCGCGAGATTACGTCATCACGCAGGCCGGCATGGTGATGTCATATGTCACCACGCACAGGATTTTGGCTGAGATCTTTAATTAAGATGGCGGCTGGCAGCCCATCGCGAGCAAATGGAGGAGGTAAGTATGATTTATTTATTAATTTTTTTACACTATTTCAGGTTAAATTGATTCGATAACACGAAGCACAAGGAAATTCGGCTTCAAGGCGAATCAAATTTATCCTGAAATTCGGATAGAATTCCACTTCGTGGGATTCGATTCACTCATTTCTAGTTATGACCACCCCCCCCTTCCCCCGTAATCCATCAGCGGTGGCTGTGCTTGTACACTATAGGAAAATGCACTAGGCTGCATGGTGGTCGTAACCCCTGGATATGAGCAGTGTATAATGTGATGGAAAAATTAATCAAGTGAGACAACCCCTTTAAAGTGTGCTTGCAAAACTTGACACATCAAAGGTTTTGATCGATGGGGATCCGAGTGCTGAGACACTCATCGCTCGTTAGAATGAGGAGATAGAAGTGCTGAGTGCTGTTTCTGAAGATAGACTGGAGACAGGCTCATAGACTTTCTACTGATTCCATCTTTAGCAGTGCGGAGAGACTGCGCTCTCTGTAACCCATTCTTTTTCCTTGTTTTAGGGATCAGCGAGGGTGTCTGTGTAAGCCGTGTACCGGGGTGGGCTCCCCAGAATACAGCGAAGTCACAGACAAGGAAAGCGACACTGACACCAGCTTACTATGCAAGAACAGAAACTTTACTTAGACGAGTGATAACATAAGAACAATACAAACATGCATAGAAAACGCTATATCCCCAGACCCACAGTCAATGTCCCTGCCCACTGGACAGGCCTAGCCAATGGCGGACACAGCAAAGCCTGCAAGTCGTGCTGTGCCGCTACAGAGGACACCCCTAGCCGATGGCAAACGCAGCAGAGCCTGCAAGTCAATGACTGCGCTGCAGTCCAGTACAGTACAGCCTAGCAAAACGATCTAATCCTAACTAACTACCTAATGCTAGGCCTAGGCTAGTCTCTGTATCTTCAGGCGCCACACAATGTAACAATCAGCAACCAGGTGTACTGACCTGCGTCCGTTCTGGGCCCGAGGATGCAGCCTACCAGGGATGGCCACCAACCTCTTAGCAACCGTGCGGCCTTGCTTGATGATGAGGCCTTCTGTCCACACACTGAACTGGTCTTCCTGGGACAACCTCTCTTTCAGAAGAGCTGGATTCAGTCATGGTATAACAGCTAGAAGTTGTCGCCCTCGGCAACTCTCCCCATACAAACTCATCCTGAGCATAGCGCTGTGGAGGCACACCAGCATTGGGCCTTGCTGACGTTCTCAGATTGGGGGTTTCAAAATACTGGGGACATCAGGCCTATTTGACAAGAGAGGAGCTGTTGATTGCTCAGCATTGCATCTGGGTGGCAAACCTGCCACGGCCGGAACTTCTGTGGACACTTGAGCAGGGACGGCCCACCATTCCTCCTCGTCTGAGGGACTTTCCTCCATACCCTGAGCATGAGGAGGCACCTCCTCTACGCACAACATATTACGGTGTAAGTTCCTTGAGGGTCCCCCTGTCCCTACTGGCTCTACCTCATAGACCGGAATAGCGGGGTCTACCCTTCTCTTCACCGTGTATGGAACTGCCTCCCACCGTCCATCCAACTTCCCTGACGGCCGTTTGGCTTTGACCATCACCTGATCACCAGGGACATACCCATCTTTCTGCACTGGTCTTGGGTTAGGGTGTACCACCTGTCCCAGGCGCTCCCCCACAACCTTGTGTACCGCTCCCAGCCGGCGGCGGTGCTCCTGCACCCATGCGGTGGTACTTCTCGGTGGGGGCTCCATCGGGTTAGGCTCGTCCAAACATGAGCATATGTGGAGAGTATCCGGTGGTACTGTGTACTCTGTTGTTATAGGCCCACATCAACTCAGGTAGGTATGCGGGCCACTGGGCTTTTTGACTGTCTTCCAGAGTCTGCAGCATCTGAGGCAAGGTGCGATTGAAGCGTTCGCACGCCCCGTTTCCTTGTGGGTGATATGGAGTGGTTCGGGAGCGTTCAATCCCATACAGTTGGTACAGTTCATTCATTAGAGTACCCTGAAAGCATGCTCCCTGGTCAGAATGTATCCTCCGTGGACACCCGAACGAATGTATAAAGTGTTTACAGACAGCTTCGGCAGCCGACTCTGCAGTTTGGTCTCTGGTGGGCACAGCCACCGCATACTTGGTAAAGTGATCTGTCATAACTAGACAGTACGAGTGTCCCGAAGTAGAATATCCGATCTGCACATAATCGATCGTCAGAAGTTCTAGGGGCGCTGAGGTGCGGATGGTCTGCACAGGAGCCCGCTGTTCAGTACACTTAAGACCTGCCGCGGCCACGATGTCGGCCAGATCTGGACAGTACACCAGCCGTTGGAGCCACTTGAACGTTTTGTCGCTCCAGAAATGAGCTCCCTTTTCATGAGCTTCTCTGGCGGCCTCCGGTCCCAACGACATGGGAATGACAATCTGTTGCCGGTACTGCAGCTCTGACTGTAAGTATATGATCTGGCACAGGAGGCCCTGAGTAATTGTCAGCTTGTCCCACTGTCTTAACAACTTCTGACCCTCTGGGGTTAGGAGGGCTCGTTCTTCTGGCCGAGGTCAGATCTTGCTCCGAACCCATTCTTTCACCTTCCACAAATTCCGGCAGCTATCCTGGACTCTCTCCCAATCAGTCAACGTTTTCCCCAGCACCAGCGTCATTCCAGACGCCACCCCACTTGAATGTGCCACAACCGGGAACAGAGGTAAGCGACCAAGGTCAGGAGTTTCAGTATCCTCTAACTCCTCATCGGCTCTCTGAGTCAATTGTCCTACTGGAACTCGAGAGAGTGCATCGGGGTTGCCGTTCTCCCTACTGGACCGGAATTTGATGCAGTATTGGTACTTAGAGAGGCGGGCCAACCATCTTTGCTTGAGTGCGCCGAGCTTTGCATTCTCCAGGTGTGCCAATGGGTTGTTGTCCGTCATCACGGTCACTTCTGCACCAGTCGGGTATTCTGCAAACCTTTCGGTCATGGCCCACACCAGTGCCAGTAGTTCCAGTTTAAAGGAGCTATAGTTATCAGGGATGCGTTCTGACTCTCTTAGGGACCGGCTCCCATTGGCGATGACTCTCTCCCGTCCATCCTGGACTTGGGACAATACGGCCCCCAGACCATGTAGGCTTCCATCAGTATACAGCAGGAATGGGGTATCAAGCCGCGCGTAAGTCATGATCGGGGCATTGGTCAGCGCCTCTTTCACCGCTTCAAAGGCCTCTTGTTGCCGGAGCTCCCAGTTGACGGGGCATTTCTTCGGGCCCCCAGCCGTGCCTCTTAGCAACTCGTTTAACGGGCCCACCAGATGAGCGGATTTGGGTATAAACCTCCTGTAGTAGCTGGCCAGTCCCACGAACGCCCATACCTCCCGTAGCGTACTTGGCCGGGGCCACTTCTGAACGGCCTCCACCTTGCTGGGGGCCAGTTTTACCCCCTCCTGGGTGACCACATGTCCTAAGTATTCTATCTGCTGTCGGAACAGCTGGCATTTCTTTGGCTTGATCTTGAGCCCATGGTCTCGTAGCCGTCCCAAGACTTGCCGCAGCTTCTGGAGGTGATCTTCAAAGGAAGCCCCGAACACTACTATGTCATCCAGGTATATCAACACTGATTCGAAATTGAGGTCCCCCAGTCAGTGTTCCATCAATCGCTGGAATGTCCCCAGAGTATTGGAGAGGCCGAAGGGCATCCGGTTGAACTCATAGAGTCCCATAGGTAGAATGAAGGCCGTCTTGACTTTATCCTTCTTGGCCACCGGCACCTGCCAGTACCCACTAGCCAAGTCAAGAGTTGAAAAGAACTTAGCTTGGCTTAGGGCTGATAATGACTCTTCAATCCGCGGAAGGGGGTAGGCATCCCGGATGGTCTCAGCTTCCGACAATCCACGCAGAACTGGAGACTCCCATCTTTCTTCTGCACCAAGACTACCGGAGCACCCCACGGACTTTGACTCTCCTGGATCACCCGGTTCTCCAACATGCTGGCCACCATATCTTTCACCTCCTGATACATCTTAGGTGGGATCTGCCGATAGCGTTCCCTGATCGGCGCAGCATTGCCGGTTGGGATTTCATGTTCGATGGCAGTAGCACACCCAAAGTCCTCATCATGTCTTGAGAAGGCCTCCTGAAATTCCCAGAGGGTGTCTTCCAGCAGCTTTTGTTCCCCCGGGGTCAGGGTTCTGCAGTCCACTCCCATACGGGCCATGATCACTCGACCGTTCCACTCAGCTGTCGGGGTTTCCCTTGAATGGATCTCCACAGCATAGGTCCAGGCTGATCTCCTATCCGGCTGCAGCGTAAAGCCCCTTCGTCGAGCGATACCCCCTTCGGACACATAAACTTTGGCCAGCAGGGTGTTTGCGGGGACAGTTAACTCGCAGTCCTCAACATTACAGCAGCGTATAGGCACACATCCGTCTTTCACAACGGCAAGGGCCCGGGCTACCAGTGGGCGAATCTTTCTTCTTGATAAGGGGGGTCGATCAGGACCTCCAGTCCATTCAGTCGTCGTCCAGCCCCCACTGGCAGCATCAATATTCGCTCTTGTCGAGGTGGGATCTTCAACGGAGTCCTCCGTAGCACCCTCACGTCTCCAATGGCCCGTCCGGACAGGTTACTCTTTTTCAGGCTACAGCTCCTCACCATTTTTTGTAAGACCTTCTGGGTAGGCCGGTGTGCGGTGGCCCGTTGCCAGTACTTCGGCCCTTCCTTGGCATAGAGTTGATGGTCTAGGTCTCTCAGTATATTCATGCCCAGGGTCACGTCCATCCCTTTCCGGGACGAATGGTCCACCAGCACGACCCCTTTCTTGCCGATGTCTTGCCAAAACAGTCGGACCTGCATCCAGACTATCCCTCAAACATCCATCTCTCTATTATCGTCAGCCGTCAGCCTGATGACGCTCTCATCTTCGGGATCCATCATATGCCCGAAGTGCCTCTCGAAGAACTCCAAAGGCATTAGAGTGCACTCTGACCCTGTATCAACTAGGCAGCAAACCTTTCGGCCTTCCAGCTCGGCTTCTAATACAGGGCTGCTGGCATACAGATCACGTTCTTCATGCAGAGGGCTTAACTTCTGGTGCACCGCCGCAGGTTGCCCAGCTATTGCAGCGGTCGGAAGTTTAACGTCGGCTCTGACGCTACCTGTTCTGGGCACTCTCTGGCCATATGGCCGTACTTTCGGCAAACCCAACAGAGAGGCCCTCTTCTGCCCGGCCCCCTCATCGGGGTTGTTCTGGGTGGAGTGACACGAGGTGCGGGGACAGTTTCCGGAGGCCGGGATGGTTCTACCTTCATCTGGGACACCTCCAGCCGAAGCTCTTTCAATTCCACCCGCAGGGCCTGGACCACATCCTTTAAGGACTCAGATTCTTCAGATCCCGGCCGGTCCCTTGTAACATGTGCGCTATTCACCAGTCTCGCTGCCGTAGGTATGGGCTCTTCCTCCCTCTCTATGGCGGCTAAATAAACTCTGTAGAATGTCATATCGGCCGTTGTTCGGGTCATCTCTTGTAATTTATCTTGTAGGAATCTATTGGAGAGCCCCACTATGAACTGATCTCGTAGAATCCGGTCCACCTCCCGAAAGGCGCCCATAGCCTCAGGGTCTCATCGTTGTATCTCATTCAGTGTCTCCTGTAGAGCATTGGAATATTGCATCATGGTCTCGCCCTCTCGCTGGGGTCGGTTAAAGAAGTGACTCCGTAACTGTACCACTTAGGCCCGCCCCCCTTGGGCTCTCTCTAGCAGGGAGAATATCTTCTCTAGGGTATCTCTCTCAGAGTCAGGCCTTACCATCACTGTCTGCCTGACGTCACCCTCTAGGGCTCCCAATGCAACCTCGGCCCGCAGTTCAGGGGTCAGGTTACACATTTTAACCGCACTTCCCACCCTTTCAGTCCAGTCCTGCAATGTCATGTTGTTACCGTCATACTTTGGCAGATGACGCAGCAGTGCCCGTACAGGGATATATCCTACTGGGGTAGCCATATTGTTGGGGGCAAGCTGGACTTGCACCTGTGCACCCTGGGTTGGGTCCTGATCCGGCACCACTTGCGCCAGGGGACAATCTCCCGCCGCGTTCCCGTCCATAACGGTCGCTGTATCCTGCCGACTACGCCAAGTTGTAAGCCGTGTACCGGGGTGGGCTCCCCAGAATACAGCGAAGTCACAGACAAGGAAAGCAAAACTGACACCAGCTTACTATGCAAGAACAGAAACTTTACTTAGACGAGTGATAACATAAGAACAATACAAACATGCATAGAAAACGCTATATCCCCGGACCCACAGTCAATGTCCCTGCCCACTGGACAGGCCTAGCCAATGGCGGACACAGCAGAGCCTGCAAGTCATGCTGTGCAGCTACAGAGGACACCCCTAGCCGATGGCAAACGCAGCAGAGCCTGCAAGTCAATGACTGCGCTGCAGTCCAGTACAGTACAGCCTAGCGAAACAATATAACTAACTACCTAATGCTAGGCCTAGGCTAGTCTCTGTATCTTCAGGCGCCACACAATGTAACAATCAGCAGCCATGTGTACTGACCTGCGTCCGTTCTGGGCCCGAGGATGCAGCCTACCAGGGATGGCCACCAACCTCTTAGCAACCATGTGGCCTTGCTTCATGATGAGGCCTTCTGTCCACACACTGAACTGGTCTTCCTGGGACAACCTCTCTTTCAGAAGAGCTGGATTCAGTCAGGGTATAACAGCTACTCTCCTTCTTCTGAGTGTCCATTAACTGCCAGACATCTGCAAGCCAGGATGGAATCGGATTCAGTCCCTCACAGCACAATCCTTCCACCACCATGCCAGATCAACACACTTCCTGGTTCACTCACAGGCAGCAGCATGAGTCATCATCTGTTTTGCATATTCAAATCTCAGAGTGTGCTGGCTGTAGCTGCAAAACAGTGGCCTCTAGTGCCCGGAATGCCAAATGACAGTTTAAGTACAGACATTATGCAGAAATAGCTGTTTCACAATCTCACATCTGCACTCAGACCCCCATGACAAAAACCTGTGATATGTTCCTATGACACATTAAGAGTTTTTTTTTATTATTACATGTACACTTTAAAAGCTATGTGCACCTTTGGAGGCAATTTTTTTATTGCATTGTATTTATTTTGATCAAATTTTTTTTTATGGTGTTTATTAAAAATATGTTGTCCTTCTCTACATAGCTGAGATGATCTAGTAGCACCCTTTGGGTTTTCTGTCTTTTCCGTCAGACCAGGAGCTGATGGACTCCTTATAGCTGATCTCTGACCTTATAAACACTCATTATAGCTTATATATGGCTTAAATAAGTGTTTATGACCTGTCAGTAGTTTAGAGATAAGGTTTATTAGATGACCGGCACAAAGTGAAAGTGAAAATACCAGTCACACATTTAGAAAAACAGTTAACCCTTTGTGACAGAACAGCTCAATATTTTTAATAAAGGCCAATTGAAAAAATGATTTTTAGCCAAAAATGAGTAAAATGCAATCATAAAAAATTGCCTCCAAAGGTGTACATAGCCGTTAAAATTTTAAAATAAAATAGTTCTTGCATCATCCTGCTAAAAAAAAAAAAAAAATCACTATAGAAGACCAGCATTGAAGGAATGTGTCATCATATAATAACCTATTGATTACGGTAAATAAAGTTTTTATGTTAAACATATTTCTATAGAATTTTTATTTTCACATTGGCCATTAAGCCTAATAATAGGCACCACTTCTTGGCCTGTAGAGATCACTTTTCAGCATTCATCTCATAATCATCGCAGGCAGGATTTCAATGACAGATATCACCATTGTATAGATAACATTGGATCCACTATTTACAATAGGTGATATCACAGCTGCTCCTGTCTATTGTGTCTATGGCCCAGGGTGGCTGCTGTAAAGCATATCTCTAAATGTTGTTAACAACAGATCAGCAAAGATGGCAGCCCCCTAATCATGTTTAGGAAATAGAATAAATAACATCTACAATCAGAAATTGTAAAGAAAAAAAATTTATGTGTCACATTTTTAACTGGCAGGAAAAAAATATAGGTGACACATTCCCTTTAATATTTCAACAGAGATACTCACCCAGACTTTTCATACTCCAGCCTTATAATGCAGCCATCCATTACCAGCTCGCACATCACTGAATACAGTGTTAAACTGTAATCTAAGAGGGAACCTGGCAGCAAGTATTCAGCATTCCTCTGGCACCTCCGCAGGCAAAATGAAGCATTACATGATACTCATTAAATATTTATGGGAAGCTGATTCCTCCAGAGTAGCTATTTGTAGATTATTTTTCCTGTTTCTAATAGAAGAGTATATTTAATGGCAGAACCCGTTTTTGAACAGAACTCCCTAATATGTTCTTTTTTTTTTTTTAATTAGACAACCCCTTTAAACATCCCAGGTGTGGGTTAATTCCAGCCTTCTCCATCTCTTCAGGGATAATACAAAATTCTGTCAAGCCTCCCGTGCAGTTTCTGGAATGAGATGTATGAATATAATTCGGTCCATTTCTATATTTAGTCTTTTCAGAGAAGGCATGAAAACAATGTTATCACCTTTTAGGAGCAGATTTATACTTTTCAGATCTGCTTCAGGGAAATATGATAGCCAAGGCTAAACAAATTTTTCTCTCCAAGGATTGAAAAAATATGTTTTTACATAGTTTGTCAAAAATGGTGAGCAGTGGAAAGAATGGACCTGTTTCTGCAATCGAGTAACAATTTATGGTGTTTTCCTAGTTTAAGTGAAAAAAGCAGTCGACTTTAATGGTCAAAGCTCCAAAATGTTTACAATACTATTGTAAATTCTTTATAAGGCAGTAGATGCGTATGTCATATACAGTGAACAGGTCCGGCTCCAGGTGTAAGTGAGCCCTTGTGCGACAGTCACTGACTTGATAAGAAGTGATCATACTGGCAGCAGATTGCAGATGCCATGGGTCTCCAAACTCTATAGGCCCTGGCAAATGCCCAGTTTTGCTTGAAAAGTTGCTTGTAGCTTATTATGGCTTATTAGATTATCCAGGGTAGTTGTTCTAGATACTGATGACCTCTCCGAAGGTCATCAATTTTCCATGGGTGTGGGTTCTACACCCCGAACCCGACCGATCGGCTGCTCTCAGCAGTGAACGGGGGCTGAGCTGTAGTAATCCGGCATGACCACAACGCTGTTGCCTGAACATTCTGCTTCTCGCTCTGTCCACCTTATTATTCTGAGGTTGGCGGCTGCTGAGAACAGCTGATCAGTGGGGGTGCGGGTTGTCGGATGCCCAACGATTTAATATGGATGACCTTGTCTTCTCACATGGCAGAATTTATCGAAGAAATTTTTACAAATGAAAATCAGTTCCATTCACTAGAATGGGGTTGTTTTGGCGGGAATCACATAGATACCTGTAAGTTCCTTTCAGATGAATGGAACTGATTTTCCGTCACAGAAATCTCTGCAACAAATTCTGTAATGTGTGAAGGCGTCCTTATGGAGTATTCAGGCGTCAATACATTGAGATGCAAGGGGGTTACTAATATGTTGAATGAACCAAACTGGACCCACACCCCTGAGGGAAACATTATGTACACAAAGTGGTAAAAGACACATAAAACAATAAGAAAATTCCACCCCATCAACAGGATGTGCTTCAGGCTATCGCAGGTCCATCCTTGTGGCAGGGGTTGGCAATGAAAGGTTTTTGCAAAATTTCAACAGTTTAAAAGTCCAATCCACTTTATTTTCCATCCAACACAAGATAGTGGCCTTCAAGTTGATCAGTCACTTGTATGACTCCACGGCAAAATATACCATGATCAGTAACATAAAGTTCTTCCCTGTCTGGCCGCTAACTAAACAGAATTGTCACCTCACCTAGATACTTGGTATATACTTGATCAGGCCCTCCTCAGTCAGCAGGTCATGTAGCTTCCATGCCCTGACGCTAAATGAGCATTTCATCTCTGTATTTATCCCCACAGTAATGAGACCAGCATCTACACCATGGATTACTTCAAAATAAACTGCAATTCAGGGTCCGCGCTTGAACTTCATCAGTAAGGAACAGTTCACACACAGCAATACTTCCACGAGACGATTTTATCTCGATTCAAAACAATTCCAGCTCCACTGTCTCAATATCCACCAGCAATCACAGCTCATCAAGATCGACACTTGTTCACATCAGATATAAAATCAATTTGCCCGACCCGGGTTTCGCTGTCCACTTCTTCTGGGGCGTTCCTCTCCTCTCCAATTGACACAACTGAAACAACCTCTAATCTCTGGTCACATGTGGTAAGTCTCTGTGTTATTTCCGTTAGATCAACTTCCAAATAAAAAATAAAAAAATCTTTTTAAATACTATTTATATGGCCAAAGAAATAGGCACTGTGATGCATTTCTGAACACCATCACAGTGCCTATTTCTTTGGCCATATACATAGTATTTAAGAAGATTTATTTATTAATTTTTTGGAAGTTGATCTAACGGAAATAACACAGAGACTTACTACGTGTGACCAGAGATTAGAGGTTGTTTCAGTTGTGTCAATTAGAGAGGAATGCCCCAGAAGAAGCGGACAGCGAAACCCGGGTCAGGCAAATAGATTTTATATCTGATGTGAACAAGTGTCAATCTTGATAAAAGAGCTGTGATTGCTGGTGGATATTGAGAACGAGGAGCTGGAATTGTTTTGAATCGAGATAAAATCGTCTCATGGAAGTATTGCTGTGTGTAAACTGTTCCTTACTGATGAAGTTCAAGCCGGGACCCTGAATTGTAGTTTATTTTGGTTAAAAAAGGAGAAGAGACCTACTTCTGTTCTTTGGGACTGCTGCTGATTGTGCCGCTTGGAAGACCACACAAAATATCATGGATTACTTCAGACTAGAGGAATGATGTACTGCAGTGGGGGAGGGAATGGCAGATCCCTCTACCAGCCTAACCCACCATTCTATAAAAATCTTGATCCATAAAACGCTTTAAAGAAAAGTGCCTCTGCAAACTACACTTTGCTGAAACCACCCAGCTTTCGTAGATTCTTTTACCTCACCCATCTGAGAATTCTGGGTGAGATGTACACCCCTTCCAGTACTTTACCAGTCATCATGTTACAAGGCATATGTGGGCTCTTGGGGGCCCTTATGTAACAGAGAAATAGGCGCTCCCTGTCTACGTCACCCTCAGCTTCCGAACTGAATGCTATATTCATTCATATTGCCTAGGTTCCTCAAGCCTAGTGGGCTTTTGCATCTGCCTAGGTTTCGCCTGGTGATGAGGCCAGTTCTGACAAGCAGGTAATTTGCTTATTGGCTGGTTCCATGCAGCAATAAAGTCTTTCAATATTATATAGAGTAAAATAAAAATGCCAAAATGTGAAGAACTCTGAAGATCTTACTTGGAGTAAATGTGTAATGTGGTCTTGGAGAATGCTTGCCTGTTTTGGGCGCACCTATGATCATTGGCTCCAGCATAGCTGCATTGCCTAATGGTGGTCTGTGGTAGTCTGAAATCTACATTCTGTCTGTCAGTGGCTCAGACAGCTTATTTGTCTCTTGTCTCTCCCTCCTATACTTTACCCCGCAGCTCCGCCTGTTCAGATGGAGTTCACCACAAGTTTAGCTGGAAGACATAGTGAGAGATAATTAGCAAACATATTTTAATCCAAATTAAATGTAGTTTTATTATAGTTATTTTTTTTAGTTTCCTGAAGGCTATGGCGTGAGTTTTGTTTCCATAACTATTAGGTCTGATCTTTTAAGGATATTTTACTCAGCCCTGTGAGTTATGCCAAGTTTCTAATATTTATGTAGACTGAGCAGCATACATTAATAATATCAAACAGGCTGTAATCGGGGCAGGGACTCATTTATATCTCAGCTCCCGAGCATGGTGGACTCTTTAATGTACAGAGGAATTCATTTTTTTGGTATTTTCCACCTTTAATTTAAATCAGCTTGTTTGCTGCATTTGAGGAAATTGAAGGCCTATGCAGTCACTTTTTTTCTTTTATTTTTTATATATTTTTTTCTTCATGTTTTTCATTTTGTATGCAAAGTCTTTCTAAGTCGATCACAATGAGCAGTGAGGCCAGGCAGCTCCCCAGCTCTATTTTTCTCAGACTCGGAGAGAGATAAACACATTTCTTCAGTCAGTCTGCATCTCCGAGCCGAGATCTCTTCTTCCAGCGTAGCCTTCCAGACAGAGGACTCCAGCTCTACCGGGAGAAAATGTTTACAGCTGCTGTGACAACCAGAGATGTAAAAAGAGGAAATTAAGGGCCTCTCAATAAATGGGTGAGTGGATTAACGGCATACGTCCATACCAACACAACATCACTGGGGGAACACACACAGGAAAAGATAATAAAAAAAATGTCTGCATTAAGCCGGGTACACACAGGTCATTTTCACTTTTGCTGTTACTATCTCTATATATTTAGACACAGGATTTATTTTTAATGTCGTGACTTGCTGTGTTTTTTTTGCCTCCAGATGTGTTGTTTTTTTTATGTTTTCCTATTGCCTGTAATGGAAAAAAATACAATACAAAATTATGGAAATGCACATGAAGCTGTTTTAGAATTGTAATTTATACAAAACAATCATTAAAAATATGTTATGATGTGATATCTTCTTAAGTAAACTGCTCTTGTCCCAAAGTGCCCTACAGCAAAAGTCTGTGTGCAGCATACGTAGGAAAATAGTCTACAAAAATCACAAATGTGACAATGTTCTTTTATACATCTTATACTGAAATGTAACGTTTTACTTTTTACAATGGTAAAGTTCCTCTTTAGTTCTCTTATGACCTTTTTTAAGCTTGACAATGGGGCCCATGCCCTCTGCACTTTGATTGAGAGGAGCGGGTGTGATCACGTTTCCACTGTCTGACCCTGTCAATCAAAGTGCAGAAGTCGTGGCAGTTGCAGAGAGAGCAGAGCCTCTAGGTGTAACAGCAAGGCCCCCGTGGCTCCTAGAGGCTCATTTGCATATATTAAAACATAATTTTTCTCAGCAATGCGGGCAGATATGAACATGGGACCAACACAGATGCCTTCAGCTGCCAAGTGCACATGTAACAGGTCAGACAGTGTCATAGGTACAAATCTGCTGAGAGATGCCCTTGAATACTTTTGAAGTATATGGATTCTGCTTTAAAGGGGGCAGTATATTGTGCTGCACTGTGGTATCTGGTTCTGCTGGGGCAGTATGTTGTGCTGCACTGTGGTATTTGGCTCTGCACTACAGTATTGCTGGCCCCTCCTACTTTGGTTGGCCCTGCCTACTTGTGTTGCCCCGCCTTCTGTCAGTGTAGACCTACCTACAGAATGGCGCTAGTTTTTTTCCACAGTCACTTTGTTCCCAGTGTGCCCCTGCCCCTACCTATGTTACTACCTAATGGTCTCTTTTTTTTTGGAAGTTGAAGCACACTGACAAAACACTCTAGTAGACAACAAATGGGGCACACAGAGCAAAAAACATTCTTTGGCAGAGTTTTCGAGAGTTTGGTTTGACATGTCAAATTCACAAAATTGTTGCATAGACATTAGAAAATGGTTGTAAATATAAACTAATTTGGTCACACAGTGATGTCAAAAATTAATCATGTTACAGAGTGGTGATGTTACACAGTAATGATGTCAGAGGGTAGTGATGTCACATGTGACAGAGTAGTGATGTCATCCAGCTTTGATCTCATGTGATGGTGATGTCACATAGCTGAAATGTCACAAATGAATGTTGTCACACAGTAACAATGTCATAGCAATAATCTCATACAATAGTGATGTCACACAGTTCTTAAGTCACAAAGTGTTGCTGTTGTGCAGCCATTGTCTCACGCAGTAGTGATGTCACACAGCAGTGGTGTCATGTAGTGTTGATGACAGAGAAATCATAGTGTTGCAGTAATGTCACACATCAATGATTTCACATAATTCTGGTGGCACACAGAGTAGTGATGTCACACTGTAGTATTGTTACACATTAATGATGTCACACAGAAGTAATATCAGTCACCTGATAAATTAATGGAGGAATCTGTTGTCAAATTCATTCCTCAAATCAGCACTGTCACCTTTATGTTTTATAGATGAGCGTGCGGCAGCTGAAGACAAAGTCCTGATCTGTGACAATTCTGACTGTATAGATAAGCGACGAGCAGCCAAGGTGGGTGCATACTGTGCAAAGTCCTTATATTCCTCTAAAGTTCCAGTCCATTTCAATTATGAGAGTTGTGGTTTCACAGCAAGCCTCAGGTCGGTGTCCACTGCTTTACACCATGCCCTCATTCATGTACCTTGATTTAAAGTGGTGGTCCCACAATTACATCTTACATTTTTCTATAAGCTAAACCTAAGACTTCTTCATTTGGAATCATTTTAAAAGAATGCTGTAGTACCCAGATATTGCTGTGACATACTGGTTACGCCACTCCCAGGTGTTCTTTTGATTCCCTCATAGAACGTCCACCCAATGTGTCCAATGTTGGTGGTCACACATGCACAGTAGCTCCGTCCCACCACTCATATCCTCAGATGACGGACTGTTTCCTGCTATTGTGTAGGCCAGCCAATAAGAATTAGCACTAGGATTGGCTTCTTCTCCCAACACTTGACACTTCAGGTGGACACTCTAAGAGGAAATCTAAAGAACAGCGGGGGCACCATAACAAGTATGTAATAGCAGTATCTACACTCAAGAGAACTTTTGTCAAACCAAATTTAATAAAAAAAAGTTAGATTGTGGCGGATCTAAGAGAGAAATGTAGTGGTTATTCTTGAGAAAAGCCCTTTAAAACTGAAAATCCAGGATGTATTAGCCCTGCTTATCATGGTGTAAGATGGAAGGAAGTAATTACATAGGCAAAGCTCAATTTGTATGTTACCGAGATGGTTTTGCTGGAAAATGCTTCAAATCAAAACAGAATGCAAATGTGAAGCCAGTCATTGCGTCTGTCTGAGGTTCACGGAACATT
Organism: Bufo bufo; assembly: GCF_905171765.1. NCBI lineage: Eukaryota > Metazoa > Chordata > Amphibia > Anura > Bufonidae > Bufo > Bufo bufo. The sequence continues at coordinate 134,783,032 of NC_053389.1, read as the reverse complement.
TTGATTTTTTTCCTTTGAAAATAAGTGTGAATGATCATTACTCATTTTACTGCCTGTATCTACACAACCAAACTTAGATCACTTTAGAACCCTGTGTTCATTTACTTTGGATTGAAGTGAGTTAATTTGTGCACCAACCTACCTATGGTATTAATAATCTACCATAATAGACACAGCCACATTATTTAAAATGACTAAGAGACACATAGGCACCAGGTTTTCTCCACTCAATCAGCATTTATCTCTCCTATTTGCTGGATGGAAATTAAAATATGGAAAATCTCAATACTACCCAAGCGCCCTTGGTGAGCCTCAGTTTTCTGAGAGAAGCAGTGCAATTCTTATGACGGTAAAGAAAGCTTAAAGAGAGATAGAACTCTACATTAAATGGAATAGCCCTTTCAAGGGTTTGTTCCATGAAAAATATTTTACATTTTTCAAACCAGAACCTTGATCTGAAGACTTTTGTAATTACATGTGATTACAAATTTAGTATAGCCACTGAGTTATTCAATAAAATGTATCTGTCTAGCACCACCTGCTGTTTGTTCTTTTCCTCTTCTTTCTGTCCACTTCACTGAGGTGGAAGCACATGCTCAGTTCCATCCTTCAACTGCCACCAGCCATTAATTCTGTTAGATGCTGTGTCACGCCCCCCTGAGCAATGACATGCCCCTTAAGTTGCAAGCATGAAATTGGAGCAATGAGCTCTAGATCCATGTGTGGTACAGGACTGGTTCTAGCTTTGTTAGAAAGAAGTAGTCATGTACGGTATGATGCCTGGTTTTCATTTTTCACATGAATTAAAAATGCCTGGAAGATAATACTCCTACCTTACAGCACCTGTATTAAATATTAGAGATTACATGATTAACAAGTACTGAAAATGGAAAATCCTGGACAGAGCATAACACAGGGATTCCCTCTTTGGTTTTTTTGTATCCCTTTGTCATGCTCAGCCCCCTCTGGCCCAGCATCAGGGACACCAGTGTGTTGTTTTGCTCAGATATTTCCTTCCCAATGCCTTAACTAATAAATAATATTATTATAATATATAATATTATGAAATGAATAGAAATTACTGTATACAATTTGAAAAGCACGAAAAAAATCTAAATTGTTTCCACTTTGCATTATTTCGTGTCTATGGTTCCTATGCTTGAATAGCTATTCCCTTCCCTCTGCCCCCTCTTCTTGTTAACACACAGTAGAGGAAAAAGCAGATGGGAGGGAGTAACACATGACTGAAGGATCAGACTACACATAGAGTGGATCTGTAGTCTGTAACCATGGAGACACATAGATTTCCCTAAGAACTATATACACCTAACAGCAAGATACAGGTGAAACTCGAAAAATTAGAATATCGTTCAAAGTTCATTTATTTCAGTAATGCGTGTATTAGGTACTGCGCGACATGTACCCCCTATTATTCTCCTTGCCAGTTCGGCACTTTGAAGGTCCGCAGTAAATATTACAGAAATTCACAGATTTTTTTGGAATACCCTGAAGGAGGACAAAATAATAGGAGATCAGATCCCCAAAAATCCAAAACTCATCTATAGAAAAGCTAAAAATGTGGGAAGTATAATAGCCCCCACTAATAAATGCCTGAGCAAGAAAAATGACAACCAAACAATAAATGCCATCTTAGGACAAAAACCTCATGGAGGCTTCTTCCCATGCGGCCATTGCGGTGTCTGCAAAAAATTAAAAATAAACAGAAAACAGCACACAAACATCGAAATAAGAAATGAATGGACAGGGGACACAGAAACATACAAAATAAAGGACCATATGACCTGCAGAAGTCAGGGTGCAATATACGCTATAACATGTCCGTGTAAAAAAACATATATAGGACGCACAAAGAGAACCATAAGTAAAAGAATAGGGGAACACATCTACAATATAGGAAGAAAATATGAGGGTCACCCACTCTCTAGACATTATAAGGAGAAACACGGAGGAAACAACAGCGGCACCACTTTTTGTGGTATCGAAATGGTTAAAAAAGACAAAAGGGGAGGAGATTACATCAAGAAAATGTCCAGATCAGAAAGCCGCTGGATATTCAACTTAAATACTCTGGTACCCTCAGGACTAAACTCAGAGATAGAATTATTTGCTTTTCAATAACATCAATCTAGAATGCCAGGGATAAAGGGGTTAAGGAAGGGAGGAGATACGGACCTTTAAAAATAGCACCAGGAGCCAGAAGAATCATCCCTGACGAAGATTAGCGAACTAATCGAAACGCGTTGGAGTAAACTTTGGTCCTCCTGGTCCACCGTAGCTACTGCCGTGACGTCACGCAGCGCTCTGTGCGAGCGCGAACGAGCGGCTCCTTTTAACCACGAGCTGTGCCACCGGCCGGGGCAAGCTCTGTATTTTATAAAAAATCATCAATTACCATTAGGGTTCAGCCCCCTACACCTTTCCTCATCCCGAACGGCACTTAAAAGAAAAGAAAAAAGAAAAAGCCAGAAAGACGCCGGAGAACAGCCCTCGCAGAGGAACATCCAGAATAAGGTATTCCAAAAAAATCTGTGAATTTCTGTAATATTTACTGCGGACCTTCAAAGTGCCGAACTGGCAAGGAGAATAATAGGGGAATATAACAAAACAATGACAAATACAGGTGCACTCTGCAATCTACCTAAACCCTTAAACTGATTTTAAAATTGAGAGATTAGTCAACATGTCCTACGGTGTAGAACATGTCTAAGCCCGGGCACCACGCCAAGGTTTCTCAAGTAGCCCGGGACCTAACACTCTCCTACCTGAGCCGTATGGGCGATACCAGGAGCCAGTGGGCAAATTACAGGAGCATAAGGCCGACTCACAAACAGCTCACCAGTTACCTCCAGCATGTGGCCATGCTTGCAATGGGAGGAGGGAGGAGTCTGCGAGTCCCACTCAAGACTGGCTGATATAGCCCAGGCTTCACAGGTGTACCTAAATGTGACCTGTAGATGGAAAACAGGCACATTTAAATTGGAGTTTATACACCTCCAAGAATCTATATATACAAACTAAGAAGACAGGTTGGCATTAGCAGGAGCTGCTCAAACCCACATGCAGTTGTGCATATATATAGGGGAGCAGGTCCTGCACTTGTGGCCCATTGCTAATGGCAATCCCCAGCAAAATGCATACGGTGGAGGATGCCCGCGGCGAACCACAAGTACCACAATAGACATCCTACACAAGGTAACAAGTGCGGATGTTGTAATTAATATAACAATATAACAAAACAATGACAAATACAGGTGCACTCTGCAATCTACCTAAACCCTCAAACTGATTTTAAAATTGAGAGATTAGTCAACATGTCCTACGGTGTAGAACATGTCTAAGCCCGGGCACCACGCCAAGGTTTCTCAAGTAGCCCGGGACCTAACACTCTCCTACCTGAGCCGTATGGGCGATACCAGGAGCCAGTGGGCAAATTACAGGAGCATAAGGCCGACTCACAAACAGCTCACCAGTTACCTCCAGCATGTGGCCATGCTTGCAATGGGAGGAGGGAGGAGTCTGCGAGTCCCACTCAAGACTGGCTGATATAGCCCAGGCTTCACAGGTGCACCTAAATGTGACCTGTAGATGGAAAACAGGCTCCTGGTATCGCCCATACGGCTCAGGTAGGAGAGTGTTAGGTCCCGGGCTACTTGAGAAACCTTGGCGTGGTGCCCGGGCTTAGACATGTTCTACACCGTAGGACATGTTGACTAATCTCTCAATTTTAAAATCAGTTTGAGGGTTTAGGTAGATTGCAGAGTGCACCTGTATTTGTCATTGTTTTGTTATATTGTTATATTAATTACAACATCCGCACTTGTTACCTTGTGTAGGATGTCTATTGTGGTACTTGTGGTTCGCCGCGGGCATCCTCCACCGTATGCATTTTGCTGGGGATTGCCATTAGCAACGGGCCACAAGTGCAGGATCTGCTCCCCTATATATATGCACAACTGCATGTGGGTTTGAGCAGCTCCTGCTAATGCCAACCTGTCTTCTTAGTTTGAGAATAATAGGGGGTACATGTCGCGCAGTACCTAATACACATATTACATACATCATTTATTTGATTTTCAACGGTGGCGATACCGTTGCGGTACCGCTGTGTCAGTCCATTTTAGTGCAAGCGCCGGTGCATCACTAGTGTTTTATTTCAGTAATGCAACTTAAAAGGTGAAACTAACATATGAGAGACTCATTACATGGAAAGTGAGATATTGGAAATATTTTGGATGATATTTGTTATAATTTGGATGATTATGGCTTACAGCTTATGAAACCCCAAAGTCACAATCTCAGGTACCCTTTGCTCAGGGGGTATGGATTAATTAGCTGACTAGAGTGTGACACTTTGAGCTTAGAATATGGAACCTTTTCACAAAATTCTAATTTTAAGCTGCATTAATGCAATTCCTATTAATTTGCATTACTGAAATAAATGGACTTTTGCACTATATTCAAATTTTTTTAGTTTTACCTGTATGTTGTAATTTGTAGATCTGCTTTTTTTTATCTCCATTGGAGCAATAAAAATGTTTTTAATGGTCGACATGCACTTTGAAGAAGTATATTGTGGGGTCCTACCACTGAGACCCCCACTGATCACAAGAATAGGGGTCCTGTACCCCCTGAAGTGAACGGTGCTGCCAGTTGGGCATGCGTGCTGACGTTCCTTTAGGATACTTTCACACTCGCGTTTTGGCTCTCTGTTTGTGAGATCCGTCATGGGCTCTCACAAGCGGTCCAAAACGGATCAGTTTTGCCCTAATGCATTCTGGATTAAAAAGGATCCGCTCAGAATGCATCAGTTTGGCTCCGTTCTGTCTCCATTCCACTTGACGAAACTGAGCCAAACTGATCCATCCTGGCACACAATGTAGGTCAATGGGGACGGATCCGTTTTCTCTGCCACAATCTGCCACAATAGAAAACGGATCCGTCTCCCATTGACTTTCAATGGAGTTCATGACGGATCCGACTTGGCTATGTTACAGATAATACAAACGGATCCGTTCATGACGGATGCATGCAGTTGTATTATTGTAACGGATCCGTTTTTGCAGATCCATGACGGATTCGCCCAAAACGCGAGTGTGAAAGCAGCCTTAATTTCGATGTGAATTCCTGAGATAGCTGAGTACAGCACTCATCTAGCTCCAAAATTCCCATATAAATGAATGGATCGACCACACCCCTGCCCAGCCAACTGCTCTGTTAATTTCAGGGGGCTGCAGGGGGTAAAGGGCCCCGTTCTTGTGATCAGTGTGGGTCCCAGCTGTAGCACACACACCGATCTAATAGTTGTCCCCTATGCCGTGGATAGTGGATAACAATGTAACCCCTTTAATGACAGTTTATTGGGGAGTTACCACTCAAGTAGTTTCATATATGGTACAATTGGGTCTTTTGTAATTGGATAAAATTGAGACAATTTATCACCCACTCCTCATGTGGCATGCTAGTTCATAATTGGTTGACCATCTAGATTACAGGGATGTTACATCTAAATTTAACAGAAGTGACAAGGGCTTGTCTTAATCCACTTGACTCTTATTGTAAAGCTTAGTGGATTTAGCACTGGTTATCTCGCCAGAGCTCATACCTTGTGTTGGTTTCAAATAATAAAAACAGTAAAACCTCACACAAGTAATGTCTGTCTGCAGCATGGAAGACGACGGTGTCCAGGTAAGAGACGGCAAATGAGTCTATTATTCGTTTATGCATGGTCATGGAAATGTATTATATTATAATATTGATTGACTGGGTTCCAGTCTTGGGCCTAACTTCTGGTGCTTGTTCTTGTCACCATAAATCTTATACAATATGGGGTTCCCTACTGGCGCTGGTTTTTGTACCATACATCCCAGCAGGGGTGTGGCTGAAGACGTAACTCCTGGTGTAAGGGTTCAGCTTGGGGCCCCCTTCCATCAGTGCTTTGTGGCCAGGGGCATGGAAGCACATAGCCTTCATGCTGCCTGAAGCATAAATTGAAACAGCAACCAAGACCACCTCCCCACCCTCTAAATTTTTTACCTAACCGCCTTTCCCTCCAGCCAGAGGTGTAACTTGACCAGCATGCACTTTCTATAATACCGGTGTCTTCTTATGCAGCACAAGGGTCTTTAGGCCCACTCAGTCTCCTGGTCCCGGTAGCGACTGCTACCTCTGCACCCCCTATAGCTAGGCCCCTGCATCCCAGAGAAATAGGTGTCATGTATCCAAGAAGAACATGAGCTTCATTTCTGTTGCCAGATCTTGTCACCACCTTCCCCCATATTAGAGTTGATAATAGACAAGAGATAAATATTGACCAACATGGCCAGATTCAGTTGTTATTCCCATTGCCACCCATTATCAGTCACACACTTTTGAGACCATCCCATTTCTTAAGCTTCTGTTGGATCTCTTCAGCTGATCTTCAGTCTACTACTGCTTATGATTGCACATCATTTTTGTGATGGATCAGCCAAAAGTACACTACAGTAGGTTGTCCAGTTGTTGGCTGATTGAAATATTGTTTGCAGGCAGCATAGAATGGGGGTCCAGTGCTTTCTCTCTCCCTTCCAATCCATTGTGGTGCAGGAGATGAGGTGGTGAAGTTTTATGAGGCTTTGTAACAGGAGATTTGGTCAATCTGTGCTAAGATCTCACTTTCTATGGGCCCCATAGCAGCCACAGTAGATAACTCAATGGTATGTGGACCTTTGTGTTTAGTATTTGATGCTCTCTAATGGTGCATGATACCTTGTATAGTTGTGTTGGAGACCATGGACTGTTGTAGACTGCATGTTGTTTTTGAGTTTGCAAATTGAGTGACTGTTATCCTCAACAGGAAAGGCAGATTATATAAAAAAGCTTATAGAGTAACTTATTGCATGGGTGGAAATTTGCTGATGTTTTTGGCTCATCTTTATTGCCGTGACCTCCATTGCCATGGTCTATAGATAACCCTTAGGCAAACATGTGTGAGGACCCTCTTCTATGTAATGAAGGAGGAAAACAGGCTAAACTGCCCAAATAATAGCACCATATACTGCCTTAAAGGGGTTGTCCCCCGAAAAATATTGTACAGTTTGCAAACCAGCACCTGCTTCTGAATACTTTTGTAATTGCATGTAATTAAAAATTTATCATAGCCACTGAATTAATAAAATAAAATATATCTGTATAGCTCCACCTGCTGTTTGTTTGTTTTCTTATTTCTTTGACCTGCTCACTGAGAAGGCCACACATGCTCAGTTTCATCCTTCAACTGCCTCCTGAGCTGTGATAGGGAGAGCATGGACACGCCCCCTGAGCTGTGATAGGGAGAGCATGGACACGCCCCCTTAGCTTTAGCAGAATAGACACTCCCTTGAGCTGTCAGCTTGATATAAATCTAGACGAAAAAATGGTGGATGGAGTAGTAGAAATTTAAAGATAATGGCGCTCTCACTAACAATATGATAAACAAATAGAAAAATTTGAGAGAGCTTAAAATATAACTTTTACTAATAGTTTATATAAAATATATAGCGCCACAAACAGATACTTGAGATATGGCTAGAATGTATGGAACAGTCTTACCATTCAGACGCCCCCTGATAGGGATCGGCCTAGCGTGGTGGAAATAATACCGCGTCTGGGCCGAAGGTTAGATGTAGTCGTGGGTAAGTTCAGGTGGTAGACTGGTGCAGGGAACCGTTGTCCCTAATGTGCCCTAATGGGGGAGGGGGCAGCGCTGTTGTTCACCTGCCTATCTACACAGAGTTCCTACCCCGCAAGGGGCGGCCCTGTCCGGATACCTTACCCTAGATAAGGCGGGTATCCCTAATGTTGCCCTATAGGATGGTTCCCAAACTATTTGTTTTTGATATAAATCTAGCAGAACAGTGATTGAGGAGATCTCTGGATCCATGTGAGGTACAGGGCTGGTTCTAGCTTTGTTTGAAAGAGACTGTCATGTACTATGTGATGTCTGATTTTCATTTTTTACATTAGTCATGGGAAAACCCCTTTAAATAATAGTTCCATAAAGTGTCATTTAACAGCAATATATGGTACTGTTAGCACCTACAGTAAAAAAAAAAAGTATCATGGTTCTCAATTAAGACTGCTATACAGAACATATATAATACCACCGTGTAAATATCTGATGAGTTGCAAGGGAACCTTAGAGACAACAGCCCAGTCTGTGATGACAGTCATCACCTCATGCTGTCTATGTTTTTGGTGGCTCTTTAGGCTGGCAGTACACGTGATGGTGACTGAAAGTAGTAATGACCCACTTTATATCTTTGTATTTCTTTACAATTGTTATCATGTTTGTATTTGCTATTATTTTTATGACCATTAGTCTCTTCTTCCATACTCCTTTTATATCCTTCCATATCTCACCTGTCAGTCTCCTAAAAATAGGAGTGTCTCTCAATGTGGCTAAGATAGAGATTCCTCCATGCTGCATGAAATGACTCAAATATATTCTTATAGGTTACCATCCCTTTAAATTAGGTAACAAAATACCCTAGTGACAAAAGTGTTCTGTTTTCAAGACCCCCAGTACATGCTGCATTGCTCTGAAATAACATCTTAAAGGTCAGATCCTAAGAATAACATCCACACCTCCGTCCTTACACTACCGGCTGAGCCCACCATCTCCTCAGAAGAGAATATAAACCCGCTCTTTAAACAGTTTGGTAGCTTTCCAAGCGTAAATGAAGCGGTACAGATATAGTAATAATATTAGAATCTGTATATATGTTAGAGATGTCTCAGCAGCTTAGTTTTATACTAGGCCGGAGAAGATTAGATAAAGGAGAGACAATAATTAGCCTCTCGATATTCCAGACGTTATTTGAAGACAGAACTTGAGTTTTACTTTTCTAAATTGTTTTAAGTATAAAAACTAAACTAGTGTCACGGATGTAAAAATTACGGCGCCATATACATGTTTTACTTAAACATCCTGTAGACTTTTCCTTGTTCCTTACTTACTCTTAGGCTAAGTTCACACGAACGTGTGTGATCTGTGGCCGTATTGCGGCCCGCAAATCGCGGGCCGCAATACACGGCCACAGTTCAGTGTGAATTCCGCATCACGGATGCGGACTAGGGCTGCACGATATATCGCTAAAGTAATCGAACCGCGATAATCGGCAAATGCGGTTTGGCGATTCGGCCGAGCCGAAAATGCCGCGATTATTATATATTAAGGGGCCCCTATTGATAAAAAAAAGTCCTCTGTCCTATTGATAACATAACAGGTCCAGCCTCTGTACTTACTTTCACGATGAATGCACTGCAGCGACGAGCGGGAGCGAGCGAGGCAGCCGGCCGGCGCGTGACTGACGTCACTTAGTCACGCTCCTGCTTCCTGAATTAGGTGGGAGGAGCGTGACAGTGATGTCAGTCACGCGCCGGCCGGCTCGCTCTCTGCCGCTCTCTGCAGTGTGAGTGCATTCATAGTGAAAGTACAGAGGCTGGCCATTTTATGAATAGGAGAGTTAACACATGAAGGGACACATGGGGCCATGAGGGGGACCAGCATAAGATGCTATATGTGTGTCTTATGCTGGCCCCCCTCGTGACCCCATGTGTCATAGCACACATCCCCCATAACAGTGCCCTCCGCAGGTCCCCCATAACAGTGCCCTCCGCAGGTCCCCCATAACAGTGCCCTCCGCAGGTCCCCCATAACAGTGCCCTCCGCAGGTCCCCCATAACAGTGCCCTCCGCAGGTCCCCCATAACAGCGTCCTCCACAGATCCCCCACATAACAGCGCCATCCACAGATCCCCCACATAACAGCGCCATCCACAGATCCCCCACATAACAGCGCCATCCACAGATCCCCCACATAACAGCGCCATCCACAGATCCCCCACATAACAGCGTCCTCCACAGATCCCCCACATAACAGCGCCATCCACAGATCCCCCACATAACAGCGCCATCCACAGATCCCCCACATAACAGCGCCATCCACAGATCCCCCATAACTATGTCATACCCAGCCGCGTCAGCGGCTCATATGGGAAAATCCAAGCAAATAGACCTCTAGCACAATTCCCTTAAAATATCGCATCGCACATCGTTATCGCAATTTTTAGGGCCCTAATCGCAATCGCACAAAATTCCCATATCGTGAAGCCCTAATGCGGACCCATTCACTTCAATGGGTCCGCTAATCCGGAATTGCGGAACGGCCGCACGGGACCCCTCGGATCGCGGACACATTAAAGTGAATGGGTCCGCGATCCGATGCGGCTGACCTATGGCCGGCGATCGAGCATTGCGGCCCGCTATTTGCGGGCCGCTTCACAGGCACGGGTCACACACGTTCGTGTGAACTCGGCCTTAGATAGAATCTACATGGAAAGTTACATGACTTTATAATTAGATTCAATTAATTATCCTGTACTGATCCTGAGTAACATCATGTATTATTCTTCAAAGCTGCATTCATTGGGGGTTTGGGTACATGTAGAGTTTGTACGCTACTCCTGCCACTTTCTAATAAGGGGGAGTGGTGGGGCAGAGCAGGGGCATCGGCCCCCGAAATATTCACTATCATTTATGCCAGCATACTGGTGTGAATGGGACTGAAATCTTCTCCAGCTAGATGCACATGGACTGCCAGAGGATGCGCCTAATTTATGACAAGTTTCACCTCATCATAAATTAAATGCATCCTCCAGCGGCGTGGGGAAGATCAAAGACTGGCGTGAATGCTGGTCTTTGATAAGTGACCCCCATCATTCTCTCAGCTGGAGTCACTGTGTACATATATTACATATCCTGTACTGATCATGTGTTACATCCTTTATTATACTTCAGAACAGCACTCAGTATACTGCTGATGGAGTTACAGTATACATACATTACTTATTCTGTACTGATTCTGAGTTGCATCCTGTATTACACTCCAGAGCTGCACTCGCTATTCTGCCAGTTGGCGTCACAGTGTCACATTACATTACTTAATATGAACAAACATTAGGGGACACACCTATAAATTACATGAAAGAGTGCAGGCCTTGGTATCAAAGAAACAACCATGAACACAACCAGATAAAGGAATATCACAACTAGGCCGCACCTCTGGCAATAAAAATCTATTTATTGAAACACACTTATTTAAAAACATCATCAATTCATGGGAAAACCCCACTAGTGGGTAAAATCATGTACAATGCCACCACCTGGCAAATATAAATAAATAAGTATTAGAAATACAACATGCACATATGCAAATCCATCCAATAATATACTTATCAGAAAGACAGTGGTGGTACATGGAAAATGAAAGACAGTGGTGGTACATGGAAAATGAAAGACAGTGGTGGTACATGGAAAATGAAAGACAGTGGTGGTACATGGAAAATGAAAGACAGTGGTGGTACATGGAAAATGAAAGACAGTGGTGGTACATGGAAAATGAAAGACAGTGGTGGTACATGGAAAATGAAAACCCACATGGGGGAAGAAGCCCTCACGCGTATCGCCAGAGCTTATGCTAGCTTCCTCAGAGGTCCATGTGAATGCTTATTTGCGTTTCAGCATTATATATATCTTATTAAATTAATCATCAATCAATCACAACTGTGGTCAAATGTGTAAAACACTCAAGAAAGGGAGGGGGTAGGGAAGGCATACAAAGGTGATACCTGGGTTCTCCCCGGTGCATGGTCCAGGCGCGGATGAAAGCGCCGGTGAAGACCGGCGTGTTGAAAAGGCAAACGCGCATGCGCAAGATGAAGCCCGGGCGGAAGTTGACGCCGCGATGCGTTCCAAAGAGCGGAAATACATCACAGCCTCAACAACGCCACAGAGCGCTAGTCCGCCCACATACATCCCCGATTGAATAACCGAAACCCAGCAAGACAAAGTAGGTTCCGGTACAAGAAGAATGGTATGGAGACAATGAGAATCATAAGCCCGTGATACCGCTATATTAACATAGTATGTGGATTCATAAGATCACAATAGTGCTACAAATATAATACCAAAACATGAATAATTACTCAAATGATAACTAAAATAAAATTGATAATCTAAGCAATTGTAACCAATCCATCATCCTTTATGAAATAAGGAAATACATAAGTAGAATATACAATGCATACATACATGATTAAATACATCAATAAATAAATATACAAACAATATAACAAAAGTTCATTACATAATTAAGACACTAGGCCATGAATTTATTTCCTCCATTTTTATTATTATTCATCACTATTCTAACTATTAAAGCTTATTATTTAATGTCTATTTCTCATTCCTTTCTTAATAAACCGTTCCTCTACTTCATTTATTACCTAATTGTTAGTCTGTTTATCATTATTTATTTATTTATAAGATATATTTTCTAGATGAACCATTATTTATTTATGAGATATGTCTTCTAAATGAACCATGGGGATGACGGGCATTGCACCGGGGAGAAAGGACAGGGAAGGCCAGAAAGCAAAAGCAGGGTAGGAGGGAAGCAAGTCAACACATATACAAGACAAATACAGATAATATACCATATGTAAGGGGAACAAAAAATCCATCAAAATAATCATATATACCAATGCTTATTAATGAAACATCAACTATACAAAAATAAATATGACGAGCCTTAAAAATATGTAAAGTGCCATCCTGTGCAAAAGATGCATAAGTGCAAGAAGTGATAAGGTCCAATCAGATGCGTGAATTCTCCAACCATGTGTCTCCGAGCTTTTAAATCTAAAACAAGAACAAATAAAATTAGTGATTAATGATTCCTAAAACGACTCTGTTACTTTCCCTTGGGTCAGCCTCAGAGTAGGAATCTACGTATAGAAACCAGTGAAAGTGAGTTCTTCATTAAGGCCCCGTGGAACCTGTGAACCCAGATTGAATATCCACCTTGATTCGGATCGGAGCAGTCTCTGAGAGACCTGTGTGCCCCTAATGTTGCCGTGAATTAAGTCCAATCCCGCAACCCTCAGATCATCATACCTACCTTCATGGCAGTCCAAAAAATGAGCCGCCACCGATGTGAGAGGTTTGTCCCCTTTGCTTCTATCTCGTGCTGCCAGCCGGATGTTGGATGTGTGCTGTTGTACTCGCTTCCTCAACTCCTGCATGGTCTGACCCACATATGTCCTATTACAGGGGCACAGTAGAACATAAACTGTATTCCTGGAGCGACAGTTGACATAATGTTTCAATACGATTCTGCGATTGTCCCAATGGGTAAAATTGTCCGAGTTCAACATAAATTGGCAAATATTACAATGGCCACAGGGATATGTGCCTTTCAAGGTACCACTACTACCTGTACTCCCTCCTGGGCGTTGAAAATGACTGCACTAATGTATCTTTTCAATGAGGGGCCCTCCGCGCTATGATCCTTGGTTCATTATCGACATATGGTGCAAGTTTACCATCTGATGCGAGTAAAAACCAGTGGGTATTTAAGATTGCATAGAGATCCGTCCACTGGTTATTATATTTAGTGATCACTCGTAGTGTACCACCACTGTCTTTCTGATAAGTATAATATTGAATAGATTTGCATATGTGCATGTTGTATTTCTAATACTTATTTATATTTATTTGCCAGGTGGTGGCATTGGATGTATTATGTACATGATTTTACCCACTAGTGTTTTTTAACCCCATGAATTGATGATGTTTTTAAATGAGTGTGTTTCAATAAATTGGTTTTTATTGCCAGAGGTGCGGCCTAGTTGTGGTATTTCTTTATCTGGTTGTGTTCAACATTACATTACTTATATTGTAGCGATACTGAGTTACATCCTGTATTATACTCCAGAGCTGCACTAACTATTTTGCTGGCGGAGACACTGTGCACATACATTACATTACTTATCCTGTACTGATCCTGAAAATTATACTCCAGAGCTGCACTCACTATTCTGCTGGTAATGTAATGAGATCTCCAGCTATCAACTGTAATCCATAACTTGGCAGCAAGTGCTCGGTTCCCCTGCAGCATTATCACAGGGAAAGTTAGCCATTGCACAGTTCTTATTGGATGTCATCCATGTGCTGTCTTCATATGTGTGGCTCTTCCACAAAATATAGAACATGTCCTAATATAGAACAGTTCTAATAAAGCGAGTGAAAAAAATTGCAGCATGCACACAGACATCTGTATTTTTCGGATCTGTGGTTTGCGGAAAACAGATACAGTCTGTGTATGTAGCCTTAACCCCTTCCTGACCATCTCCTTATATATATGGCGCAGGGGGAAGGCAGTTCGCTTTCTGCGCCATACTATTACAGAGCAGGGATCGGGCAGGCACAGGAGCTGTGCACATCAGATTGGGCAGGGGTCTGGCTGTTACTGACAGCCAGGTCTCTGCCGAAACTGCCGGCATTGGTGAAAACTCTGATGCCAGTAGTTTAACCCCTTAGATGCAGCATTTAATGCTTGTGAGGGAGGGACCTCCCTCTCTGACCACTTCAGCTCCCTGTGATGCGATCACAGGGTACCGATGATTGCAGTGGCAGCCCAATGCCTTACAAAGGCCGTGGGGCCCACAAGCTATGGGTGATGATCCAGCACTGCGGTCAGTAAAACTTGAATTTTATCTCTGATTCTATGATTAAGGGCCCGTGTGGTCCAGAAACACATAAGAAGAGTGTACTACTCCTGTATTCATGTCTTATGTGGACTGGGTCATCCGGATCCTGAGCATCAGGAAGGTGAGCTGAAAAACTATTTTTTATTTTCATGTACGGAAACTGGGTCTCATAGGTGAAATGTCAGTGTAAAACTGACAGTTACAATGCATTACAATCGACCATGCATTTTAATGCATTGTAAAAGGAATCAGACCCTCAAAAGTTGAAATCCCATAGTGGAACAAAAATTACAAAAAGTTAAAAATCTAAATTAAAAAGTGTTTTATAAAGACAAAAAATAAAAAGTTTCAAGCAAAAAAAAAGCGCCCCTTTCCCTCGTCAAGCTGTTTACTTCTGAAAAAAGTCAAATAAGGTATTGTAGCATCCGTAACAACCGGATCTATAAAAATATCACATGATCCACCCCGACAGGTGAACGGTGTGATAAAAATACAAATAAAACACTGCCATTTTTTTTGTCACCTTGCCCAAAAATCATTATGTCACTAGAACAAAAAGTCCTATGTATCCTAAAATGGTACCAATGAAAAGGCCATCTCATCCCACAAAAAAATTTGTCCTCAAACAAGACTATAGCAAGAAAAAATAAATGGCTCTCAGAAAATAGCAGCACAAAAACATGATTTTTTTTCAAAAATGCTTTTAGTGTGTAGCACTGACATTTAAAAAAAAAAAAAAAGAGACATATTTGGTATCCCCATGTCCATAACGACTGGCTCTTCAAAAATATTGAATGAACTTCCCCGTCATATGAGCGCCGTAAGAAGAAAATGCCAAAACAGCCATTTTTTGGTCACCTCTCTCCCAAAATACATAATATCAAGCTATCAAAAAAATCTTCTGTGCCCCAAAATAGAACCAATGATGATAGCAACGCTTCCCACAAAAAATAAGCCCCCACACAGAAAATAGCTGTACTGGTCCCCAGAGGCATGTGCGAAAGCAACATGGCGCCTGTAAACCAATCCATCAAAATCTGCACTGCAAAAGCCAAAAGGTGGTCTTTCCCTTCAGATATCTGCAGCATACCTAAACGGCAGTTTATATCCGCATTTATGGCTTTTGTGCACCCAGTAAAACATGAATATCAATCTAAGGCCACCGCAATTTGCAGTCAGCAGCACAGGCAAGGCTGGCATATGGTCGTGTACATCAGGCCTGAAAAGTGTGGTGTGAGTTCCAGATGGCACCAGCTGGGCACAGCATATTGGGCACCAAAATGCCATACCTGTGGAAAAATAGCAATTTTCATTTTGCACCATCTGCTGCGTAATCATTTCTGCAAAATACCTGTGGCATCAACATGCTCACTCCACCCCTTAATAAATACCTTGACGGTGTCGTTTCCAAAATGGTGTCACTTCTCAAAGGTACCATTTATTATTTCACCCCAGAGTCTCTACAGTTGTCAGCACAAATTGTGTAAATCACCATATTGGACCTCAAATGCCCATGGTGCTCTTTTACTCCTTATCCCTCCCATACCTTCAGGCAAAGATTAGGGCTATATGTAGGGTGTTTCTAAAACCAGTAGGCACTGTATAATAAAAAGAGGGCTTACTTTCCACACTGGCACATAATGGGCATGACATATTGGGCACCGAAATAGAATATCTGTGGAAAAATAGCAATTTTCACTTTGTACCATCTGATGCACAATAATTTTTGCAATACACCTGTGGGGTCAAAATGCTCACTCCACCAAATAATAAATACCTTGAGGAGTTAAATGCCCAAAATGGGGTCACTTCTCGGAGGTTCCATTTATTATTTCCCCCCCAGAGCCTCTACAGTTGCCAACTCAAGCAATGTAAATCACCATATTGGGCCTCAAATACCCTTGGTGCTTTTACTCCTGAGCCCTATGGTACGTACAGGCAAAAGACTAGGGTCACAATTAGGGTGTGTCCTAAACCAGGAAGAACAGCCTAATGATAAAAGGGGTTGCTTTTCACACTGGCATATGCTGGGCACAACATGTTGGGAACTGAAATGGCATATCTGTGCAGTGCATTACATTTTGCAAAAAAATGCTCACTCTGCCACCTTGGTACATACTGTGATGGGTGTGCTTTGTAAAATAGGGTTTCTTTTTCTAACTTTACTTCAGAGCCTCCATAGTTGTTGACCAGGGATGCACACGGTGCTCTTTCTCTTCTGAACCCTGCAGTGTGGTCAAACAGTGAATTATGACCACATAGGGGGGATTGTCGTACTCTGGAAAAATTATGTTACAAAATTTGGGGTGCTTTTTCTCCTATTACCACTTGTAAAAAAAATGTAAACTAAACTACATATAATTGAAATAAAATGCAATTGTTCATTTCATGTCCCAATTATTTTTTAAATCTAACACCTGTGGTATCATGCCAATCACTATACCCCTAGGTGATTTTTTTAAAGGGTTTAGTTTCCACTATGGGTTAACTTTTTGGGGTTTTACACTGTACTGTTACCTCAGGGGCTCTGCAAATGTAACATGGCACCCAGGAACCATTCCAGCAAAATTTGCCCTCCAAAAGTCAAATGGCACTCCTTGTGTTGCCATGTTCAGGAGAAAATGGGTAACCAATTGTGGGGTGCTTTTTTCTCCTTTCACAATCATTTTATTTGAAATAATTCCATTTTAAATTTTTTATAGCCAAGTGTTCCTAAAGTCTATTAAACTTGTGTTGGGTCAAAGCACTCACTACCTTGAATACGCATACATTGAATAATTCGGGTGTGGTTTCTAAAAGGGGGTAATTTAGGGGTACTTTTTATTTTGTAAACTCCTCAAAGTCACTTCTAAAGTGAATTGGTCTTCAAAAAGGTCAGTTTTTGAAATTTTCTTGAAAATTTTAAAAATTGCTTCTTAAATTCTGAGCCTTCTAATGTCCTAAAAAATTAAAATGACATTTACAAAATGATGCCAACATAAAGTATACGTGTAGTGAATGTTAATAACTGTTTTGAGAGGTTTCTTAAAAGCAGAAAAAGTCAAATTTCGAAAAAATACACTATTTTTTTTGTAAATTTTGGATGTAAAAAAAATAAAAGGTAAAACATATAGAACTTACCACTAACATGAAGTACAACGTGTCACAAAAAAGATTCTCAGAATCACTTAGATATGTAAAATTCCAAAGTTATTACTGCATAAAATGACATGTTAGAATTGGAAAATTAGGCTGGGCCTGGAAGGTCAAAACTGGCTATGTATGGAAGGAGTTAAAAAGTGGAAAAATACAAATAAAGTAGAGGTAGGATGAATCCAATTTTTTTAAAAATCCGAATCCGAAAAGGTTCTCGAATATATAGAATCTTTCGAATCTCGAATCCTACGAATCTTGTACATAAGAATTGTATGAACGGTGTAAGAAACAAAGTGATCCAAACACTTATGGGGGGATCTGTGGATGACACTGCTATGGGGGGGGGAATCTGTGGATGGCACTGTTATGGGGGGATCTGTGGAAGGCACTGTTATGGGGGGGATCTGTGGATGGCACTGTTATGGGGGGATCTGTGGATGGCACTGTTATGGGGGGATCTGTGGATGGCGCTGTTATGGGGGGATCTGTGGATGGTGCTGTTATGGGGGGATCTGTGGATGGCGCTGTTATGGGGGGGATCTGTGGATGGCGCTGTTATGGGGGGGATCTGTGGATGGCGCTATTATGGGGGTGATCTGTGAATGGCGCTGTTATGGGGGGATCTGTGGATGGCGCTGTTATGGGGGGATCTGTGGATGGCGCTGTTATGGGGGGGATCTGTGGATGGCGCTGTTATGGGGGGGATCTGTGGATGACACTGCTATGGGGGGGACCTGTGGATGGCACTGTTATGGGGGGATCTGTGGATGGCACTGTTATGGGGGGATCTGTGGATGGCACTGTTATGGGGGATCTGTGGATGGCACTGTTATGGGGGATCTGTGGATGGCACTGTTATGGGGGATCTGTGGATGGCACTGTTATGGGAAATCTGTGGATGGCACTGTTATGGGGGATCTGTGGATGGCACTGTTATGGGGGATCTGTGGATGGCACTGTTATGGGGGATCTGTGGATGGCACTGTTATGGGGGATCTGTGGGTGGCACTGTTATGGGGGATCTGTGGATGGCACTGTTATGGAGGATCTCTGGATGGCACTGTGATGGGGGATCTCTGGATGGCACTGTGATCGGGGGGATCTGTGGATGACACATATATAGCATCTTATGCTATGTGCCATCCACAGATCTCCCCCATAACAGTGTCCCTGCAGTGTAAATGACCCCCAACACAGGGGCTGGGGGCCGTCATCTGGATTAGGAATGATAGTGAGGACTGGTGCAGTCCCTGTATTCTAATGCACCGGCCCCACTCACTGTAGTATAATCTTATCTAACCTGCATTGTTAAGATATAATAATCATTCATGTGTAATTCATCTGTATTACTTACAACATTAAGTTCCGTAGCAGAGAGGAGGGAAGAGGCAGACCGGGTGGATGGGCGGGGCGGCGCGTCACTCACTATGTCACGCGCCCGTGCCGCCTGCTTCATTCATAAAGTGGGCGGCGCAGGTGCATGACGTAGTGAATGACGCGCCACCCGCCCTGCCTCCTCCCTCCTCTCTGCTACGGAACTTAATGTTGTAAGTAATACAGATGGATTACACAAGATTATTATATCTTAACAATGCAGGTTAGATAAGATTATACTACAGTGAGCGGGGCCGGTGCATTAGAATACAGGGACTGCACCGGTCCCCGCTGTCATTCCAAATCCAGATGCCGGCCACCAGCGCCTCCTCCCTCTGTTGATACACCCGCCAACCGCGCTATGCGGCATGGCGGCGGCTGTGTATCATTGCGGGATTCGTCGGATTTGAGTTTTACTAAATAGGTCGGGATTCGAGTCCACGAATCCAACAAGATTCGACGGATTCGTCGTCCCACCTCTAAAATAAAGCCTCATTCACATGTCCATGTCCGTGCTCAAATCCGTGAGCAGGTGGTCAGTGATGCATCCATGAAGCTGTCCGTGAAGGATCCGTGTTGGGTCCGTGTGTCAGTTTTTTGCTGTCCATGTTGCATCCGTGTTTCACTGACACTGAACAGCTGAAATATTTTTTTCAAAGCATCTCTTCTTAATGATCCGTGTTGCATCCTTGGTTTTCACGGACCCATAGACTATAATGGACGTGATGGATCAGTGAACACGGACAAAATAGAGCATGTATCCGTGCTGAAAACACTGATGTCTGAATACACACATTAAAATGAACGGGGACATGTGCTGTCCGTGGAGAACACGTACAGCACGCATTCGTGAAACACTGACGTGTGAATGAGGCTTAAGAGAAAAAACAAACACAAACCGAAACTGTTGCCATAGTCGTCCTGTCCATGCGAACTCCATTTTAATAATTTATTTTTGAAAATGTAAAGAATAATTCAAAGAATGTTTGAAACCCTTTTTTTTTTGTGCATTTATCCCTAAATAAAAACTAAACAGAAAAAAAACTCTAAAAAGTGTATTAATTGGCAGCCCTCTGTGTCACGTAAAACTGTTAAAGTAAACAAATGTTAATGTAAAAAAGTTAGGGCCATTAAAACACCACATGCCCTAAATTACAAAGAAGTGTTCCCTGCTTCCTGTGACAGCCCCTGCCTCTTCTTCTAAGGCTGGGTTCAGACCTGAGCGTATTCGATATGCACTTTTTACAGGCGTTTTTATCGGGCGTTTGTATCGGGCGTTTTTAATGGGCGGAAACAAGCAAACGCCCATTTAGGCGCGTTCCCGCTGAAGTCTATGGGCGGGAACGCGCGACAATACGCCCCAAAGAAGCTCCTGTACTTCTTGAGGCGTAGGGCGTTTTACAGCGCGTTAGTATGCGCTGTAAAACACTCAGGTGAGAACCATGCCCATAGGGAAACATTGGTTTTTGCCTGTTGAGCTTTTTAAAGCGCGTAGGAACGAGCTGTAAAACGCTCAGGTCTGAACCCAGCCTTAGGCCGAATGCACACG
Organism: Bufo bufo; assembly: GCF_905171765.1. NCBI lineage: Eukaryota > Metazoa > Chordata > Amphibia > Anura > Bufonidae > Bufo > Bufo bufo. Next base: position 134,762,386 of record NC_053389.1, on the reverse strand, counting down.
GACGTGAGCGGTCTGTGGTATCCCGGCCTGGCATCCTGCTGACAGCAGGAGCGCACGGCATCATTGGTTGCTATGACGCCGTGCGCTTCATGCCGCCGCTGCACTACAGTAATACACTCGTATAGTGACGCCGTGCGCTCCTGCTCTCAGCAGGATGGCAGACCGGGATACCACAGACCGCTCATGTCCTTGTTCCACGGCCGTGTGCATTCGGCCTTAATCAGCGTGATGCGGTGAGACGACTATTCACGAATCTGGTCCGGTCAATCAAGAAGAAGAGGGAGGGGCAGGCACAGGAAGCAGGAGGAACAAGGGTGCACAGAATCTGGACCCGCCCATGGTGTACTTACCTGCTCATTTGCATTTGAATTCAAAGTATTTTTTTCTGGGTAGCTAAGTGAAGAGTATTATATTCAGCTGAGTCAGCCCTGCAAGGCATTGTGCCGGGTTTAAGGCTAGGGCTACACGATGACATGTGTTGCGCGACAATAAGTCGTGCGACACATAGGGCACAACTACACTACAACATGTGTCGTACCAATGTCGCGGGACAATTTTTATAATGATAGTCTATGATGTTATGCTGCGACTACGACAGTCGCAGAAAAATCCATCTTGGATTAGACTATCATTATAAAAATTGTTGCGCAACAAATGTCGTCGTGTAGCCCTAGCCTAACAGTGAATTTCCTGGTGATAGATTCCCTTTAAGGGGTCATGTACACAAAAGTATTTTTTTTCCCATTTCCATGTGCTTTTTTTTTGCGGCCCGTATGCGAATCCATTCACTTTAATGGGTCCGCATAAAAAATGGAATATACTCCGTGTGCATTACGTTTCCACGTGTCCGCATAGCTGTTCAGCATAAAAATAGAACATGTCCTATTCTTGTCCATATTATGGACAAGGATAGGACAGTTCTATTATGGGCTGGACTTTCAGTTCTGCAAAATGCGGAATTGCAGTATCTGTGTTTTGCAGATCCGCAATTTGCGGAGCGCAAAACAGGCTACGGTCGTATGCATGAGCCCTAAGTCTGCTTCAAGCCATGTCATTTAGGGGTTAAAAGGACTGTCCAGCAGGGAACATACACTCACCTAAAGAATTATTAGGAACACCTGTTCTATTTCTCATTAATGCAATTATCTAGTCAACCAATCACATGGCAGTTGCTTCAATGCATTTAGGGGTGTGGTCCTGGTCAAGACAATCTCCTGAACTCCAAACTGAATGTCAGAATGGGAAAGAAAGGTGATTTAAGCAATTTTGAGCGTGGCATGGTTGTTGGTGCCAGACGGGCCGGTCTGAGTATTTCACAATCTGCTCAGTTACTGGGATTTTTACGCACAACCATTTCTAGGGTTTACAAAGAATGGTGTGAAAAGGGAAAAACATCCAGTATGCGGCAGTCCTGTGGGCGAAAATGCCTTGTGGATGCTAGAGGTCAGAGGAGAATGGGCCGACTGATTCAAGCTGATAGAAGAGCAACGTTGACTGAAATAACCACTCGTTACAACCGAGGTATGCAGCAAAGCATTTGTGAAGCCACAACACGCACAACCTTGAGGCGGATGGGCTACAACAGCAGAAGACCCCACCGGGTACCACTCATCTCCACTACAAATAGGAAAAAGAGGCTACAATTTGCACGAGCTCACCAAAATTGGACTGTTGAAGACTGGAAAAATGTTGCCTGATCTGATGAGTCTCGATTTCTGTTGAGACATTCAAATAGTAGAGTCCGAATTTGTCGTAAACAGAATGAGAACATGTATCCATCCTCTGATGGCTACTTCCAGCAGGATAATGCACCATGTCACAAAGCTCGAATCATTTCAATTTGGTTTCTTGAACATGACAATGAGTTCACTGTACTAAAATGGCCCCCACAGTCACCAGATCTCAACCCAATAGAGCATCTTTGGGATGTGGTGGAACGGGAGCTTCGTGCCCTGGATGTGCATCCCTCAAATCTCCATCAACTGCAAGATGCTATCCTATCAATATGGGCCAACATTTCTAAAGAATGCTATCAGCACCTTGTTGAATCAATGCCACGTAGAATTAAGGCAATTCTGAAGGCAAAAGGGGGTCCAACACCGTATTAGTATGGTGTTCCTAATAATTCTTTAGGTGAGTGTATTTGGCAAAAGGTTTAGAATGGGTTATAAAAATAAACATTACTGACTTCACCGATCCCCTGCCGCTTCTGTTCCAGTGCTTACCAGGTCCCCACTGGTCTCTACTTCCTGGTCTTGCCTCTTCACACATGAAATGCCAAAAAATGCTATCAGTCTAGAGTCCAGGACAAGGAGAGAGATGTGTGCTGCTGTTGTGTCTAGGCTGGATGCATTGTAGCACACTCCTAGCTGGGAGCAATATTTGGTCCATATACGTTTTCAGCCTCTGGACATAAACAAGAATGTTGGCATTTACTGACAGCAAGCAGAGATCTTGAAAATGGTGGAGAACTGAAACACAAAGTATATTAGGAAGTCACAGTCATTATAAATTGATTAAAATCCAGCGCAGCCCTTTAAGTGCCTGTGTGACGGTGTTATATAATGGTATTTTTTTTAATGTGAGTTACATAACGCTCGTTTCATCAGATTCGTGGTGACTTCATACACGTAGTAATCAATTTTTTAACAGATAACCATCTGTGGTGACAACTGTGTTCACTCTGCCTCCTCCACTACATCTGCTTCAGGCTGTGTGTGGATCGTAATTATTGATGAAGCAAATACAAAGATGGTAATATTTTAAAAAGAGCAGAAAAAAATGGGGTTTTCTGAGATTTACAGATGAATCAATATGGGCTCGTAATTGAGAATGAACGACGATTGCAATATTCTCCCCATACCAATTAGCCGGTTACTGGACTCATGCGTTCCACTTCCACTCCTGTTCAGAGCAGGACAAGGGGTGGCCAGGGTGGCTGGGCATCAAGGTCAATGGGTGGATGATACAAAGAGCATCTCCCTGCACTTCCATGCATATGATGTAGAACAGACCTGTGCAATACTTAAAAGGGAACCTGTCACCTCCATCAAACATCCCAAGCCGGCAGCAGTGCCTGAGAGTAGCCAGCAGCGTTTGTAACGATCATTTTCTTCCTGCAGGCTGATGAAGCAAAAGCTGTAAAAACTATCTTTAATCCCCTGCCGGCGCGCTTCTCTAGTCAGACTTGAAGTCACGGAGGCAGCGGCCTCCTTGCTTCAAGTCACGGTAACCGTGCCCCCTTCCTTGCCCCTTCGCTGTGACTGACAGCCGGCAGTTCGGTTGGCTTTGCCGAACTGTCGTGCTTTAGGCTAGGTTCACACTTGAGCGTTTTACAGCGCGTTCAAACGCGCTGTAAAACGCTCAACACATGAAAACCAATGCTTCCCTATGGCCCTGGTTCTCATTTGAGCGTTTTACAGCGCGTTTGAACGCGCTGAAAAACGCCCTACGCTCAAACAAGTTCTTGAGCTTCTTTGGGGCGTTTTGACGCGCGTTTGTGGCCATAGGACACTGCAGTCAATCACACAAACGCGCGTCAAACGCGCGTTTACTATTGCAAAAAACGCGCATAAAAACGCGCGACAAAAACGCGCGTTAAACGCGCATATAAAATGCGCTCAAGTGTGAACCCAGCCTAAGTGCTGTCAGTCACAGTGAAGGGGCAGGGAAGGGGGCGCGGTTACCGTGACTTGAAGCAAGGAGGCCGCTGCCTCTGTGACTTCAAGTCTGACTAGAGAAGCGCGCCGGCAGGGGATTAAAGATCGTTTTTACAGCTTTTGCTTCATCAGCCTGCAGGAAGAAAATGATTGTTACAAACACACTGCTGGCTACTCTCAGGTACTGCTGCCGGCTTGGGATGTTTGTTGGAGGTGACAGGTTCCCTTTAAAGGGGTTGTGCAGTCAGTATGTATTCATAATCTATCCTCAGGATAGGACTTAAATATCTGATCAGTGGAGGCTCAACCCCTGGCACCCCTGCCAATCAGCTGCGAATGCTACTTCCTCTTTAAGACTACACTGCAAGTGAATGGAACAAGCATCTGTAATTACACTGTGCCGCCGAGACGACGCGCAGTGTAATCTTTATGATAAAGTAGCACTTGCATGAGCGCTGGCTCCTCTCAAACAGCTGATCAGCGGGGGTGCTGGGAATCGGACCCCCACTGATCTGATATTGATAACCAATGAAAATGGGTAAAATTAGACTCCAGCACTCACTTTTTTTCGAAGTATCAGGTTCTCCATTTATTCAAGTTACACACGGACAGTACAGGGCTCAAGATCTCTCTTGGTACAGGCTGTTTTTGACGCGTTTCGAAAAGTCTTATTCGTAAAAGTGGAGTGCACTTGGCGCTCTCAGGTTTAAATAAGAAGTCAAGTGTGTTTGATAGACGCTATAATTTCTCCCACCTGTGACTATGCACTGGGTGGAGAGAGGGAATAGCACGGGGCAGTCATAGTTACTCCCCTTTGCACAACACTTATTTCAAATAGTTGCCACCTGGAGCGTCAAAATCATTCCAATCAAATATCTGACATACATAGAATTACATAGTATTTCATTAAAACCAAAATTATTTCAGTATGCACAGATATCTCTTCCAGCATATTAAAATTTCATAGCTTAGAAAAAATAAGAAAAAACACTGAGAAAAGAAACAGATATAGGAAAAGGAAGAAAAGAAAACTCTGCTAGGAAAATCGCTGCATTGAATAGGGATCCGTTCAGATTATATGTGCGTTATTTCTCGATTTATCTTTGAAGAAAAATTATTGAGAAACATGTTCATAGTTGTGTGCTTTGACATGGTTCATGCACAATATGAGTGCAAACAATAGAAAGAAAAAAACAGCAAAAGGGAGCATGAATACATTGGACCATTCACAGCCGCGAATAATCAATAAAAGTGCATGATCTCCCTTCTTAAATTGAGGCCTTTTGGATATCTTGTCTCCAACTTAAAAATCCAATAGGCCTCTCTCAAATTGACTTGATGTTTTATGTCTCCTCCTCTAATGGATACTTTTACATGTTCTATAGCATATGTTTTGAGGTATTTTGGGCTACGGTTATGTCTGTCAATGAAGTGTCTGGCAGCGTTTGATATATTGGTATAGGAGGGATTATTTATATAGTTGAGGTGTTCTAAAATACGGTTTTTAAATTTCCTTATGGTACATCCTATATACATTTTATTGCAGTATTCGCAGAGAATTACATAAACTACTGCCTTTGTATTGCAGTTAATGTAGGACTTTATGTTGTAAGTCTGTGTCTGATCTGCATTGGAGAAGGTTTTTGTATTTTGTACATAGTTGCAGGTTCGGCAGCGTTGGCTGCCACAGCGTGTAAAGCCCTTGTATTTCAGCCATGTGTCTATTTGTGGACAAGATTCACGTATAAACATGGATGGGGACAGGGAATTCCCTATTGTTTGTGGTCTTTTGGAAACAATCCTACAACCTTCTTTAAGTACCATATTAAGTATATTGTCCTCGTGTAGAACTGGAAGGTATTTTTTAACAATGTTGCGGATCAAATTGTATTGCCGACTATATGTCAGTACTAGGGTAGGTTGTATGATTTTATTTTCATTTATGTTTTTTTCTTTTCACTCCTCTTTTGTACTTTTTAAGGATAGGTCCAATCCTGAGGATAGGTCATCCATATGTAGTGGCTGCACAACCCATTTATTTTTCCCTGTGGTAGTCCCGCAAAGAAATTGAACACTTTCTGCCAGGAAGTCAGGGCGGCACCGCTAATTAGGCAAGGTGAGCAGTGGCATCGCCAGGGGGGCTGTGCCCCCCCATGTGCCCCCCCCCAACTGAGCGGCTGCAGCCAGGCACAACAGGGAGATGAGCGCTTCCATTGCGCTCATCTTCATAGTCATCTGCCTGTGCTGCGGCAGGGGAGGGAGAGGCGTGTCCCTTCCTCTGATAGGCTGCAGGCACTAGGCCGGCAGCAGCAGGCGGCGCGATGACGTCATCGCGCCGCCTGAGCCATACAGCGCGGGACACAGGCCGGAAGAGGCCTGCATCGCATCGCTGACATGGAGGTAAGTATAAGTGTTTTGTTTTTTACAGTAGTTTTACAGGCACATTAGGGGGGCTCTTGTTACTGGCACATTGGGGGGGCTTATTACTGGCACATGATGGGGGGCTTATTACTGGCACATGATGGGGGGGCTTATTACTGGCACATGATGGGGGGCTTATTACGGGCACATGATGGGGGCTTATTACTGGCACATGATGGGGGGGCTTATTACTGGCACATGATGGGGGGGCTTATTACTGGCCCATGATGGGGGGCTTATTACTGGCACATGATGGGGGGCTTATTACTGGCACATGATGGGGGCTTATTACTGGCACATGATGGGGGGCTTATTACTGGCACATGATGGGGGGCTTATTACGGGCACATGATGGGGGCTTATTACGGGCACATGATGGGGGCTTATTACTGGCACATGATGGGGGGGGCTTATTACTGGCACATGATGGGGGGGCTTATTACTGGCCCATGACTGGGGCTTATTACTGGCACATGATGGGGGGCTTATTACTGGCACATGATGGGGGGCTTATTACTGGCACATGATGGGGGGGCTTATTACTGGCACATGATGGGGGGCTTATTACGGGCACATGATGGGGGCTTATTACTGGCACATGATGGGGGGGCTTATTACTGGCACATGATGGGGGGCATTATTACTGGCACATGAAGGGGGGCTTATTACTGGCACATGATGGGGGGCTTATTACTGGAACATTGGGGGGCTCTTATTACTGGCACATGATGGGGCTGAGCTCTTATTACTGACACGTTATTGGGGGCACTTATTACTGGCACGTTATTGGGGGAACTTATTACTGGCACGTTATTGGTGGGCACTATGGGGGCATCTATTGAGGCCACAAAGAAGGGGTATTTTATATGGGGGACTCTGTACAGTAGCATTTTATACTGGGACACATTATGGTGGGTACTATGGGGAAGGGGGGAGAGGAGTACTATGGAGTCATCTACGGGGGGCACTAAGAAGGGGAATTTTATACTTGCAAATTATAGGGGACACTGAGGGCATCTACTGGTGCACGATATATGGGGCATTTTATACTGGTACATTATGGGGGGCACTAGGAGGAAGGAGGGAGAGGAGCACTATGGGGGCATTTACTGGGGGCACTATATAGGGGTATTTTATACTGGCACATTATGGGGACATTAGCTCAACTGGAGGCATTATAAGGGGGTATTTTTTGCATTGTCACATTATAAGGAGAATTATTTCTACTGGGGGGGGGGCATTATGGTGGGCTTTATTACTCCCCCATGGTGTGACCCCCTAGTAGCAGCACCAGCCTCTCCCTGCTCTGCTATCCCTCTGCCCTTTCTCCAAATCCTTATTATGAAATCGTTCTCATTAGGATAAAACACAACATCAGCTCCACCGAGCCCCCCAGCAAAGTGTGGAAGTGGCGTCCGAGATCCCCAAGGGTCAAGCCAAGTAATTGTAAGTTTTCATGGGAAATATGTTTGTTATACACATATAGCATACACTGTGCCACACAATATACAGTATACCTCTACACTGTGCCCCACAATATACAGTATACCTCTACACTGTGCCCCACAATATACAGTATACCTCTACACTGTGCCACACAATATACAGTATACCTCTACACTGTGCCACACAATATACAGTATACCTCTACACTGTGCCACACAATATACAGTATACCTCTACACTGTGTAGTCTGTTCTATAAGCACTCTTGTTCTGTGGCGGCGGACAGAAAATAATCTGGAAGTGCCCCTCCCGAGACCAGGCTCTGGATCCGCCACTGGACCGCTCACAAGAGTGTACATTTCTTCTAAACTGTAATCCGTATCCTCTGACCTGCAGAAATCAGCACTCGCTCGGTAACAACTAACAGGCAGTAGCCTGGCCCTGTTACCGAAGCTAGCCGAGTGGTGTAAGGTTAAGGTACTAGCAGAGATGAGCGGCCGCTGAATCCTGATTTAAAGTTACTGCAGGATATGGATTACAGTTTCAAATGTCAAATGTACACTCCTGTGAGAGGCGGGGAGGGGATCTGTGGATGACACTGTTATAGGGAGGGGGATCTGTGGATGACACTGTTATAGGGAGAGGGATCTGTGGATGACACTGTTTTAGGGAGGGGGATCTGTGGATGACACTGTTTTAGGGAGGGGGATCTGTGGATGACACTGTTTTAGGGAGGGGGATCTGTGGATGACACTATTATAGGGAGGGGGATCTGTGGATGACACTGTTATGGAGGAGGAAATGGGGATGACACTGTCATGGGGTGGATCTGTGGATGACACATATAGCATAAGATGCTATATACGGTATGTGTCATCCACAGATCCCCCCATAGCAGTGTCATCCACAGATCCCCCTCCCTATAAAAGTGTCATCCACAGGCAACTAGGACATGTTGAAATCTGAGTGATTGTTTTAAAAAAAAAACAACACAGACAGCAGGACTTTTCTTCCCTGTTGTGGTTTTAGGTATTGGGTAAAGTATCGCAGCATTTCTAAGCATACTTGTGTAAATGTATCGTTGTTATAGCTGCCCCCCCCCCTACTTTTGTCCTGGCCCCCAGTGTGCCCCCCCCAAAAAAATTTGAAAGCTAGAGACGCCACTGAAGGTGAGGCAATTGCCTCAGGCGGTGCGGCGGCAAAGCACAGGGAGATGAGCGCTTCCAATGTGGAAGTGCTTATCTCCATAGTCATCTGTATTCGTTCTCAGGACAGCAATACAGATGGATGCTGCGGGGCAGGGGAGAGGTGTCTCCCTTCCCCATTCCTCTGCAGCCTATCAGAGGCCAGTGTAAGCGGACACAGGCCAGAAGAGGCCTGCATCGCATCGCTGCCAGCCTGATGGAGGTAAGTGAGTTTATATTTTTTATATGGTACAATACAGGAGAGGAGCACTGTGGGGGCACTTGTTACTGGCCCATGATTGGGGGGGGGGGGGGAATCTATGGGGGCACTTCTTACTGGCATTTTATACTGGCACATTATGGGGTCACTATGAGGACATTAGCTCAACTGGGGGCATTAAAAGGGGGTATTTTTTGCACTGGCACACATTATAAGGGGGCATTTTTGTACTGTCACATTATACTACTGGGGGTCATTATGGTGAGCTTTATTGCTACTGGGGGTCTATGGGGAACATAGTATGGGCACTATGGGAGCATTATTACTTCTGGGACACAGTGGAAACATGTTGGGGGCACTGTAGGAGCACTATTACTACCATGTGTGCTCTAGCAGAGAATTATTACTATTGGTGGGACTTTGGGGAGCACTATTACTGTGGGGGCACCTTGGCACAGTATCAGCTTACCACAATAATTTTTGGGGGACATTATGTTTACACTATTAGTGTCAGGGGCACTATTTTCTGGGCGCAGTTATTTTAGGACACTGCATGCCAATAATTATTGAAGGGCACTATCTGCATGCTACTACTATTATCAGGGGGTTTATCTGTTTCTGCAGTATAATATTGGGGAGCACAGCGGGGTGCTTTTTCAATTTTTGCCTCAGGAAGCAGAAAGGCTAGGTGCACCCCTGCAGGAAGTGTCTGACTGTGCAGGGACCATAACCCCTCCCCCCCCCTCCTCATCAACTGGTAACACCCAGTTAACGGTTCAATCATACACTTCTAGTAGGAATAAAAGAGGAATGGTGTAACATAAGAATAGATATAGATATTCCAGAATGGTTGCTTAATGTGCAATCCAATTATTTATTAAAACAGGCAAGTGACAGGTCCCCCTTTGTTCTTCCGTAGACATGCTAATTCCTAGAAAATATGCTAATCATAAAACAAGGGATCACAGATCAATCATGATCCGTGCATAAATGCAAAATATCTGCCTGCTCTGTGTGTGTGTATATTATCGAGACCAGGCTGACTTGGGCCAACCATGTTAGTGCATTTCTGTGTGCATATTATGACTGCAAAACCAGACCTGAATCTCAACTGAACTAACAGCATGTAAGCGGTGTCCATAGCCCAGTCCCCTTACAGAAAACTAAAAGGATCTTTTTGTCCTCCAGTGGTCTGCGTGGCTCCCCACTCTAGGAAAGCGGAAAGGAATCAGGCACGACTGGAAGTCAAACAAGGCAGACTTTGCTTGTCTCGTAGGATAAGCTTAAGGTTATAACAGTCTTTGGCAGGCAACAGTTTTGTGGTTGCAGTCTCTCAATGACAGCACAGGCTTAGTTACAGGCAACAGAAAAACTTGGTACACTGTCTATTTAAGGGGTTGTTTAATCATGGACAATGGGGGCATATCGCTAGGATATGCCCCCATTGTCTTATAGGTGCGGGTCCCACCGCTGGGACACGCACCTATATTGAGAACGGAGCCCTGCAAGTGAAGGAGAGCACTGGCTCGGCTATTTTCGTCGGCCACATAGAAATAAATGGGAGCGGGGGCCTCCAGCCACCACCTTACGAGGCTCTGTTCTCGATATAGGTACGGGTCCCAGCAGTGGGACCCGCACCTATAAGACAATGGGGGCATATCCTAGCGATATGCCCTCATTGTCCATGATGAGACAACCCCTTTAAGTGGCAATGGCCAGATATGACACTGTCTCTTTAAGAGGTCACACCTTACTCTCCCTCTGGCTTGTGTTGCACTCGGCAGCAACGTACAGTACAGACCAAAAGTTTGGACACACCTTTTCTTTATTTTCATGACTATGAAAATTGTAGATTCACACTGAAGGCATCAAAACTATGAATTAACACATGTGGAATTATATACATAACAAACAAGTGTGAAACAACTGAAAATATGTCATATTCTAGGTTCTTCAAAGTAGCCACCTTTTGCTTTGATTACTGCTTTGCACACTCTTGGCATTCTCTTGAGGAGCTTCAAGAGGTAGTCTCCTGAAATGGTTTTCACTTCACAGGTGTGCCCTGTCAGGTTTAATAAGTGGGATTTCTTGCCTTATAAATGGGGTTGGGACCATCAGTTGCGTTGAGGAGAAGTCAGGTGGATACACAGCTGATAGTCCTACTGAATAGACTGTTAGAATTTGTTTTATGGCAAGAAAAAAGCAGCTAAGTAAAGAAAAACGAGTGGCCATCATTACTTTAAGAAATGAAGGTCAGTCAGTCGAAAAATTGGGAAAACTTTGAAAGTAAGGGCTATTTGACCATGAAGGAGAGTGATGGGGTGCTGCGCCAGATGACCTGGCCTCCACAGTCACCGGACCTGGGAACTCCTTCAAGACTGTTGGAAGACCATTTCAGGGGACTACCTCTTGAAGCTCATCAAGAGTGTGCAAAGCAGTAATCAAAGCAAAAGGTGGCTACTTTGAAGAACCTAGAATATGACATATTTTCAGTTGTTTCACACTTGTTTGTTATGTATATAATTTCACATATGTTAATTCATAGTTTTGATGCCTTCAGTGTGAATCTACAATTTTCATAGTCATGAAAATAAAGAAAACTCTTTGAATGAGAAGGTGTGTCCAAACTTTTGGTCTGTACTGTACATGGCTTTATCTACATTTCCCACCATGGATACCATTCCATGAGACACAGTACTGCACAATCTGCACTGTTTCTAACAGGTGCTGCAAGGTCAAGGTATCTCACTTCACAACCACACACTTATTCATTGTAATATCTCTGCTTCACAACACACAATATTGCATACAGTCTCTTACAAAATGTTGCTTACGACTGGCCGCTCTATGTTACAGGCCTGTCTCTTTTACAGACTGCTGCTGCTTTCAGGATACATGGACTAGGTGCAGGAGCGTAACTACCATAGCGGCAGACCATGTGACTGCTATGGGGCCCAGGGCAAGAGGGGGCCCAGTCTTAGTTGGGATTATCTACTCTTCTACTGGAGGTGAAAACTTGGTCAGGACTCTACCCTCTAAAGGAACAACTTTTAGCAAATAAAGCAGTGGAAAAATGGCCCAAGGGTCATTTGTGGGGGCCTGGTTTGATCCTTGCTATGGGGCCCTTGCTTTTCTATGTACTCCACTGACTAGGTGGCTTCTTCTACCCCTCAGCTCTGGCTCCAAACCCTCCACATTTAGTTTTTATTGCCCTAGCAATTCCCTGTGAAGTGCTGCACCTTTCTTTCCAGTAATAACCACCTCCTCTAGTTCCAGCAGGAATACACACTGGATCTGTCTCCAGCTGCAGCCACCAGCTCGCTCCTCCATTTGCTGTCTTATACAAGACATGAGGCATGCATAGCACTCTTATTTATGCTTTAGTACATGTATTCTTTCTACAAACAAAAGACCTTCCAGGAAGTGTTCTCTCCAAGAACTCTTTTCAAAAAGAATACCTTATATGCTAATTAGGTCAGCTGATCAGAAAGGCAGTGCATCATTCCTTGTATTATCAAACTGTGGTAATACGTGTGCTCTAAAGGTAGCAGCATAAGCTCAGTGTTACACATTCTTTCAGTACATTCATTCACATTATACAACATTAAACAGTTTATACGTCTATGCAGTGTATATATCCATCACATCCTACCCAAGGTATATGACTTTCCCAGAGTGTCAAGACTCTGTCATGGTCTCAATACTTACAGTTTATCTCACCCACAGTAGTACATATACACTTACCACTACTTTGCTGGTGTCTCACCTTGATAAGGCAAGTCGAGGTCGAACATTGGCAATGTTGTGTTTGACTTGCGACCAAAAATCTGACACTGTTAGATTTTTTCAGACCGTTGCGATGCAGCATGTCGCATTGTTACCAATCATTGGATACAATGTAACATCCCGACCTTCATAACCCCTATACTGTTGCCGTGTAGCCAAAGCCTTAAACCAGTGATGCCCAACCTACGGCGCGCGGGCCAAATGCGGTCCGCGAAGCCGTGTCATGCGGCCCGCGCAGTGACCGGACTTTATCAGCGCAGGGCGTGCTGCGAACGGCACAGGCAGCAAAGCGATGCTGCCTGTGCCTGCAATCTCCCCACCCAGCGCCGCCTCCTAGCTAATTTATTCACTGCACTTGCCTCTGTGAAATTGAAGAGAAGCGCCGTAATCTCGCACAGGCGCACTGGCAGAGGCATTGAAGTGCGCATGCACCGTCTTCCTGGCCTCTGCCAGTGCGCCTGTGCGAGATTACGGCGCTTCTCTTCAATTTCACAGCGGCAAGGCAAGTGCAGTGAATAAATTAGCTAGGAAGCGGCTCTGGGTGGGGGGGGATATCTGTGGATGACACTGAGGGGGGGATATCTGTGGATGACACTGAGGGGGGGATATCTGTGGATGACACTGAGGGGGGAGGGATATTTGTGGATGACACTGAGGGGGGAGGGATATCTGTGGATGACACTGAGGGGGAGGGATATCTGTGGATGACACTGAGGGGAGGGATATCTGTGGATGACACTGAGGGGGGAGGGATATCTGTGGATGACACTGAGGGGGGGATATCTGTGGATGACACTGAGGGGGGGATATCTGTGGATGACACTGAGGGGGGATATCTGTGGATGACACTGAGGGGGGGATATCTGTGGATGACACTGAGGGGAGGGGGAATATCTGTGGATGACACTGAGGGGGGGGGGGAGATATCTGTGGATGACACTGAGGGGGATCTAGGGAGGGGTGTGGGGATGTTGGGGTGGGAGGTCCGATAGGTATGTGGGGGTGGGAGATCCGGGAGGGGGGGCCCATAAATTTTTTTGATATGGGGCCCAGTCATTTCTAGCTATGCCCCTGATTGGTAAGATTGGGCGGGCACTGGAGCGATAGAGCGCCCTGCTGTAGGAGAAGCCGGCGGGAGATGAAAGGAGGAGGGGCCAGCTCCTGGTGGTGTTGGGCACACGGCGCAAGCATGGCGGTGGAGGATCTGACTGAAGCCTAAAGACCAGACATCAAGGTAGACCTGCAGAAGAAGGTGACAGCGCAGTATGTGATGTATACATGTGTGTAATGTATGTAGTACAGTGTGTGATCATCACATACTGCACTACATACATTACACACATGTATACATCACATGCCCCCTCACAGTAGTTATGCCAGATATGTGCCCTCTTCACAGTAGTAATGCTCACACGTACCCCCTCACAGCGTTTGCATTTCTTTCTGGCAAAGCTACCTGGTTCCGGCCCGCGAAATTTATACCAAGTCTAGTGCGGCCCTCAGACGAAAAATGGTTGGGCACCACTGCCTTAAACCAATGCATTTGCTGGTAAGACGGCTATGTGTAACGTTACATGACTGGAGCTGACATGCACTGAGTGAATCACAGATATAGGAGTTGGTTTATTTGAAGCTCATTTTCACTTCATGCTTTGTTGGACTAAATGCCATGCACCAAACAGAAAAGGTTAAGCAGTTATTCCCTAATAAACACTGACACTCACATGTCATCACATGTCTTACTAGAAATTGCCCATTCATACCTGACAGCTGTAAAAGGAGTCTGTTCAAATGTACATACAAAGAGGCATTTCTTTCTCACTTTGGGGTGTGGCTGGAAGAATGAGTAGGGTCTAATTCATTATGGGGCTTGACTGTAGGTTCTGCACAGCCCTGTGTGGGTTAACATAGGGCCACAAGTTTACAAGTCTCAGGCAGGATCTTGGATCTGGAAATCCTCATTTCATGCGTTCCTCTGATTACTGTGTCATTAACTAGAAAATTCCTTGATGATCTGTGAAATTAATTCCCGACATGGGGAAAAGGTCCCTGCCATAAACTCTTTACATCAGCAGCTCTTGGTTCATGTGCACTCAGCTGCTTGTATCTGCAGGGAGGAGGAATTCCTTCTTCCTCTTAATCTTACAATGTTATTTACTCAACTGATCCGAGGTGGATGTTACTCGTTAGCTGCAGACTAAATATAAAACACGCCACAGTCATTTATCAAACTCAGGAGGCTGGAGGCCCGTTAGACGCAGCAGAGGAGCAGCAGATTTGATTTTGGGGTCAGTAAACCTAAGGCCTCTTGCACACGAACGTGTGCTGCCCGTGACCGTGCTGCAAACCGCAAATTGTGGTCTGCAATGCAAGTTCTATGTTTTTGCGGAAAGGAAGCACGGAACGGAACCCCACGAAAGCACTTAGTATCTCCGGATTTGCGAACTTGAATGGGTCCGCATCCATGATGTGGAATGCACACGGCCGGTGTCCCGTGTATTGCGGACCCGCCGTATTCGGGCCGCAATACGGCCACAGGGGACACACGGTCGTGTGCAAGAGGCTTAAGACTGAGAAATATTGTTGAGAAAACCTCAGTTTTTTTCTGATACAGAGATCCAAATGCCCTACAAAGACATATAGTGCAATGGTTAAATTCTGGATGCCTGCCATCACCACTAGAGGGAGCATTGGAGTTTACTGCACATGGTTTATACATTGAATTCCATAATAAAACTGTGTGAACTAAGCGTCTGAGCTCCCCCTAGTGGTGGATGCAGGCAGCCAGAAATGTACTGAAAAAAAAATAATTCTGATTAAATACTTGTGGCAGATATCAGCTAGTAATATCTATGGGTTTTACTTTAGCAGAACTTTGTGGTTGTTATTTTGGGCTTGCTGGGTTGTGTATGAACATATCAGAGGAGCTACTGTACTGTAGGACTGATCACCTCTGAGTATCTGCCTATTGTCTGATGTCCACGAGCTTAGTTTTTTTTTTAAATGGTTAGGATTAGAGTGGGGAAAACTAGCCTAGAATACTTTCACATCTGCGGCCATCTGATCTGGCAAAACTTGGCAGTTTTGCTGAAATGTGGCTGGATCTCTGCTGGATCCCCATTACACTTAATTGGACCGGCGGGCATTATGTTTGCATCCGGCACTGCCGGATCCAGAGAGTTACAGCAGGCTGCTCTCTGCCAGAACAGCCTGCCTGAAAAGCAGCCTTAGATGTGAAAGTAGCCTAACATCACTTTTGTCTTCAGGCAGTGTACGGTCTTGCAGTTCAGCTTCATTCACTTGCATGAGACTGAGCTACAATACCTGACACAGCCAATGGACAAAAGTGGTGCTATTTCATAGGCCCCTTTAATATCACAGATACCGTATATTGCAATAGCCATCTGTCCAATCTCCCTGCCAGTCACAATAATAGAACTTGTCATTGGATATAAAACAAAATGGATGTTGTGCCACCCTTGAGGTGACTAAGGCCTCTTTCACACTTGCGTTGTCCGGATCCGGCGTGTACTCCACTTGCCGGAATTACACTCCGGATCCGGAAAAACGCAAGTGTACTGAAAGCATTTGAAGACGGAACCGTCTTCCAAATGCTTTCAGTGTTACTATGGCACCCAGGACGCTATTAAAGTCCTGGTTGCCATAGTAGGAGCGGGGAGCGGGGGAGCGGTATACTTACAGTCCGTGCGGCTCCCGGGGCGCTCCAGAATGACGTCAGAGCGCCCCATGCGCATGGATGACGTGATCCATGCGATCACGTGATCCATGCGCTTGGGGCGCCCTGACGTCACTCTGGAGCGCCCGGGGAGCCGCACGGACGGTAAGTACACTGCTCCCCCGCTCCCCGCTACACTTACCATGGCTGTCAGGACTTTAGCGTCCCGGCAGCCATGGTAACCACTCTGAAAAAGCTAAATGTCGGCTCCGGCAATGCGCCGAAACGACGTTTAGCTTAAGGCCGGATCCGGATCAATGCCTTCCAATGGGCATTAATTCCGGATCCGGCCTTGCGGCAAGTGTTCCGGATTTTTGGCCGGAGCAAAAAGCGCAGCATGCTGCGGTATTTTCTCCGGCCAACAAACGTTCCGTACCGGAACTGAAGACATCCTGATGCATCCTGAACGGATTACTCTCCATTCAGAATGCATTAGGATAATCCTGATCAGGATTCTTCCGGCATAGAGCCCCGACGACGGAACTCTATGCCGGAAGACAATAACGCAGGTGTGAAAGAGCCCTTAATAATAATGTACATCAAATCTATGTACAGTTTTTTTTTCCAGCTATAATGTTGTATGCTCCCCTAAAAATGTAGAGATTCTGAAGCAGTATTGGGATAGCATGGGATTCTGCACTTAAAGAGGACCTTTCATGGGTCCAGACATTATGAAATAACTGAAGAAGAGAGGTGGGTTATTGGTGGCTCACCTGATCAATACAATGTGTAGGTGCTCTGGTTCTGAACTGACTCACCTGGTCAGAAAGGCGATTTGTAACAATAAAGTATATAGTGAAGGACCGGCACTCTACATCTATCAGTAATGCTAAGTAAGCAATATACACAGATGATATTCAAAATATGTATTTATTTTTATTTTTATAAAAATACGTTTGAGATTGGAGCATAAAAAATAGAGGTTCTAAAAGTCAAAAAATATATATGGATGTTCTGAAGGATGGGGTTCCAAAAAATTTTTTTTAGATAAAAATGTAAGGTAAAAAACGTAAGATAAAGAAATGTTGGTTTGCAATATGCAGCGGTGGGGGTGCACAGTAAGATGTGCAAGGAAGAGTATGACAATGCGGTGATTGTCTGGTGGTGATTTTCACCTTCAGTGGGTCCAGTATATGGCTGTGTTCATTTGTGTACAGTTCAACACTGGTATTAGTCACATAAAAATTGTGGAAGTAAATATATATATATAGACCGGAAAAAGATGAAAAAATGTATATAAGCGAAAATATAAAAATATATAAAAATTGTAACAGTCGGGTGCTGAGCTTAGTGTGGCGTCCCACACATTGGAAAAAAGCTGCACCCTGACTGTGTACCTTCCTTGTGAGGTTTAGATGTCCCAGCTGTTGGAGCGGTCTCGATGCGCTCTGCTGTGTCTGTTTCCCGGTCTTCTCGGCGTGCCGCGTGGGTATGACGTCACTTCTCTGGCGTCTCGCTTGACTTTGCCGGATTAGTTGTGAAGATTTTCGCTGGTGGTCTTTCTTGATCCGGAGGATTTGTCAGTTGTTAGGAAGCGCTTCCAGGATAAGGTTCTTTAGCAGGTATTAGAGGGAGGTGCAGCTTTTTTCCAATGTGTGGGACGCCACACTAAGCTCAGCACCCGACTGTTACAATTTTTATATATTTTTATATTTTCGCTTATATACATTTTTTCATCTTTTTCCGGTCTATATATATATATATTTACTTCCACAATTTTTATGTGACTAATACCAGTGTTGAACTGTACACAAATGAACACAGCCATATACTGGACCCACTGAAGGTGAAAATCACCACCAGACAATCACCGCATTGTCATACTCTTCCTTGCACATCTTACTGTGCACCCCCACTGCTGCATATTGCAATGCAAACCAACATTTCTTTATCTTACGGTTTTTACCTTACATTTTTATCTAAAAAAATTTTTTTTGGAACCCCATCCTTCAGAACATCCATATATATTTTTAGACTTTTAGAACCTCTATTTTTTATGCTCCAATCTCAAACGTATTTTTATAAAAATAAAAATAAATACATATTTTGAATATCATCTGTGTATATTGCTTACTTAGCATTACTGATAGATGTAGAGTGCCGGTCCTTCACTATATACATTATGAAATAACTACCAGGATATGTAGGGCATTGTGCACTGATGTAATATTGCTTACTATTTTTTCTGGGCACCGCTCCGTTCGCCCGCTGTGCCCCCCTGCTAATGAATAGCATCGGTACAGGGAGGAGGAGACTGCCCTGTTTTTTTATGGGCGTCTCCTTCTCCCTGGCTGTAGCGCGGTCCAATCGCAGCGGAGCGCGTCACAGCCAGGGAGAAAAAAACTCACCTTCTCCCTGGCTGTGACGCGCTTCTTTGTGATTGGACCGCGCTACAGCCAGGGAGAAGGAGACGCCCATTAAAAAACAGGGCAGTCTCCTCCTCCCTGTACCGATGCTATTCATTAGCATACCAGCTGGCAAAACTGCATGGGGGCAAAAAAATAGTAAGCAATATTACATCAGTGCACTATGCCCTACATATCCTGGTAGTTATTTCATAATGTCTGGACCCATGAAAGGTCCTCTTTAAAGAAACAACCAGTTGCCAGACCTACATGTTAACACTAGATGGCAGTATGGCAATGGAAAACTCTATCACAATTCATTGGTAAGATAAATGCAGGTAATATCTGTACACAAATAAATCCTAAAGGATGTATACAAGTATAGAACTGTGCACATGTATAAGTGTACCACTATATATTATCAGATAATGGCCACCTTCCTCCAAATACTCCCCCCTTCCCCGTGCTCATTTAAGGGAACCTGTCACTTGTGCTATGCTGCCCTTACTGCCTTACTGTAGGCAGTATAGTATAGTGACAGACCCACTGATTCCAGTTGAATATTCCTCCATTTACTGTCCTCAGAAATTTTTATTCCTCAGCCCCTCCACCATACAGTCCCATGTAAATAACATTATTTCCCTCCTCCGCCATAGAGTCCCATGTAAATACCATCACACCATCTCTCCAGCCCCCTTCAAAATACAGTCACATGTAAATAACATCACACCATCTCTCCAGCCACCTCCAATATACAGTCCCATGTAAATAACATCACCCCCTCCCCAGCTGCCTTTAACATACAGTCCCATGTATATAACATCACCCCCTCAATATCTAGTCCCATGTAAGTAACATAACTCCCTCCCCAGACACCTTCAACATACAGTCCCATCTCAATAAAATCACCCTCTCCGCAGCCACCTCCAACATGCAATCCCATGTAAATAGCATGGGAGTCCTCCCCTGCATAACAGAAACGGGACGGATCCATTATGCAGTCCATAGACTTCTATTATGACGGAATGAATAACGGAATGTCTCTAAAGGCATTCCGTTATGCATTCCATCATAGAATTGCGTTATAGTCCGTGGTAGCGGAATCCATAACACAATTCACCTTTTGCCAACAAAGTGTGAACGAATTTCATAAGTGTAAATTTGCTCATCTCTAATAGGGGGCAGTATTATAGTTGTTATATTCTTGTACATAGGAGTCAATTTGTATTAGTAAAAACAAACAAATATGAAATATACATTTCCAATTTTATTTTTTTTAAAACAATGGTCAGTTAACAGAAATCATACACCTCTAATACAGAGTAAACTCATAATTTCAACTTAACATGGGTCCATTTCTGTTAAAAGAAGAGGGAGAGAAAAAAAAATTAATCAAGCATATTCCCAACACATTAAAACTAACGTTAATCTATATATACATTCCTCCATAATGTCAAGTTGTTCCTATTTTTCCTAATTTCCAGGGATTTGATCCACCTCAGCTCTGACATAATGAGGTTCACTGCTTTTGTGTGCTGGAATGGTTTGTTACTGATGGACACTCTGGTTCTGATATTCCAGTGATAGTACTTGATGATGGTAATGATGAGATACATGGTCCCCCGGTCAATGTCACCTACATTAGATGGTACCCCATAGATGATATCTGGATATTTGAGAGACTGCAGTCTTGGCATATTTCCTGCCATATTTTTCTCCCTCCCAGCACTCTGATATAAAATGTGCCATGGTCTTTTCCTGCTGACAACCCAAGGGACACTTACGCTCAGGCACGCTCAAAAATTA
The DNA here is from genome assembly GCF_905171765.1 of Bufo bufo. Lineage (NCBI taxonomy): Eukaryota > Metazoa > Chordata > Amphibia > Anura > Bufonidae > Bufo > Bufo bufo. The sequence goes on along the minus strand of NC_053389.1, from coordinate 134,741,784 downwards.
AAAATTTTCTTTAACAAAAAGCTTCCCTTGCAAAGACAGCCAAGCAATATCAAAAAATTTAGGAGGGAGCCTTACTGCATTGAGGAACCTCAGACTGTCCTGTAAGATGATGGTCATACAGTCTTTCAGTGCGGTCTGTAAACAGAAAAAGGTCTTACATACCCTGGAGTAGAGCTCTTTCCTGGTCTTAGTCTGAATGTAAGACTTCTCTATACCCCACTTCTTCAGGCATCTAAGACCATAGTCCAGGTACTAGGGGGAGGGGGGTAGTCACGAGTCAATTGGCCCCTCTTGAGACTCCCGCCACGTACCCAAGATTTTGCAAAACGCAATATCCAGTCCCTGATACTATCCACCCACAGGGAGCTGTTTTCTGAGTCCAGGCAGCCAAAATTAACTTTAAGGAACAAGGAGTCAAAGAACACCCTTGGATTTATCATATCCAGCCCACCCTCTCTCCTCTGTAGGTAAGTGATTCCTCTTTTGACTGTGTTCAACCTGTTCCCCCAAAGAAGCTGGAAAAACAGGCTAAAGAGCCTAGCCAAGAAAGATTCTGGCAAAGGAAAAATGACAGATACATACAGGAAGACAGGGACCAGGTAAGTCTTCAACATTTTAACCCTTTCTCTATAGGTCAGCCTCCGGTTCTTCCATCGCTAAACCTTTGCATTTCCGGCTTCCAATCTTTCTTCCCAATTTAGCTTGGCATTATCTTCCCTCCCGAATTTAACCCCAAGGATTTTAATATGGGTGGAGGCTTTCGCAAATTGTGGCAGATCAAAGTCTGGATCAGAATTCAGTGTCCAGAAAGGTTGACTCTTAAGGTTGACCAGTGACCTTGAGGCATCCGAGTAGCTTCTGATGGTTACAGACAACATCTGCACCTCACGAGGCTCAGATATCACCACCGTCCCATCAACCGCGACAACACTCAGAGGCAAGCAGTGGGGGACCGGAACCCCCTGAAAATCACACTCCTGAAGTGACATCAGGAACGGGTCTGAGGCAAACACATACAGCAGTGGACTCAACGGACAACACTGTCTCACGTGTCACCCTGCCAACCATTAACCAGAGGAAGGCTCTCTGCCTCTCTATACAAGGTTTTTAGCCAATCAACAAATTGTCCCGGAAACCGTACTTTGACAAAGTGGCCCATCGATACTCATGATCTACTCTGTCAAAGACTTTAGCCTGGTCAAGACCAACAACATATCTCCCACACGAAGAGCTTTACATCTCTCAAACATCTCCAGAGATGTTCCCCCATTTTACTGTGCCGAACTGACAGCCTGCCAACAGTGCCCTGTACAAACAGACTAATCTAGAGAAAAGGATTTTTGCCAGAATCTTCCAATCGACATTCAAGAGGGCAATTGGCCTTCATTTCTTGATGTTACTAGGCACCTTACCTTTAGACAGCAGAATTAATGAGGACACCCTCATGGATGGAGGCATCAGGTGATTTTCTAAACAATTTTTGTACACATGCACGATGATTGGAGCTAAGTGGTCTCTAAACTTCTTATAAAATTCTGCTGTTTAACCATCTGGACCTGGTACCTTCTTCAGATGTTACTGATCAATGGCCCCTTTAACCTCCTCCTTTTCTGCTGTTAAAGGAGAAAATTCCACATCATTAGTATCAAGTCTTGGGGTTGCCTCCATGAATTGAGCCATCTTTCACTTATCCAAAACCTTCTTCTGAAACTGTAATGACCGGCGTCACGCACATGGAGGGAAAAGGGAAAGCCCTGCCCAAGGGAGAGGGTAAGGTGGTGACCCCTGACTCACCTTGCAGCTGGCACCTGACTGCCCTGACGTCCCTAGACGGGTTCCTCCCCCATGCGGCGATCACGTGCCTAAACCCTGGCTTTCCCTAAAATGAGCCCTAGATAGTGAACGGGCCGGTGGGATCGCTAGTCCGCACCACTGACACTAAGAGGGAAACACCAGGGAGAGGACAGACAATACAGACAAACACATACACCCAGGTGGGCGACCACAGCAGACCACAAAGGTCCAACAGGGATCCGGAGGGTAGCGTTCTGGACCAACAACCAGAGAACGCAGCAACACAGCTCCAGAGGGTCAGAATAGATGTCCAGGCAGGAAGCTCTATATCTGGCAACCAGAGAAGTGGAGGGGAATATAAGGAGGTTTGGGAGTGCTGAACAACAGCTGAGGAGAAGGAGCTACGGATCCCTGAGTGAGCCAAAAGGGTTTGCAAAGCAAACCCAGAAAGCTACCATAAGGAAACAGCCCTATCTTACATAGAGCGCAGAGCCAACCGCTGCGACTTCCTGACCCCGGGTATAACGGAGTCAGGCGTGGTTCTTGACACCCTCGTGACAGAAACAAGTCAGCATAGTAAGATCTCATCAGCCCCAGGATACCCTCCAGAGATTCCTGCAAAACGCCCTGGGAGTCAGTGAAACCTGTGACCACTTTGTTTGCCACATGCTCCCGAAAGTTCTCAAAGGGATCAGGTGACCCTAAGGACCCATAATCCCATTCAAGAACCAGGGTGGTGTACCTGCTGTACTGATACTGTCTTATCTCAGATTTCAGCCCGTCAATCTTCTGTTTGTCATCCCCACCCGCCGAATACAGTGACTCCTATTCTTTCTGCAGCTTGAGATACTGGCTGTACTTACTCTTCCCTTTCCTAAATGACAGTCTCCTCAAGAGGGATCTGATCTCCTCCTTGACGTCCTCCCACCAGTCAGCCATGTTGTCATAAAAGTCCACACTCTCTAGTTGTTGCTGAAAAAGAGAGTGGATGACTCTCTGGACATGAGGGTCTTCCAAAAGACTGAAGTTAAGTCTCCATAACCCTTTACCGCTATCAGGACGATTTGTGGATCCCAAGCAGAAAAACAAGCTAGATGATCCGAATAAGGGACTACTCGCTCCTTCATCCCACTGACAGTTTCTGCTGGACTGACAAAAGCCACATCTATCCTACTACTTCTGTCAGCACAAGAGTAGGTGAAGTTTGGCTTCCTACCTACCTATGTGAAGACATTACTGAGACCTGCCTGAGAGATCATGTTATTCAAGACCTTGGAGTCCCTGGTCACTGCTTAGCCAGAGGATCTGTCACCTGATGTTCTAGCGACATTGAAACCTCCAGCCATTACCACAGGAACTGAGGTAAAGAGATATTGCTTCACCTCACTGAACAACTGGATCCTTTCAGCCACTGACTGTGGGCCATAGATATTAATGAGTCTGAACCTTCTGCCATGAATAGTGACTTCTAGAACCAGACATCTTCCCATAGCCAACTCTGTTAACCGATGTACTGTCACATTATTGGTGGTAAACATGATAGCCACCCCGGCATAAAGCTTCACAGCCAGTGAATTCACAAAATACGGCTAAATGTATATTGGGTACACGTCCTTATGATATAACAAGCAAAAATATTAAAGAGGACGCTTAAAATGGAGCAAAATAATAAATTATTTATTTGTGCTCATATAGGAAAGGGGGTGAAACCTATATAAATCAACTAGGACTAATCCGTCTGTCCTGCTTGGTCTGACCTCATGTAAATTTGATGACACTACCTAATGGGTATATAGGAGGTCTATTGTAAATATCATGAGGGGATAGACGGACTGAAATATCTAAAATCCACTGACACTCGGATATGATGCTCCGAACGGCAAGGTACTGCCTGTGCAGTTATAATGTGCTGACGGAGATAGATGCTGTGTGTTATAATCCCTGGGGAACTTTAATCTAGAATCCCAGGTCAATCACAGGAATTAACACACACTGCAAACAATTGAACTGACCAGTGACCAACATGTCACTGAACAGCGGCGGTTAGTGTGAGGAGCGGCTGTGCACTTGCCGACTCACAGACTCTATCCACCATGTAGGTGAGTAAACCACATAGACCAATGCTGATGCTGGCTAACAATACGCTCCAACAAACAGCAGGTCTAAACACACTGAGCTACGGCTCTACGCGTTTCTGTGCAGTTGGTACATGCACGTCATCAGGAGCCAAGTAGCCACTACACCTAGACTGCCTAAAGCCGATAGCAGAGGTTTGAAATCGGCTTACTATACAGTGTTTTGTCAAGCTGCACCGAATCCTAGTGTGGGAGACAGTGTACTGATTGTTGCATATGGTCTCGGCTCTGTACTGGCCGCCCACAGCCAGTGACCAGAAAGAAGGACCAGACCGCCAATCTCTTTCTGCCTCACCTAAAAGCCCTAATGTGGTCAGACGGGTCTCCTGCAAGAAGATGACATCTACACCAAGAAGCTATTTTTAAAGTAAACGTGGCCACCAGAGCACAAAAAAGTAAAAGCAGTGAAGTCCCCATCATCATAGGTCAGAGATTGAGTTGTTCTGTCTGCCACTTGTTTCCATGTCTGACTCTACCTGATCTTCTATGGCAATGGGTCTCCTTTTTGTTGGGGAGTCTCCTGTGTCGCCTTCACATCTGTTGTCTATCTTTTGTAGCTGTCGCTCATAGTCACCATCTGTCAGAACCTCATACCTATTAGATATCACCATTACATCTGCACAGGTATTGACTTTTTTCTTGGTCCTTTGGCACATGTTGTAATCTGCCTCGTGCTTACGGGAGGATGTGTCTTTTTTCCTCCGTTTGCCCTGCTTACTCTTACTCTCCTCAGGTACAGATGGTGATGTAGATGGGGCTTCATTAGACTGTTGCCGGACCTGAGGGACAGTCTCCATGTCACCCTGCACACTGCCTGAGCCCTGATGTTCTGGCGCTACACTATCCCCTGCTGGACTTCTTGCCTGGTCAGTTTTGTCCCTGACATCAAGGCCTCCCCCTCTTCAGCCTCTGCCCTTTCCACCAGTTCCTCATCAGGAAGTTCTTTACAGATGTTGTGTTATGCATCTGGGCAATCTCTGTGAGGGTGGCCCATGTTTCCACACAGATTACATCTGATTGTCTCAAAGTTAGCACTTACATGGCCGACCTCACCACACAGATTGCACTTCACCACAGTGCAGGCACTGGCCAGATGACCAGCCTTGCCACATCTGAAGCATTTCCTGGGCTGACTAGGGTAGAAGCAGACACCTTTCTCCCTCCAAATGTCAAAGAAATTGGGTAGATGCCACGTTACGTTGTTATGCTGGCACAATTTTACCAGGACCTTCCACCCTCCTGTCCATATGCCATCGTTGCCCCTGTTTTTAGTTAGGTCAGACATAAGGTCGCAGTGTCTTTGGAGCCACACCACAATATCCTGGTGCTCGAAGGCTTCATTCCAGAATATGATGTTCACTGTGACAGTGTCTGGTTTGGAGACTGGAATAAATATGAATTTACTCCAACCTTCTGTGTCCCTAAACAGGGGGAAACTAGCCCAGAACCTATCCAGATTACACATGAGTTTAAAACTGACATCATAGCCCTGTCTATCTGGTAGGTTTATCACTGCCAGGATGTCTTCTAGTACAAACCCCATCTGGTGACACAGAAGTTCCCTCACGACAAACCTCCTATCGTCTTCTTTGGTGCCTGGTACCTCACCACATTACTTATTTTAAAGATCTAGCCTGTATAGCCTGCACTAGAGGAGAAGGATGGAGCGCCGCGGTTCCAGGCATTTCTGGGGGGGTCCTGACGGGTCTCACGGACCTGATCTACAGGGGAAGTATCTGCTCTAGAGGGATCTGTACTACCTTGTGTGTAGGTAAAAGGGGGAAATCCTGCACATTACTCTGCACAGATTCTCCCATCCACCTCTGTCACCATCAGATAATTCCCACACAGATTGCATGTCCCCTCCCGCCTCTGACCCAGCAGGTTCATGTCCACCATCAGTCCCAGTCTGACACATCACCCTGACACCTCGGTAAATGTCCACTGTCCTGATGCTGTGCAGTGCCTGCTGGGACTTCTGGTGCCTCTGCTGGTTCTTGAGCTACATTTTGCTGCTCAGGGATAGCTGCAGAACTCTGAGGCTGCTGTTGCACAGTGCCTGCTGGGACTTGTAGTGTTAGTTGTTGCACAGTGCCTGCTGGGACTTCTGGTGCAAGTCCCTGTGGCTCCTGCTGTACAGTGCCTGCTTGGACTTGTGGTGTAGGTCTCTGTGGCTGATGTTTCATAGTGCCTGCTGGGACCTTTGGTGCCTGCTGTTTTACAGTGCCTGCTGGGACTTGTGGTACAGACTGCATTGTGCCTGCTGGGACTTGTGGTGTAGGTCTCTTTTGCATGGTACCTGCTGAGACTTGTGGTGTAGGTCTCTGTTGCATTGTGCCTGCTGGGACTTGTGGTGTAGGTCTCTGTTGCATGGTACCTGCTGAGACTTGTGGTGTAGGTCTCTGTTGCATGGTGCCTGGTGGGACTTGTGGTGCCGGTTGTTGTGATTGTTTCCCTCTGCGTGTATCACCCTCTTGGAAGGAGAAGTTTACAGCCTGCAGGACAGGCCGTGTCCTCTGCCGGGGCTCATCTGCGGTAATATTAGAGGATCTGGGCTCCAGTTCAGTGCTCTGCCTATATGTGGCAAACTGCTCCTGGTTCCTATAGGACTCTGCCAGGGGCCCCATCTTCTCCAGGACACAGTCCATGTCCCTCACCACCCCAGCCAGCTCTACGCTCAGTAAGGGCAGCCTGCCATCATACAAGGTCTTACTTTCTGGATTTGCGGTCTTTAGCTTATACAGACAGTCTATCTGCATCTGCATCATTTTCTTATGGTGTTTCAGCTCCCCCATTCTCCTAACCAGCCCTGGGATCTCCTCCTCCATCTGCAGCTCAGGTGCATGCACCATCTCCTTCATCTGGGGTCTTGGTTTGGGCAGTCTGAGGCTTCTTTAACTCAGAGTCCTTCAGCTTCCGCATTCCAGGCTTGATGGTCTCACCACTGGCTCCAGAGTCTGCACCTGTGATAGTCCTGGAGTCCTTGCTGCAGGTTTCCCCTGGGCCATCTCCACAGGCTTCTCAGCATGCTTGATGCTCCCCCCACCAGCCTGAGATCTTGTGCGGCCTGAGCATGCCATATTGGACACCAGAACACACTGCTGCAGGTTCTCCTGCAATGTCAGTCTCTCCAGGGAGGTTCTCCGCTGTCTGTAAGCTGGAGGGGTGAACTGCACACCTGATGCATGGGACGAGCTCTGTGATGGGCACCTTGCTGCATTTTTATTGTACTTTTTAAATTTCCATCAAAGGATTATTTTTGGGAGTCACTTGCTTCTCCAGGATTCTGTAGACCTTGCATGGCTGACTGATTCACTTCACTTTTCTAAAAAGTAGTTGCTGTTGTTCCTTCTTTCTTTGCTTTTCTTATTTCAATTCCTTCATTTGTCTTTTTGGAGCTGGAAACACTTCCATCCTGAGCATTTCTTCCCACAGAGTTAACTTTGGGATTTGCATCCACAATTGGAAGGGTCTCCTCCCAGTGAAGGCCTAGAAGCCTGGGCCTTGATTGGGGAACTTCCCCACCTAGAGTGTCCTCTCCCTAGGCTTTCTCCAGACATCAGGAGAGCTACAACACACAACCTCTCAGCTAGGAGGCAGTATTACAGTAGTTATTATGCTGTATTATAGTAGTATTACTGCTGTATTATAGTATTTAAAGTCTTATACATAGGGAGGCAGTATTATAGTAGTTATACATTTGTATATTGTAGGCAGCATTATAGTAGTTATATTCTTGTACATAAAAGGAGTATTATAGTAGTTATATTCTTTTATATAGGAGCAGTACTGTAGTTATATTATTGTACATACAGTTGGAGCAGTATTATAGTAGTTATATTCCTGTACATAGGAGGTAGTAGTATAGTAGTTATATTCTTGTACATAGGAGAAGTATTATAATAGTTATATTCTTGTACATAGGAGGCAGTATTATAGTACAAAGAAAAAAAAATACAATGCAAACCAAATAAAGTACAAGAAAGTATTCTGATGCTAATGCTATGCTTATTTAGTAAATTTTAGATTCTTGGCAAATACATTTTGTACAAAATTATTTGGGCCAGTCTGCCAAACTTCAAGGCGATCTCTGTAAGGGTACTTTCACACTAGCGTTATTCTTTTCCGGTATTGAGTTTCGTCCTAGGGGCTGAATACCGGAAAAAAACTATCCTAATGCATTCTGAATGGAGAACTATCCATTCAGTATGCATCAGGATTCATGTTGAGCGAACTTGTGTTTTAAGTTCGGCGTCTAAAGTTCGAGTTCAGGTTATCGAAGAATCCCGTTATGGATTCTAAATTCCGTTATGGTCCGTGGTAGCGGAATCCATAATGGGATATTTCGATAACCCGAACCCGAACTTTAGACGCCGAACTTAAAACACAGGTTCGCTCAACACTAATCAGGATGTCTTCAGTTCAGTCACTCTTACGGTATTTGGCCGGAGAAAATACTGCAGCATGCTGCAGTATTTTCTCCGTCCAAAATTCCGGAACACTTGCCGGAATGCTGGATCCGGCATTATTTTCCATTGAAATGCATTAATGCCGGATCCAGCACCAAGTGTTCCAGCAAAACGGATCTGATTTTCCGTTCTGCGCATGCGCAGACCTTTAAAAATGCAAAAAAATAAATACCGGATCCGTTTTTCCGGATGACACCGGAGAGACGGATCCAGTGTTTCAATGCATTTGTTAGACGGATCTGCATCCGGATCCGTCTACAAATACTATCCGTTTGCACACGGATTTCCGGATCCGGCAGGCAGTTTCAGCGACGGAACTGCCTGCCGGATCTTCACAACGCAAGTGTGAATGTACCCTTAGACAGTAATTAGTATAAGTATAAGGGCTTGTTCACACGACCGTGCCGTGTTTTGCAGTCCACAAAACATGGATGCCGCCCATGTGCCTTCCGCAATTTGCGGAACGGACGGCGCTTTATAGAAATGCCTATTCGTGTCCGCAAAAGGGACAAGAATAGGACATGATTTATCATTTTTGTGGGGCCACGGAACGGAGTGCTATCCGCATCTTTTGCGGCCCCATTGAAGTGAATGGGTTCGCCCCTGAGCCGCAAAAAATGCGTGTGAATGAGCCCTAAAGCTGTAGCCTGCTCTCCCTGCACTCACTGGAAGATTTTAGCACCAGAAGAGGTATAGAGTGGACTCTCATTGCATTCATTGGAGGCAGGGCCGGTGCAAGGATTTTTGCCGCCCTAGGCAAGATAAAAATTGCCGCCACCCCCCCCCCCCCTTATCAGATAATCTGCCCATATCATGACATCACATATGTTCCACCCCTTTCTCAGCTTTTAACCGCCTCACGTCCGCCCATAGGATATAAACGTCCTATGGGTGGACGTCTATTTCTGACAGCACGTTTTAAAACGTCCTGTCAGAAATAGCAGCTGCACGCTAATCGTGCAGCTGCTGATCGGGTTGCCCGCTGTCAGTGACAGCAGGGCAACCCTAAGACAAGGCAGGGACAGTGCCCAGGTGTCCCTGCCTTCTAGATCGCTGCAGACACAGCGCTCTATGAGCGCTGTGTCTGCAGAGCAGGAAGCGCTGTGCGCTTCCTGTTCCGGCGGTCATGTGACCGCCGTGACCGGAGTGTGCAGGAGCTGTGTGAGGTCTCTCAGAGACCTCGATCAGCCCTGCTGTGAGGCTGTACAGCGCAGGATTGCTGCTGTACAGCCTCTATAGGGGTGCATTTCCACTGTAACTGGGGCTACTATCTCAGCCCCAGTTACAGGAGAAATCAACTGTGAAAAAAAAAAGAAAAAGTGAAGCAAATGTCCCCCAGAGGTCTTGTATGACCTTATGGGGGACGAAAAGTGTAAAAAAAAATAAAAAAAATAAAGGGTTGAAAAAATAAAATAAAATAAAGTTTCACATGTAAAAAAAAAAAAAGTTCCCAAGTTAGGAATAAAAAAAAAAAAAATTAAAATAGAAAAAATAAAGTAAAATAGACATATTTAGTATTGCCGCGTCCGTAAAAACCAGCTCTATAAAAATATCACATGACCTAACCCCTCAGATGAACACCGTAAAAAATAAATTAAAAAAACTGTGTCAAAACAAGCAATTTTTGTCACCTTGCATCACAAAAGGTGCAACACCAAGTGATCAAAAACGCGTATGTCCCACAAAATGGTACCAATAAAACCGTCACCTCATCCCGCAAAAAATGAGCCCCTACATAGGAAAATCTCTCAAAAAATAAAAAAACTATAGCTCTTAGAACATGGAGACACTAAAACATCTTTTTTTTGGTTTCAAAAATGCTATTATTGTGTTAAAGTGAAACAAATAAAAAAAAGTATACATATTAGGTATTGCCGCGTCCGTAAAAACCAGCTCTATAAAAATATCACATGACCTAACCCCTCGGGTGAACACCGTAAAAAAAAAAAAAAAAAAACTGTGTCAAAACAAGCAATTTTTGTCACCTTGCATCACAAAAGGTGCAACACCAAGTGATCAAAAACGCGTATGTCCCACAAAATGGTACCAATAAAACCGTCACCTCATCCCGCAAAAAATGAGCCCCTACATAAGAAAATCTCTCAAAAAATAAAAAAACTATAGCTCTCAGAACATGGACACATTAAAACATAATTTTTTGGTTTCAAAAATGCTATTATTGTGTAAAACTTTAATAAATGAGAAAAAGTATACATATTAGGTATCGCCACGTCCGTAACAATCTGCTCTATAAAAATGTCACTTGACTGAACCCCTAAGGTGAACGCTGTAAAAATAAATAAATAGAAACTGTGCTAAAACAACCAATTTTTTGGTCACCTTGCCCCATAAAGTGTTATATTGAATGATCAAAAAATCATATGTACCCAAAAATAGTACTAATAAAACTGGCACCTTATCCCCTAGTTTCCAAAATGGGGTCACTTCTTGGGAGTTTCTACTGTAAGGGTGCATCAGGGGGCTTCAAATGGGACATGGCATCTAAAAACCATGTGGAGTTCCATTCCTTCTGCGCCCTGCCGTGTGCCCATACAGCAGTTTACGACCACATGTGGGGTGTTTCTGTAAACCGCAGAATCTGGGTAATAAATATTGAGTTTTGTTTGGCTGTTAACCATCGATGTGTTAGAAAAAAAAATTGATTAAAATGGAAAATCTGCCAAAAAAGTGAAATTAAAAAATTTGATCTCCATTTTCCTTTAATTCTTGTGGAACGCCTAAAGGGTTAACAAAGTTTGTAAAATCGGTTTTGAATACCTTGAGGGGTGTAGTTTCTACAATGGGGTCATTTATGGGGGTATCCACTATGTAGGCCCCACAAAGTGACTTCAGACCTGAACTGGTCCTTATAAAGTGGGTTTTGGCAATTTTCTTAAAAATTTGAAGAATTGCTTCTAAACTTCTAAGCCTTCTAACGTCCTAAAAAAATAAAATGACATTTCCAAAATGATGCCAACATAAAGTAGACATATGGGGAATGTTAAATAATAAATCTTTTATGAGGTATCACTTTCTGTTTTAAAAGCAGAGAAATTTAAATTTAGAAAATTGCGATTTTTTTAAAATTTTTGGGTAAATTTGGGATTTTTTCATAAATAAAGGTGAAATATTTTGACTCAAATTTATGACTATCATGAAGTACAATGTGTCACGAGAAAACAATCTCTGAATGACTTGGATAAATAAAGGCGTTCCAAAGTTATTACCACATAAAGTGAGATATGTCCGTTTTGCTAAATTTGGCCTGGTCAGGAAGGGGGCAAAGGGCCCAGATGGGAAGTGGTTAAATAAAAAGAACTGCTATGTTTCCCTTATGGGTAATCCAGCTTCTTGTAGCTGTCTTTTTTTGCGGAACGGAATTGCGGACTCATACATTTCTATGGGGCCGCATGACGTGCGGCCCCGATCCGGAATTGCGGATCCGCAATTCCGATCCGGAAAAAAATAGAACATGTCCTATTCTTGTCTGCAATAGCGGACAAGAATAGGCATATTCTGTTAGTGCCGGCAATGTGCGGTCCGCAAAATGCGGAATGCACATTGCTGCTGTCCGTGTTTTGCGGATCCGTGGATCCGCAAAACACACATGGATGTGTGAATGGACCCTAAATGTGAGGTAAATTAGTTTCCAATGTAGTATTAATAACTAAACAATTACATAATAAACATATTGCATTGTCTACTTACCACCAGGACAATAAGATGATCTGGTCTCTGGCTGCAGTCTCTTGGTCTGGCTCTGGGGACTCCCTTGTCACTCTCTTCTCCCCCACTCCCTCCCTTGTCACTCTCATTATTCCACCCCGGCACCGCCCTCCCTTGTCACTCTCATTATTCCACCCCCCCTCCCTTGTCACTCTCATTATTCCCCCCCTCCCCCCTCCCTTGTCACTCTCATTATTCCACCCCCCCTCCCTTGTCACTCTCATTATTCCCCCCCTCCCCCCTCCCTTGTCACTCTCATTATTCCCCCCCCTCCCTTGTCAATGTCATTATTCCCCCCCTCCCTTGTCAATGTCATTATTCCACCCCGGCACCCCCCTCCCTTGTCACTCTCATTATTCCACCCCGACACCCCCTCCCTTGTCACTCTCATTATTCCACCCCGGCACCCCCCTCCCTTGTCACTGTCATTATTCCACCCCGGCACCCCCCTCCCTTGTCACTCTCATTATTCCACCCCGGCACCCCCCTCCCTTGTCACTCTCATTATTCCACCCCGACACCCCCCTCCCTTGTCACTGTCATTATTCCACCCCGGCACCCCCCTCCCTTGTCACTCTCATTAATCCACCCCCCCCCTCCCTTGTCACTCTCATTATTCCCCCCCTCCCTTGTCACTCTCATTATTCCCCCCCTCCCCCCTCCCTTGTCACTCTCATTATTCCCCCCCCTCCCTTGTCAATGTCATTATTCCCCCCCTCCCTTGTCAATGTCATTATTCCACCCCGGCACCCCCCTCCCTTGTCACTCTCATTATTCCACCCCGACACCCCCCTCCCTTGTCACTGTCATTATTCCACCCCGGCACCCCCCTCCCTTGTCACTGTCATTATTCCACCCCGGCACCCCCCTCCCTTGTCACTCTCATTATTCCACCCCGGCACCCCCCTCCCTTGTCACTCTCATTATTCCACCCCGACACCCCCCTCCCTTGTCACTCTCATTATTCCCCCCCCCCCCTTGTCAATATCATTATTCCCCCCCTTGTCAATGTCATTATTCCCCCCCCCCTCCCTTGTCAATGTCATTATTCCCCCCCCTCCCTTGTCAATCTCATTATTCCCCCCCCTCCCTTGTCAATCTCATTATTCCCCCCCCTCCCTTGTCAATCTCATTATTCCCCCCCCCCTTGTCAATCTCATTAGTCGTCCCCCCCTCCCTTGTCAATCTCATTATTCCCCCCCCCCCCCCCCCCCACACACACACCTCTAATGTAGGTGAACAATCCAGCCCTTAAAGGGGTTTGGCTGTTTTCCTAAAATATAGGGGGGGATTTATCAAACTGGTGTAAAGTAGAACTGGCTTAGTTGCCCAGTCAGATTGCACCAATCAGATTGCACCTTTCATTTTCCAAAAGATCTATGAAAAAATAAAGGTGGAATCTGATTAGTTGCTATGGACAGCTAAGCCAGTTCTACTTTACACCAGTTTGACAAATCTCCCCCATAGTGCATGATACATACAGTGTATATAAAGAACAAGAATAGGACATGTTCTATTTTTTTGCGGAACGGAAGTGCGGATCCGCAATTCCGTGTCCGGGCAGCACATCGTGCTGCACAATAGGAATGAATGGGTCCTCAATTCCGTTCCGCAAAATGCGGAACGATATTGCGGACGTGTGAATGGAGCCTAATACTGTATATCTTATTACAGGAAAAAATGGCACTTTCTGGCACTTTCTCCTGCAGTGATCACTCACTCTAAATTTTTGAGAGAAGCAGAAGTTAGATACACTAACACCTCACTTAGACTTCAGGTTACAGCGGCAGCACACAGAGGTCTATGGAAATGTAAGTAGCAGCTTCAGAATGAGAAAGGTAGAGGCCCAGATATGCTGTTTCTACCTTTCACCCAAGTGCTGGATTCACAGCTGCACTGCTCAGCACTGCAGTATATTCTCCTCTATGTTGCTGCTTCTTAGGGTGTCAGGAGCAGGCTGTCCTAATTTCTCTATGTGTGCAATGTATGAGAGACATCATAGCAGAAAGTTTCCACATACTCTGGAGCTGAGCTCAGGGAAAACTAATAGAGGGATAAAACCACTGATAAATGGTAGATACGAGTCATATTATAACGGTCAGAAATACTGTTATTCCTCACATACCCACACGTGATAGGTTATTCTGAAATTCTTGTCTAAAGTAATGCATGAATGAGGTGTCTATTAGGGTAGATTTTTCTTAAGACTATTAAAATTGATTATCTAATGATTAATGTAAAAAAAAAAAAAAATAGGACATGACAGTCTCTATCTAACAAGGCTAGAACCAACCCTGTACCTCACAGAGATCCAGAGATCTCCACATTAATTGCCCAAGTCCTCTGCTAAATTTATTTGAATCTGACAGCTCATAGGGCGTGTCCTTTTTCACGGGGCATGTCCTTTCTCAAGGGGTGTGTCCTTTCTGTTCCAATTGTCTCCCTATTGCAGCTCTGGAGGCATATCCTTTCTGCTGCAGCTTTCTTCCTATAACAGTCACAGATCAGTGGCCATACTAAAATTTACATGCAGTTACAAAAGTGTTCAGTATTTGATAGTGTTGATCGAGCACCAAAGTGCTCGGGTGTTCGGGTCGAACACCTCGGGATGCTCGGGTGCTCTGCTGGGAACGATGTTGTCCGAGTAGTACGCCACTTTTACAGACTGACAGTAATACACACAAAACCGAAGATAAAATCGATTTTAGAGGAAAAATTGTTAGGAAACATTCGCTCCTGTATATTTACTTGTATATAAAGTGCAAGTGCTGCCAAAAATTACAAGGAAGAGGCACTCCGATACAACCTGTATATCACATAAAGGAGGGCCTCATTCACATTGTGGTACAATTGTTCAGGTAGTGGGACTCCTACACTCATAAAGCCTATGCACAAAGTGAAAGGGCTTCCAAAAATTACAAAGAACCAGCACTCCAATACACCCTTTATTACACATAAAGGAGGGCATCATACACCCTTGAAAAATTATGATTGATGGCCTGATGGTAACCCTCAAAATCATTAGGAGCAAGGGCCTGCGGGAGACCCTCTAAAACATTACGGGTGAGGGTCTGCTGCAGAGCTGACTCTCTAAAACATTAGGGGCGAGTGCCTGCTGCTGATCTGAGCATTGAAAAAATTATGGGCAGGTGCCCGCTGCTGAGCTGAGCATCGAAAAAACTATGGGCGGGTGCCTGCTGCTGAGCTGAGCATCGAAAAAATTATGGGCGGGTGCCTGCTGCTGAGCTGAGCATCGAAAAAATTATGGGCGAGTGCCTGCTGGTGAGCTGACCCTGTAAAACATTACATGCTTAAGGCCTGCAGGTGAGCTGACCCTCCAAAAGATTGCAGGTGAGGGCCTGCTGGTGTGCTGACCCTGTAAAACATTATGGTTGAGGGCCTGCTGATGAGCTGACCCTCAAAAACATTATATGCGAGGGCCTGCTGGTGAGCTGACCTTCTAAAAGATTGTAGGTGAGGGACTTCTGGTGAGCTGACCCTGTAAAACATTATGGTTGAGGGCCTGCTGGTGCGCTGACCCTCAAAACATTATCAGCGAGGGCATGCTGGTGAGCTGACCCTCAAAACATTATATGCGAGGGCCTGCTGGTGAGCTGACCCTCTAAAACATTATATGCAAGGGCCTGCAGGTGAGCTGACCCTCTACAACAATAGGAGCGAGCATGTTGATATGATGGAGGAGGACGAGAAAAGGAAGATTGAACCATATACCCTCTTTTGTGGTGGAATGGGAGCATTCGAATACAGTGTATTCAGTACATTATAAAGAACAAATTTAAAGTGGCTTTATGTTCAGCCGCTTTCCTCTGGTGGAGTAGAGAAGACAAGGGCAATCCAGGGCAATGTTCATTTTTATAAGAGTCAACCTGTCAGCATTTTCAGTTGATAGGCGGATGCGCTTATCAGTTATTATGCCCCAGCAGCACTAAATACCCGCTCTGACAAAACGCTGGCGGCAGGGCAGGCCATTACCTCCAAGGCGTAGAGTGCCAGTTCGTGCCATGTGTCCAGCTTGGACACCCAGTAGTTGTAAGGCACAGAGGGATCATTGAGGACGCTGACACGGTCTGCTGCATACTCCTTAACCATCTTCCAAAAATTTTCCCTCCTTGTGACACTAGGCCGCGCATCAGGGTGAGGGTGCTGGCGGGGTGTCATGAAACTGTCCCAGGCTTTGGAGAGTTTTGCCCTGCCTCTGTTGGAACTGCTGTGTGTTCCCCTCGTCTTCCCTCCTCAGTTGCCAAGGAACTACCTACTCTGCCACCAGCGTTGTCAGCTAGAAATCTTTGGAGCAATTTTTCCACAAGGATCTTCTGTTATTGCACCATTTTGCTCGTCCTCTCCACCACAGGAACGAAAAAAGAGAAGTTCTCTTTGTAGCTGGGGTCGAGAAGGGTGAACAACCAGTAATCGGTGTTGTCCAAAATGCGTAGATCGCGTGGTTCACGGGAAAGGCAGCCTAACATAAAGTCAGCCATGTGTGCCTTCGCTGTCGTCATCAGGAGGATGACTCTCAATCTCCTCATCCTCTTCCTCCTCTTCTGCCCATCCACGCTGAACAGATGGAATTAAACTTCCATAGGTACTACCCTCTGTAACGGAGGCAACCGTCTCCTGCTCCTCCTCATCATCCAATTTGCGTTGAGAAGACGAAGTGAGGGTGGTCTGGCTATCACCCTGTGTAATGTCTTCCCCCATTTCCACCTCTTCTATATGCAAAGCGTTGGCCCTAATTGTGAGCAGCGAGCGTTTGAGTAGACACAGAAGTGGGATGGTGATGCTGATAATAGCGTTATCGCCACTCACCATCTGTGTTGATTCCTCAAAGTTTCTTAAAACCTCACAGAGGTCAGACATCCATGCCCACTCCTCGCTTGTGAAGAGCGGAAGCTGACTGGAAAGGAGACGACCATGTTGCAGCTGGTATTCCACTACTGCCCTCTGCTGCTCACAAAGCCTGGCCAACATGTGGAACATGGAGTTCCAGCGCGTGCTCACGTCGCGCAACAGTTGGTGAGCTGGCAATTGTAAGCGCTGCTGCAGCGTTGCCAGTCCGGCGGAAGCTGTCGATGACTTGCGGAAATGGGCACAAAAGGGGCGCACCTTTACCAGTAGCTCAGGCAAATTGGGGTCGGTTTTGAGAAACCACTAAGTTGAAGATGTGGGCTTGCCGTGCTCCAAAGCCGCCAACAAGTTACCCATTATCAGACACAACCATGTCTGGTTCTAGGTTGAGTGGCGAGAGCCACAGCTCAGTCTGGTCTTTTATCCCCTGCCACAGCTCTGCGGCGGTGTGCTGTTTGTCACCAAAGCAGATCAGCTTAAGCACAGCCTGTTGATGCCTCCCCACTGCAGTGCTACACTGCTTCCAGCTACCGACTGATGGCTGATTGGCGCTGCAAGAGGATAATTCTGAGGTGGAAGTGAAGGAGGAGGCGGAGGAGGAGAAGTGGGTGTTGGAGCCACTAACGTAGGTGGTGGCGGAAACCTTGATGGAATTAGGGCCCACAATCCTTGGTGTTAGTAGCACTTGTGCCATCCCAGGGTACGACTCACTCCTGGCCTCCACAACGTTCACCCAGCGTGCCGTCAGGGAAATGTAGCATCCCTGGCCAAAAGCACTTGTCCATGTGTCAGTCATTAAGTGGACCTTCCCAATAACTGCGTTGGTCAGGGCACGGGTGACGTTACGGGACACATGCTGGTGTAAGGTGGGGACAGCACACCGGGAAAAATAGTGGCAGCTGGGGACTGAGTAACGAGGACGGCCGCTGCCATCAGGCTGCGGAAAGCCTCAGTGTCCACAAGCCTAAATTGCAACATTTCCAGGGCCAGCAATTTGGAAAGGTGTGCATTTAGTGCTATGGCCTGTGGGTGGGTGGCTGAGTATTTGCGCTTTCGTTCAAAGGCCTGGGGTATAGAAATCTGTACGCTGCGCTGGGACACAGAAGTGGATGTGCTAGCTGATGGTGCTTGCAAAGGTCTAGGTGCAGGGCGGGAGGCATCCGGGCCTGCGTCTTGGGCAGATGATTGGCCAGCACGTAACACAGGGGAAGAGGAGGCAGTGATGTGACCCGCAGACACTGATTGTGGACCCAGGCATTCTGCCCACTTATTAGAGTGCTTTGATGCCATGTGGCGGATCATGCTGGTGGTGGTGAGGTTGCTAGTGTTCACGCCCCTGCTCATTTTGGTATGGCACAGATTGCAAATGACAATTCTTTTATCGTCCGCACTTTCCTTAAAAAAGCGACAGACTGCGGAACATCTACCCCTTGGCAAGGTAGATTGCCGCAAGGGTGTGCTCCGGAGAACAGTTACGGGCCTGTTTGGTGTGGCCCACCTTCTCCTTTTTGCCACCCCACTGCCTCTTCCAGCCTGTTGCGGTGCTGTGGATCCCTCCCCCTCTGTACTGCTGTCCTTGCTCAGCTTGCCACCTTCCCAGGTTGGGTCAGTGACTTCATCGTCCACCACCTCCTCTTCCACTTCCTCACTCTGCTCATCCTCCTGACTTGTTGACCTAACAACAACCTCAGTTATAGACAACTGTGTCTTATCCTCAACCTCTTGAGACACTAATTGCCGTTGACTTATTGGCAACTGTGTCTCATCATCAGCATCCACCTCGTGAAATACTAATTGCCGTTCCCCACCGTCATCTTCTTGTGACTGTGAATTCTCAAGAGTTTGGGAATCAGGGCACAAGATCTCATGTCCCTCTTCAAGCGGGCTTGTCGAGAGGCCCAAATGAAGGAATGGCGATGAAAAGAGCTCCTCTATAATATCCAAGTGTGTGATCACTTGTTTGGCAAGACTCTCCATGGTGGGACGAAGGAGGGTCAGGGTGAGGATTGTGTTGACCAGACTCTTGGGTACTGAGACTGTGGAAGACAGGGTGGTGCTTACCCGACTGGAAGCATTATCTGCTGCAATCCAACCGACCACCTGGTCGCACTGGTCTGACTTCTAGAGCGTTGTTCTGCGCCGCCCTGCGCCGCCCTGCAAACTGGGACATGAAGCTATGTATTGTGGATGATTGTTTTTCTTGTGCTCTGGCAGCAGGCAGTTTCAACGAGCCCGGGGCTATGGCCTCTGCGTGCACCATCAGCATCACGGCCACTTCCCTGTCCCTTACTGCTCGCCTTCTTCATATTAAATGTTATATATGCTTGACATTATGTCACACGTACAGTAGCATAAGGATTGGTAAGTGTATGCGCAAAAAAGAAAAGAAAAGGTATTTGGGATGTGAAAACGTCACACAGGAGATATACCGCAGATAATGTCGCTGATGTCAGCAGCGGCTATTAAAAAATGACAGGGAATGTCACAGGTATTTGGGATGTGGAAACGTTACACAGGAGATGTACCCCAGGTAATGTCACTGTCCACAGCAGAGACCGTCTACGGAAAAAATACACTGGATGTTACGGATATTTTTGGGATGCGCAAACGTTACACAGGAGAAATACTGCAGATAATGTCGCTGATGTCAGCAGCGGTTAATATAAAATTACAGGGAATGTCACAGGTATTTGGGATGTGGAAACGTTACACAGGAGATGTACTCCAGGTAATGTCACTGTCCGCAGCGGACACCGTCTACGGAAAAAGTACACTGGATGTCACAGATATTTTTGAGATGTGCACACAGGAGATGTGGCGCAGATAATGTCGTTGTCTGCAGCTATTGCACGCTATTTAGCGCAGGATGCGCTAAAAATAGATATTGCTGCCACACACAATAGTCCTTAAAAGGACTTTTGGGTCTGTAAGGTTTTAGCAATTTAGTGCAGGTTGCGCTAAAAATATATATTGCTGCTGCCACACAAAACAATAGTCCTTAAAGGGACTTTTGGGTCTCTGACAAGTTTTTAAACTTACAAAAAAAAATGTCACTCCCTACACTATCTTTCCCTTCTTCAGCACAGCTCTCCCTGACTAACACTGAGCCGAATACGTGTCAGCACCCGATGACGCGTTCCGGCCAGCCAGTCACTGTAATGCCAGTAACCAAAATGGCTACGGCATTACAGTGAAGGACAGCACCTACCTGCACGTTTATTGGCTGCGTAGCAGCCAACAAACGTGCGGGGAGGAGACTTGAATACTGCCATGTGCTGAGCATTGAGATGCTCAAGCCGAACTGGTGTTTGGCCGAGCATGCTCGATCAACACTACTATGGCACTTGTATTTGCCATCATGGACAGAAGGGCTTTGCGTTTGTTACCCCTCTTTGTCCTTACCATGACCAGTTCCTCTGGAAAGGAGAGGCCTATATACCCGTTTTTGCCACACAGTAATAAAGAGGATAAGACCAGCTTAGATGGGGCCTCCTGTTTAGCACATTATAGCAGCCAAATGGTCTGCCTCTATGATACAATCCCTACATGATCTGGAGCTGGCTAGGGTTTAAAGGCAACTACAACAAACACAAATAGAACATAGGATGACATTTCTCTTGAAAGGATTCTTTACAGTTACAGCAGTAAACCTCTGGAATGCTGGAACAGAAAACGTAGTCAGAGCAAAAACAATGGTTTGTAAGAGCTGCGTGAGATACACATATGCAGGTTTTTTTTTGTGTGTTTTTTTTTTAAACAGGGTTGCTGTTTCTTATATCCCTACTAATCTCAATCCTTTTACAAATGGGGGAGATAGATGTATAATTAATCCAAGGACATGACGGGGGTCTTTGGTTTTGTTTCAAACACAATCATCTATTGTTTCCTTTTACATTTCGGATCCATACAGAGCTGTAGTCAATGTTAAATACTGAATTTATCTCGCTTCTCTACTCTTTCAGGGAGCTCACAGCATGACTCAAACATTCTCCTTCCAATATTTTCCTCCAGTTTATCAGCAATCAGACTATTGGGAATTTAAGAGGAAAACATACATTCTGTGGGATTGTACATCTGATTGTATTATAGTAAAAATAATTTGATTTTCCCTAAATAAGAAGAAAAAAATCTATATGAGGTCCGGAAAGAGCCCATGTTCCCACTGTATTATATAACTTATACTTTGCATATGTTTACATGGCTGCATTCTGTGTTCTGCCCACGGCATGTCCTGCTGATCGGGTTTTATTTGTCCCTGTAGTCATTTCTTTTCTTGGCCGAGTTATGCGTAACCAAGACTCAATAGATTCTATGAAATTCCTGTTAGAAAATGGTCTTTAACCCACTGTTAGTGCGGGTGTGCCTAGAAGAAAGAGCAAAAATCAAATTGAGCCCCGTTATGTTTGTTTCCTCCTCTCTGCCATATCCATGCCTCTTGTGCCTAGTCCTCTCACTCCTTGTTTGCTGGCAATGCTAGCCCGCGGAGAGCAAAGGGGTATAAGCTATTGCGAGCAGGGTCCAAACTCCTATTGTAAAGCGCTGCAGAAATAATGATTATTATTAGTTCTTTATAGGGATTGGAGCAATTTTTTCTTTGCAGATCTTTAAATCCCCTGAATAGACAGAGGGATAAACTTGTGGCTGCCTTCCGCCCCTAAAGGGAGCTTGCTGACAATCGAGTCATTACATGATAAATCTGTCCTCAGAGAGCTCCCCCTAGTGCAGGTACAGGCAGACAGAATTGTGTCATTTAAAGTGACCCTCCGATCCAGGGAGAAAATTTCATATGTGATGGGAAACATCGTATATTACCTGGTGCCTTCCTTCTGCTGTGGATCTGCAGTTTCAGGGTCCCCTCTGTATTGTCATAAAATTGCCACCTGTTTGATTACATTCACATGACCGTGTGAATGGGTCCGGATGCGGACCCATTAATTTCAATGGCATTTTCTATATAGAGCCGGCCCTGTGCGTTCCTCAAAACACGGCACGTTTATGTAAATGTACCCTTAAGCTGGCAGCTTGTGCTTGGCACTATCCCACTTCTCTGGGCAGGCACAAGTGCCACTTTACTCATCCTATCCCTGCTACCGGTTTGGCTTCCCAGACCTGCTGTTCCTCCTCTGCCCTCCCACACCTGGCCACCGGAGCTCCATCTACCAGCTAGTACTAAAGACCATGGCCTGAATTTCCTTTCCTGACTTCTTCAGTCTCTCCCCAGGCCTTAAAGGGCCAGTGTGCATGCCCTAAACTTCACTTCCTCTGGGCATTTAAGGCCCGCTCTCAGTAGTCTGAGACACTCCCCCTTCCCCTGTTCCAGGATGGATGAGTGCTGCTGACCTCAGGGCTGTGTCCCTCCTTTGTGTTGCCCTGCAGTGTCCTCTCACTGTTGATTTGGGGCTCCATCAGTAGTTCCTCCTCTTCTTCTGATGGACCTTGACAGCCAATACTGACATGACACTACAGGGGGACACAAAGAAGGGACAAAGCACCGAGGTCATCCATCCAGGAGCAGAAGGGGGTAATTAAGGAGCTAGTAACCCTTTTAGAACAACACAGAGGGGACCCTTAAAAGACAGATCCATGGCAGAGGTGCGCAATATGAGGGCACCAGGTCATGTTATACCCTCTTCCAATTACATACCAAATGTTGTCCCTGGACAGGAGAGTTGCTTTAAATCTGTTGCCATGCAAAGATGGAAAGTAGGACATTTTGGACAGCTTTGATATCTATAAAGATAAATCATGAAATCAATAAGTGCAGAATATGGAACCTAAGTCAACATTATGTTTAAGGTTTGCCGAAACTAAGAGCCATGTACAGTGCAGCTCTCCGGTTTACAGAAATACAGGCACACTCACCGAAGACAGATATTAACAATTACGTTTTCTAGCAGCCATAGGCTGAATGGGTATACTAGCTACAACCACAGATTACAAGGGGCCTTACCATCAAAAATGTGTGCAGTGGGTCCATTGTACTCATCATACTGGGGTCATCTGCCATCTTTGTCCATTCCTGTATCCAATACACTATGGGGGGGGGGGGGGGTTTCCCATCACAGAAAATAGGGGAATATCGCTAGGATATGCCCCCATTGTCTGATAGGTGCAGGTCCCACTGCTGGGACCCACACCTACATCGAGAACAGAGCTTTGAAAGTTGTGGAGGGCGCACTTCGCATTCACAGATGACCTCAATTCATTTCTATGGGCCGCCGAAAATAGCCGAGCGCTGGCATGGCTATTTACGTTGGCCCCATAAAAATCAATGGGTGCGGTGGGGGGCGCACAAGCGCTGTGCGCTTCAATTCAGTACTATGGGGAGAGAGCTAGGTGTTGGCCGGACCTGGGGAAACCAGGGTAGTCCGGCCACCACATTCCCCACTCCGTTCTCGTACCTAGCGCTATGCCCACATTGTCTCAGATAGGAATACCCCTTTAAAGTTAGTTTTTAGATTGCCGTTTCTATGTGCACCTGTGCCAAATATATGACAATGGCGCACAGTAACAATACATTTAGTACAAGTGCAATGTGGTTGCACCTGTTTCAGTGAAAGTACATCTGGGGGATGCCTGGCGTAGAGTTGCAACTTTTTAAAAAGTTATCTACTCTGAAATCCTGACCAAATTTTTACTCCAAATCTGTTAGTGGTGCTTTGAAGACACAAAGTTGCAACATTTTTGGGCAAGTGACCCCAAAAAGTCACAAAGCTCCTATTGGTGACTTTTGGGAAGACAGAATTCTGGAGTGCAGGGCTTGATAAATTCTCCCCTATGTTTTTATTCACTGGAACATATAGATTATTATACAAAATATTAACCCAAAGATGAAAGACTGAGATGGGGGCTCCCTGAGGAGGCATGTGTGGCCCAGGTAGTGAGAGAGTTAATCTTGAGAATTAGATTTGTGTGTTACAACACTTGCTTCTGACAGAAGTAGGATAAAGGTTGGGACTTAGAGACTTGTCCTGGCTCAGTGATTATGGATTAGGCTGATCAGCTACCTCTATGAGATTAATTTACTTGCTACACTCTTCTCCTATCTGGAAACAATGTGCAGGGTTTGCAGAGCGGATCTGCTTCAATGCTCTGACAAGAAGCAGGAGAAACCTCAATTATATATGATAAACCTTTAAAGTTGGAGTGGAGTTCAGTGTATCATGACTGTATGTATGTAAATTATTTCATTAGGAATCAATCAACTCCACAGAGATTATTCTGAGGGCCCATCCTACAGTTATCTACAGTCAAGGTCTTGGAAATCTAGATTGGATCCACCAAAAATCTCATATCTATGGGGTCTGCCTGAATCGAGGGTTTGATTTCATCCCATGATCCCTTGTTATATAACCCTTTTCCCATATAATGCATTTACCATTTGGACATATCAACGGATATTTGGAGGATATAACTGTTGGCCAAATACTGTGAACATCATATTGGTCTACTTCTGTATAGTGACTTGAAATGGTAATAAACCTGCTCTAGTCAAAGGCCTCTGGAACATTTTTGCCCTCTTTGCCCTTAGAACCCTTGCTGAGCTGAGTATTAGAAGAGGCATTACCGCTTTTATTTACCCATCTGTAGTGTACGTGAGTTGTAATACCCGTCACTACCAAAGTGTCACTTGGTGTGCTGTCGTCCCTCCTAATTATGGGGAAGTTGTTGTATGCCAGTTTTATAAAATGTCATGTAATGTAATGCATGTATTTCCCTGTTGCTATGAAACTTGCAAGTACAGGCCGGCTAGGGGTGTCATTCCAGCTCTTAGGCATTAGAGGGAGCTAGGGAGCCCTAGTTTATATAAGGGCCAGACAAGGAAGGGAAAGTCAGTGTAACCTGATCTAGTGTGGAGTGCAGAAGTCAGTCTAGACCACAGCTCAGAAGTTTCTAGAGCCTGAGGAAGTTTCCAGAAGCTGAGAGAGACAGAGGCAAAGATCAGGAAAGCAAGAGGTACTCAGAAAGACAGAGGAGGTACTTATTAAAGCTATAGCCAAGGAGATAAAGCCAGAACTAGGTTAATGGGCCTTGGTGAAGATATGCTATATTCCAGGATCAGACAGAATTAGAGTGCTAGCTCCTGTGCTGCAAGTCCTGTGTTCAACACTCTGTAATTATCTTGCTGTAACTGAATTGCCTGCATCGACCGAATTGCAAAATCGACTGTATGCCAAGGAACTGCGATTCCACTATTGTCTCTGCTGGAAAACTACTAAAGTTGGAGTGCTGTTTTAATACTACGTTTCCTCAATTTATTCCTGCATTCCGCAAACGGCGTGCCACCGTTTACTTGGCACTGGCGTCACGAACTATTTCTACCTATACCTGCCCTTGCAGAGAGTCAGCTGTACCAGGTTAGTGTATATTGCACTACATCACCCAGAAACACCTATTGCACACAACTTGAGTACGCTGCACCTCTCTTTTGGCGTCACGAACAGGATACGCACGCTTTCTAGTGCAAGAAGCGTGAACTTTGTGCCTTATACCGTTGCCCTGTGACCAAAGTGACATTTTCCTGTTTTATTCAAGTGGACTTTGTGGACTGAAAAACGTACCCAAAGTGTACCAAAAACCCCTAAAAAGCGCTGTGCAGTATTGCGCTATCCAGAGGAAGAAAACCGCCGCACTGGAATGTGGTTTTGTGGACTTTTTACAATCCTGCTTGCTGTCAGTGAATAGACAGCGTTTGTACCTAAAGATGGCCCTGAGCTTGCTGAATTTACTGCTGCGTCACCTTCATCCCGAAAAGGCGGGAAAAATTGGCGCCTTTCTGAGGAAAAAGCGGGAAGAAGGTCAAGGGCAGGCGCCACGGCTTATCTGGACATTTGCATGTCTGCCAGCATGGACACCGCCTTCCATATACTGGAATACCTGGGGGGCGGCTCCCCAATGCAATGGGAGGAGCTGGCTACTCTAATTGACGCGACCCTATCGCTCTCCTCAGAAGGATCGAGCATGTTGGATTGTGAACAGAGCGTTGCTGCAATGTCCGCACCTGAAATTACACAGATGTCTAATGTTGGTGTAGAGCCAGAGGAGGCTCCACTGGCCTACGCTCCGGGACCGGAGCAACCCGCCTGCCGCCCAAGGGAGAAAGAACCCGAGTCCTACTATGGCTCGTGGAGGGACTTTTTCCAACCATCTTTTAAATGGTCCTCCCTGATGGCGGAGATCCGAGAGGCCGCTATCAAGCGGAACACAAAGACTAAAATCGTCTATGAGGAACTAACCAAGACCATACATGAGAAGCATACGCACACCCAACCCCGCCTGGAAAGGAGAAAGGGAGTGGTGCTATCGTTTGACAAACCCCGTGGCTACGGGTTTATTCAGGACTATCTAACTGGCAGAGACCTCTATGTTAATCGAAGGTCTGTCAAAAGAGACTACCTCCCTTCGTACCAGCACAGCCTCCGTGAGGGAGAGGAAGTGGAGTACACCCCTGCCGAGAGCCTGCGAGGCCCTTATGCGACTGCTGTGACCCGTCCCAAGCGAAACCCTGAGGACTGGGAGGCAGAAGAAAGAGAAGACTACTCTGGCTGCGAGCGAGAACCGGAACGCTCTCCAGAGCCGGCCCATCACGCCTTTCAGGAGCGGAGCTCCTTCATTGGGCCGAACGTCTTCTGGCAGCCAACCGTGTTGGAGAAATGGGTGAGCCCCTATCCTTCCCCCGAGCTGCCTCGTCGGGAGAAGACCATATCGGAGCTGGAGCAGTTAAAAGGACTTAGTGCTACCTTCCAGAACATCCGGATGGGACGGAGACCAGACACATCGCCAGAACCTGCAGAGGCCGAGTCCGCGTCATCGGTGACTGTACCTGCGCCGGCGGCGCCAGCAGAGGACAGCGACTCCGACACAGACAGCATCGGTGAGCAGATCGTCCGGCTGGAGGAGAAGTTGCGGGAGTTGCGCAAGACATACACCGCCAGGATCCAGACACCGCCGAGGAAGGATGAGGTAAGGGTGCCTGTCACCACCCGCCGACCGCCTTCTGTAGCCACCGCTCCGTCAGTGCCCCAGACCGGACCCGCGATTGCCGTAAACTGCTGCACCCAGAGCACCGGACCGCTTGCTGCGGCGGTGCCAAGCACGTCACACCCTGCAGTGATCATGCCAGGGCCGGCACGGTCCATCAGAGGGTTCACCCCTAGGCCTATGGGGCCAATACCTATTAGGGGCCCCTTTACCTTACAGCTGCCCCCTGATACAGTCATGTGGGCCCATCCTCCTGTAGAGGACTACTACAGACGGTACTTGCCAGCGGAGTCAAGTGATTACAATATGCCACTGTGATCAGCCTGCTAGGCCTTTGATTTATTTCTTCTGAAGTTTCATGTTAACCCTTCCAGGACAGGAGTCCTATGTTGCTGGTCCTTTGTTGCGGCTGCCAGTTTGTCCACGGCTCAGTGGTAGGTGTTGACCACTGAAATCACAAAGTCAGCAAGGCCAGGCTTGTTTCCAGGATCTCCTGCCTGCTTTTGCTACCCCACGCCAAGTTGTGCCTGTTCCTTTGTTGCACCTTTTACCCTTCACCCCCTCTTCAGGTTGATCAGGGGTTTTACAGCACTTTTCTTGCTGTCCTTTTATAGTGCAATTTGATACTAAGGAACCGTGCCCGGAGACAGACTCCAAAGTACCTGAGCCTCTGAGATTCTTACTCTTTTAAAAGTAATGTGCCCAGAGATGGACTCCACCGCATGAGAGCCTCTGTGATTTAATAAGAAATAACCTGGGTACGGACTCATGTTTGTTATTTGAGCCTCCAAGAACTTTTATACCGTTTTCTACTGTTTTATCATGGACTTATTCATTGTCATGGACTATCCTGGTTCTAATGTTACGCTGTGCCAGGTCAGCGCCCCCGTTCCATTAACTATCCTGAGAGAAGAGAACGACGCCCCTTGTCACCACACTTCACTTTTGCCAATTGGACCTGATGTAAATGTAAATGCAGATGAATTACATGTATGTATGCCTGCATGTCTCTATTTTCTATTTCAGGTAGAGATTCCAGTTGGGAGACCCATGATGGAGTACGAGGTCGTACTCAGCTTAAAGCAGTGGGGTATGTAGTGTACGGGAGTTGTAATACCCGTCACTACCAAAGTGTCACTTGGTGTGCTGTCGTCCCTCCTAATTATGGGGAAGTTGTTGTATGCCAGTTTTATAAAATGTCATGTAATGTAATGCATGTATTTCCCTGTTGCTATGAAACTTGCAAGTACAGGCCGGCTAGGGGTGTCATTCCAGCTCTTAGGCATTAGAGGGAGCTAGGGAGCCCTAGTTTATATAAGGGCCAGACAAGGAAGGGAAAGTCAGTGTAACCTGATCTAGTGTGGAGTGCAGAAGTCAGTCTAGACCACAGCTCAGAAGTTTCTAGAGCCTGAGGAAGTTTCCAGAAGCTGAGAGAGACAGAGGCAAAGATCAGGAAAGCAAGAGGTACTCAGAAAGACAGAGGAGGTACTTATTAAAGCTATAGCCAAGGAGATAAAGCCAGAACTAGGTTAATGGGCCTTGGTGAAGATATGCTATATTCCAGGATCAGACAGAATTAGAGTGCTAGCACCTGTGCTGCAAGTCCTGTGTTCAACACTCTGTAATTATCTTGCTGTAACTGAATTGCCTGCATCGACCGAATTGCAAAATCGACTGTATGCCAAGGAACTGCTATTCCACTATTGTCTCTGCTGGAAAACTACTAAAGTTGGAGTGCTGTTTTAATACTACGTTTCCTCAATTTATTCCTGCATCCGCAAACGGCGTGCCACCGTTTACTTGGCACTGGCGTCACAAACTATTTCTACCTATACCTGCCCTTGCAGAGAGTCAGCTGTACCAGGTTAGTGTATATTGCACTACATCACCCAGAAACACCTATTGCACACAACTTGAGTACGCTGCACATCACCCTTAAAATCTAGATACATTACGCCTTTCCTTCACCCCCTTTACCAAACATATTTTCATTTAACGGATACTTAAAGGGGTTCTTTACATTTTCCTTACTGATAACCTATCCTTTGGACCTCCGCCGATCAGATGCTCATGACCTATCCAAATAATAGATCATCAATAAGAAAAAAGTAAAGAACATTTAGGTTTTAGGTCTTCACCTACATTTTTAAAACTGAACTTGGTATTGGATTGGTTTTCCTTGGGGCCACCAAAAGAGATGATTCTAAGAGCCCCCTTTTCAATTATACAGCATGGCTACTATAAATTTCACAGTAACCTTCACTGATATCACAGCACACCATGTGCAAATCTCTAAGATAAGAATAAGAAGTTATTTGGACTCACCCCATGAGAAATAGTAGCAAGTAGTTGCCCTAAAGTCACCTCCAATGGGGTTCTTCTGGAACATTGGGGACTATTATATTGTATCAGACCATTGGCTCTCCAGAAGAACCACTGTTGTCCCGATGACCCTGGCTAGACCATCATGTCAATGGAAAAAGCAAGACTGGTAACAGTTGTTCCACTGTGGTCACCTTAGCCTATGGTGACCTGTAGAACATGGAAGCAGGTTAACCTTGTTATGTAGAAGCGGAATATTGCCATGTTTTGGAAAATTCTAATGAAACCATTGTAATTCATGACACTAGGGATACAGTGTTCAGGAGGCACATTCTGGCTGTGCCTGCGAGTATAATGAGGAAACCATAGTCAGCTCAATGCCTGCATGTCATCAGTACAGCAACATTAACGTGAAGCCACTCGTTTTCCTGTTAATATGTGCAGAGAGTAACTTGAAAAGGTTCAGCAAATCCTAATGGCACAAAACTCCTGTGGACATAACTGGGAACAGGACAAGTAATGACATTGAGTGTGTCTACACTCATGGGGAGAGGGGATTTATTATAGACTGCAAGACTAAAAGGAGTACATCATTCCAATTTTTTGCATGTTCGATATCTTGTGCAAAAATTTCAAACTTTTTTGAACTTTATGCAGCTCTTGCAGCTTTTGAAATGTGGGTGGGGCTTGACACAGGTGGTGTGGCCTCCTGCAGCCTGACATATTTACTATAATTTGTGCTTGTAAGTAATAGCACAAATCTAATGCAGCTCATATAGCTGGTATAGATTTGCTTTTGTACCACAAAAAAAGCCGTATGTGGAAAGTTGTGCTTATACATAGCTGCTAACCATGGCCCTTCCGCTGCCCCCCTCTTGCCCCTACGCGGTGCTGCCTGAGGCGATCGCCTCACCTGGCCTCTTTGGTGGTGCACACCTGCATGGGAGAGGGAAATAATAGAAGCTCAGGACCAGTACAGACTTCCATTGGACAGTGCAATTAAACTGGAGTCACTGCAAGCTTTCTATTATTGGGTGAGAGCTGAAAAGCGCCCAAAACATTGCCTGTAGTGAGACCTGCGCATCCGCATTCATTTGTTTTTTATACTTTTTATAACCCGTGAGATGAGAAATCCGGATGACATTTGAACAGCTTTGAAGTTATGTGGCCTTTATCAGCTTCAATAGGCGAGCTCAGCGCCTGGTGTCTGCTGATTCTGTCTTTTGAGAAAAGCCATTGAGTGAAGAGTAATATTCCTATTCAGCAGTGTAAATCGGGGCGGTCAGGCACATAACTGCAACACGCCAGCGTTCACACCCCAGTAGTTTAATGCCATCTGTCATTCTCTAATTCATAAACCTATGTGCCCGTCAGGATCACTTGACATTGCCTAGTACTTTCCATTCCAAGTACTTGCGGGCACCCTCACCCACAGAATAGAAAAACATGGCCGCTTTCTTCCAGAAACAGTGCTACAGCTGTCCACAGGTTGTGCCTGGTATTGCAGCTGAGCCCCATTTACTTGCAATATCAGACATGATCTGTGGAAAATTCCTTTTAATTGCTTTTAGGCCTGTTTCACATCTGCGTGCAGTGGTAATTTGTCCGGCCGCTCCTCTGTATATCTGCCGGGTTGTGGCCGGATCTTCACCAGTCCTCATTATAGTGAAAGCGGCCGGACGGAATACCGGCAGCGCACGGCAGTGATGGATCCGGCAGGCGGTTCCCAGCCAGAAGAGCCTGACGGATCTGCTTAACGCAGATGTGACACAAGCCTTAAAGGACTTTATACCAATGGAGTCTAAACTTCAGAAATGTGGCACAGCACTGGTTTTAGCTCATTTACAAGGCAACATCTAAACTGTATTTGTATCCAATGTTAACCCCCTAAGGGACCATCCTGTTTTGGGCCTTAATGACCAGGAGATTTTTTTTTTTTTTCCGTTGTCGCCTTCCAAGAGCTATAACTTTTTAATTTTTTAATTCATTTTTTGTTTTTGTGAGCCAAGTTGTGTATATATATTTTTTTTTAATTGACAATTTTTTATTGAGTCATTGCAAAAAAAACATTAATAGTTACAAGCCTGTGCATGGTGTGACAATCTAACGCAATACAGACACGATAAGATGCACAACAGAAAGGTAATAGAGTAAGTGGGTAGCAACCCACTAAATCCACAGAATAGTATGTAACAAGAGAGTAAGTCTAAACAGGTACAATAAATGAACCAAAGTATGGATGTAGCATAGGATAATGCAACTGCCATAATGTGCATCAACATTTTCAAACTAGAGTGAAGGCAGAAAAGTATATGACACGGGACACACAATTAAGACGGGAGGTATAGACAAAAGACACGGAACATAAGGAGGAGGGGATGGGGGTAGGTTACATAAATCAGCGTAGTCATGGGCCCAAGTAATCGTCCCATAATTGCCAGATCTTGTTGAACCGTTCAATCTGGTTAGATAAGCTAGCAGACAGGTATTCCATCTTCCTGACCTCCAGAACATTCGCAATAAGGTCAGTTTGGTTGGGTGAAGTAGTTCTTTTCCAAAATCTGGCAATAAGGCGTCTGGCTGCGGTCAGAATATGCAGGGATAAAAGCAAAAAGTGCAGTTTCAGCGGCATAGGCGGCATATTTAATAAGTAGAAAAAGGGGTTTAAAGGGAACCTAATATGGAGGACCTGGAATAGAACCTCGTCTACCATTTCCCAAAAGGGCTTGATTAGAGGGCAGCTCAAAAATATATGGATATGAGACCCCTCTCCTGTGGTACACCTCCAACATCTATCAGAGAGTGAAGGGCATATGCAGCACGCCAGACCTGCAGGGTGTAGCGACAGTGAGGTCACGGTATGGGCAATCGAGGGTTACTCCCTTTTCTGAGGAGAACCCTGGGCAGGCATGCAGCAGTGAAAGGAGAGGCAGACACTAGTTCCTCTGGGGCACACTCTGGATGTAGAGACCTGGCCTGATGTTGTGTGAGGTGCCCTGGATGTTGCAGGTGTTTTGAGTGCCTGAGGCAAGGTCCCTTTAAGGTTCGTGACGCCAGTGCCTGTAACGGTGGCACACCGATTTATAGGAGTAGTAAATGAGTACACAGTTGGTGAACTAAATGTTGCTTTACTTTGGAAAAACAGTCCAACTTTGTACACGTAGTTACAGTAAATGATAATGCAGTCCCTTGAACAATACTCCACAAGCAGGTTGACTTTCAATAGTGGCAGGTATTAATCATGCAAGATACTTGGAGGGTAAACAGTTAATGCTTTGCAGTGCGATGCTGCTCTATCCCCTTCAGCTATTCTAGCTGGCTGTATCCCAAGGCACGGATGCCTAATTGCTGGCTTAAATCCTTGGTATATAAATCCTTCCTCCAGTATTGGCGCTTGCTCTTTACTTTATAGTACCTCTGCCCATCAGGTTAGGGCTCTTTCACACTTGCGTTGTCCGGATCCGGCGTGTACTCCATTTGCCGGAATTACACGCCGGATCCGGAAAAACGCAAGTGAACTGAAAGCATTTGAAGACGGATCCGTCTTCAAAATGCGTTCAGTGTTGCTATGGCAGCCAGGACTCTATTAAAGTCCTGGTTGCCATAGTAGTAGTGGGGAGCGGGGGAGCAGTCCGTGCGGCTCCCGGGGCGCTCCAGAATGACGTCAGAGCGCCCCATGCGCATGGATGACGTGATCCATGCGACACGTCATCCATGAGCGTGGGGCGCCCTGACGTCACTCTGGAGAGCCCGGGGAGCCGCACGGACAGTAAGTATACTGCTCCCCCACTCCCCACTACACTTTACCATGGCAACCAGGACTTTAGCGTCCTGGCAGCCATGGTAACCATTCAGAAAAAGCTAAACGTCGGATCCGGCAATGCGCCGAAACGACGTTTAGCTTAAGGCCGGATCCGGATTAATGCCTTTCAATGGGCATTAATTCCGGATCCGGCCTTGCGGCAAGTGTTCAGGATTTTTGGCCGGAGCAAAAAGCGCAGCATGCTGCGGTATTTTCTCCGGCCAAAAAAACGTTCCGGTCCGGAACTGAAGACATCCTGATGCATCCTGAACGGATTTCTCTCCACTCAGAATGCATTAGGATAAAACTGATCAGGATTCTTCCGGCATAGAGCCCCGACGACGGAACTCTATGCCGGAAGAAAAGAACGCAAGTGTGAAAGAGCCCTTACTTATCTGACCTTGCTGTGTTGTCCTTACTTGGTAGGGAAGCTGCAGGTTGCTCCCAGGAGGTACATCTCTTCTACTGGGGTTATCTTCTGAGCTAACTGAGGCTCACTTGATCTGCAGGCAGGCTAGAGTTCTTCCCTAGCCTCCTGGACATAGCTAGCAGCCAGGGCTATCAAGCTGCATGTCAGGAGGAGGCCCTCAGCATATCTCTGGCTGGTGCCTTCTCACTTCTGTCTCCACAGACTCCTGACTATGAACTAACTCCTCCCTGTCTGGGCCTGAACATTTATACTAGGGGCTCCCTATCTCCCTCTAGTGTCTAGGATGCCTAACTACACCCTAATAGGCCTGCTATACATGACACAGGGGAAACATTGCATGTAAAAGCACATAGAAAATACATTAAAGTACATAGTTAAATATAATATTACTGTCCCTTGTGAGCAGAAGTAACACGTCACCCAATTGACCCTTGTGTAGTGCCCACGCCTACCTAGTGGGACACTACACATAGACATTTCAGTAACTGTGGGGTATGGTACCAAAACATCAGTACTTTATAAGAGTTTTCTCTATGAGAGATGCAAGAAGAGGACTTCGCAGTCCTGTCCCATACTAGTTTCCATTCTGCATTCGAGATGGGTCGGTTAAGAATCGCTTCCCATTTAGACATGTAGGAATGTTTAATGGCGAAGATGATAGGAGAAGGTATATTTCTGATATAAGGCCCTTAGTTGAGGTAGACAGCTTACACAGTTTTTCGAAGGAAGTGGGAGTAGAAACAGTCGTAGATTTAAATATGGAGGTAAACAAGTGCCGCAATTGCAGAGTCAGGAAGTTGGCGGGATGATTGTAATCTCTCAAATGGCACTATGGGGAGACTGTTATAATCTATAATATCCGCAAAATGAAACAATTTGTTGGGAAACCAGTACCTAAGGAAGGAGGACTGCATTCCTGCTGGAAATACAGGGTTAAATAGGAAGGAGGTCATGGAGGACCTGTCAGAGGCTAAGGAAAATTGTTGGTTGCATTTCTGCCATATGTGACGAGTCAGAGACATGGGCCCTAGCAAATCCGGCAGCAAAACAGTCGACAAAGGGGACTATATGAGGGAATTAGGGTGTACAGGGGCTATCCACAGTTTCTCCACTTCTGACCATCTAGAGCAGGCGTATAGACTAGACTACGCTGGTATTCTCCGCAGATGGGTCGCCCAATAATATTTAGTGATATCAGGGGCTGCCAGACCCCCCAGCTGTTTAGGTGCTGTAAGGGTCGCACAGGCTATCCGATGCCTCTTCCCATTCCATATGAATCGCAGCATACTAGATTGCAGGGCTCGCAGTTCCCGACTCGGTATCGGGACCGGTAGGGTCTCAAACAGGTAGAGTAGTTTTGGCAATATAGTCATCTTGACTGTAGCTATACGACCCAACAAGGAAATGGGGAGGGGCAACCATTTGTTCATAAGGGCCTTTAAGTTCAGGAACGTGTCCGGGAAGTTGAGCGTGTACAAGGAGGAGTAGGTCGGAGTAAGGTTTATCCCCAGGTATCGCAATGTATTGTCTTTCCAGCGAAAGTGGAAATTAGTTTTCATGGCAGCTACCCTCTCAGGGCTGCAGTGGAGAGGGAGAGCCTCCGTTTTCGTAGTGTTTACTTTGTAACCTGACAACCTCCCGTACACACTCAACATTTGGAAAAGGTTTGGGAGTGTAACGTGTAAGTCCGTCAATGTGAGCAGGATATCTTCCGCAAACAAAGATAACTTGAATTCAACCTTATTAACCACGACCCCATGTATATCCGGATGTGCTCGAATGGCCGCCGCAAGGGGTTCAATGCAGAGGACAAAAATTAAAGGGGATAGCGGACACCCCTGTCGTGTGCCATTACGTATAGGAAAGGTCGAGGAGAGAGCATAGGGCATTTTTACCGCCGCTGTTGGCTGGGAATAAAGAGTCCGTAAAGCTGTTAAGAACGGGCCCGTAATACCAAAGGTCTGCAAGGCGGAGAACATAAACGACCAGTTCAAGTGATCAAATGCTTTTTCAGCGTCGAGACTAAGCAATAGAGTTTCCTCGTTGCGTCTATTAACAATCTCTATGAGATCAATAGTCCGTCTAGTATTGTCTCCGCCCTGACGATCCCTGACAAACCCTACCTGATCCTTATGAATCAACTGGGGAAGCCATATCGATAGATGATCAGCCAAAGTTTTCGTAAAATTTTTAGGTCCGAATTTAGGAGGGCAATGGGTCTATAATTGGCACAGTCTAGGGGGTCCTTTCCCGGTTTAGGGATCATTGTGATGTAGGAATGCGATAGCGAGGTGGCTATCGGCGAACCCTGCAAAAAGAAGTTATATAGCGACACCATGTGGGGTATCAAGATGTCAGAGAAAATTTTATAATATATATAAGGTAACCCGTCTGGGCCAGGCGATTTCTTGTTGGGGAGCTGCTTGAGCACCTCCTGTAATTCCTCCCCTGCCTAGAGTACAACAATAGTTTCTCAACTTTTTGGCATTGTAGATCTCTTAATCTAGCCCTTAATACTACAATACGGCGTAGCAAATGACGGGAGCGCCGGGAGCCCAGCTGCTCTTCCAAACCTCTGAGTTGAGCAGTAATGGATGTTTGTTGCGCCATACGGTCCTTTTTCAATCGAGACCCCATTGCTATACAATGGCCCCTAATAAACGCCATATGGGCCGTCCACAGTGTGGGCGGCAGAGAAGACGGAAGATTGGTTAAGCGTAAAATATTCTGTGACAATATCCCTGAGCTCCTGACGAAGAGGCAAACTATTTAAGAAAGACTCATTAAAGCGCCAATGACATACTTTGGTATAAGAGCCTGTACTTCTGAGGCTAACGGATATTGAGGCATGGTCAGACCAGATAATGTGGCCCATGTCCGCATCCTCCAACATTCGCAAGACAGGAATGTTTCCCAAAAAAATAGTCAATGCGGGTGTGAGTACTGTGGGTGTGGGAGAAAAAGGTGTAGGATTTAGCATTGGGGTAGTTCACCCTCCAGAGATCATACAGAGCGTGGCGCCGGATAGTGCGTCTAAATAGATGCAACAGACGACACTATGCTCGCGTGGGTGTTGTATTTTTCATAGATAACCTATGTTCTGAGAAAGAAGCATTAAAATATTCTCCTACTAGCAGTGCAGAAGGGAGAAACTGGGACAGTTTGGAGAGGACCGCATCCAGGAAAGAGATTTGAGCTGAGTTCGGGGCATAGAGGTTACACATAATGAGTGGGTTACCATGTAATGTAGTTTTAAGTATAAGAAACCTGCCCTCCTTATCAGCAATGTAGGATTCAACCTGTATCGGACAATGGGCAGAAAGGAGAATGGCCACCCCAGCTGTCTTTTTCCCCGAAGTAGCAGAGTACGCTCGAGGGAAAGATCTCTGCGCAAACTTAAAGGAGCCCTGCTGATCATAATGGGTCTCTTGGAGAAATACTACGTCTGCTT
Organism: Bufo bufo; assembly: GCF_905171765.1. Classification (NCBI taxonomy): domain Eukaryota; kingdom Metazoa; phylum Chordata; class Amphibia; order Anura; family Bufonidae; genus Bufo; species Bufo bufo. Next base: position 134,704,808 of record NC_053389.1, on the reverse strand, counting down.
TCTGGGATTTACATTCATTCAGAGCTAACCGCCTCTTGGCGTTGGAATTAAGGCCTTTAACATTTAATGAAATACACTTAACCATCATAAAACATGAAAAGAGAGATACTTGCTAAATTTGAATCCCACATCCCAGTATATGGATACCACAGGAGAGTCGGGCCCCCGTTAGACCACAATTCAGATGAGCCGCAGCCAGATCGCCTAAAAGTGAGAGACACAAGAGGGGAACACAGGGGGGAAAAAGGGGAAGACACAAAAAACATCAATAACCACACAATTGTAATATCATTGGGTATATGCACCCAGAGAGGGATCAGTAACATATGGTAAACAAATACTTCATCGCAGCTATACCGTCTCTCGATCCCAAAAAAAAGAGGGGAAAGAGGGAGGGTATTGATACTCATCCCTTGTGTAGGAGAGTGACTGGACGTCCTCAAAAAGGGCAAAAAAAGAGGACACCAAAGTAGCAACAAGAACAGCATTATTAAGACTAGGAAGTGTCCCAGGGAGTCAAAAATAGTCCTGGGATGAAAGAGAGAACACTGCCGAAAGGAAATAAATTAAAGTGAACAGAAGATGTGCAATATTAGATGAGGTGGAACTCTATGTTCATGGGGGAGCAACAGCAGGTTCCAAGTTGCGTGGATCATCTTGGAGAGGAGGGTGCCGTCTCTTCTGTCTAGGTGTCCGCCAGACCGGATCCGGAACAGGTTTTGGGTCCAGGAGCTCCCAGTCCGCTATGGAAGGGGGATCCACATTTAAGGCAGAACAAAAAGGCAGGAGGTCTGCATGTTGGCGAAGGGTGAAAGTTCTGCCATCTTTCGTGACTACAAGGGCAAACGGGAAGCCCCATCTATACAGGATCCTTCGCTCCCGCAGGAGGGTCAGCAATGGTTGTAACGCTCTTCTTTTCTGTAGTGTCCACCAGGAGAGATCTTGATATAATTGGACAGATGCATCATGAAACTCAATGGACCAGCGTGTCCGAGCTTTAGTCATTATGTGCTCTTTCATTTCAAAATTGTGCATTCAACAAATCACATCACGTGGTTGAGCAGTAGAGGATTTAGGACGCAGGGCTCTGTGTGCTCGGTCCAGTTTAATAGGTTGCGTTAAAGGGGTCCCCAAGATTGAGTTGAAGAGTTCCGTCAGGGTTTCCCTCAGATCTTCCTCCTTGTCGGGTTCAGGAAGTTCGCGAATACGGATATTGTTTCTGCGGCCTCTGTTATCCAGGTCTTCCAAATGACGGGCATTTTCCCTGATAAATTGTGCCTGGGAGGCTATAATAGATTGGAGGTGAGCGACACTTCTGCATGTATATTCATGTTCAGTCTCTATGGAATCCACACGGCCCGCTAGCTGCTGGATATCCCTCCTAAGGGAGGAAATTTCAGATTTGCAAGCATTCCGGACTTCAGTGATCAGTAGTTTGAAGTCTTCTTTAGTAGGCAAATGTTGCAGGGTTTGCTGAAGCAGTGTGGAAAATTGTGTGGAGTGGAGGGAACCATCCTCACCCTCATCCACAGAATCCGACAAGTGATCCCATGAGGCCCCTTCTGGCTCAGTGATGGAGCGATATTGGGCCGGGTCAGCACTTTCTGAAGGGGGCTCAGCCCAGTCTTTGTGCTTGTGCGCTGGTGTAGCCGTCTGTCTGGCCGACTTGGGTACCATTTTGGGCGGCATGTTTAGGCCTCGGGTCTTTGAAGGCGGTGATCCCGCCTCTGATATAATATCTCGGCCCCCTGATGGTTCCCCTGGGTTGTGGGGGACAAATGCTGTGGCTGTGGGCGACAGGGGCGTGAAGGCTGGTCCCAGGTGGAGCGGAGTTGTTGCGTCCACAGGAGGGAAGAGGGAGCGGGAGTCCGGCAGGGAACACTTACCGGAGACTGCAGGCAGAAGCAGGCCGCTGGTGCCGCGTTGCGATATCTGGTGCTTGCGGAGGTAAGTGTCCAGCGTGTTGTGGGCCCTGGCAGGAGTCTGGCTGGCAGCAGTGGGTTTGGGTGGTGCTTTTTTCCCCATGAGCGGGGTTCCGAATGCTAAAGGGTCTCCTTATGCAGGCTTAGGCGGCAGAGCTCAGCCTTTATGCCGCCATTCTCTCAGACGGCCAGGCCACGCCCCAAGTTGTAGGTTTTAATGGCGCCATTTTGGGGTACAAAGTACTTACTGATTAACTTTTAATAAGGCCTCTTGCACATGGCCGTTGTGCGGCCGTTCCGTGCATTGGGGACCGCAATTTGCATTAAACTTGAATGGGTCCGTGATCCGTCTGCACCGTAAAAAAACAGAACAAGTGACCGGGGCATATAGCCGGTGCCTGCATATTGTGGACCTGCTGTTTGCAGGCCGCAATACGGGCCACCACTGGCAACAGCTGTGTGCATGAGGCCTAACTCTTTCTGGGAGGGAGATGAGAAAAAACATCAATACTGCCACTGAGCTTTAATTTTATGGCGTTAATTTTTCGGCATAAATAACATAATAACTTTATTCTCTGTGTCAGTACTATTACAGTGATACCAAAAACATTTTTGCATAATAAATACCCTTTTTTTTGTAAAAGACGATTTTAGCGGGATAAATTACATGATAATTGCGTAGTGTGGGTCATTACAGATGTGGTGATACCAAATATGTGCCAGTTTTTCCATAGAAAAGCATTTTTTCAAAGGAAAAAATGTGTATTTTTTAATTTGGAATTTTTAATTAATAACTTTTTTTTACTTTTTTTTAACCATTTAATAGTCCCACAAGGGGACTATAATATAAATCGCTTATAAAATACTTTGCACTATTTCTGTATATTTTTTAATGTATATATTTTAATGTCAGTGCTATACTGACATTCACCAGCAGGCTGTGCCAGAGAGGTGCAGCCTGATGGGACACGCTAGAGGTAGGCCTTGGGCCTTCACTAGGCCCTGGCCTGCCTGCACTGACATCGGCACCCTTCTTACATGCCACAGGCTTAGGGTTTAACAGTCCAGATTGGCACTTCTGCCGGAGGAGTTTGGCTGTTCTGTTAGTCGTGCCCCGCTGCACGGGAGACCCATACAGCGCTTACACTAGGCTGCTGTAAAAAGTGACCACCTTAAAAAGTCTTATTGGTGATCACTAACAAGTTAATAGGTCATAAAACTAAAAGATAAGTTACATTGTATAGTGGTTATAATACCTTGGCTGAAGTGGATATAAATCAGGGGAATATCATCAGGGGTTTTATCTTAAAATAAATCGTTTATGGAGGAAGCTATAATTTTGTAATGTATTTATTTTACCATTATTGCTCCTATCTTCTGTTCTGGGCTGTGGTCACATGACTATGTCCATGCAGTTCTTTCTTATTTCCTGTGATGTTATGTCCATTGGCGGGGCAGTGATAGGAAATGTCTATGTAACTAGCTGGGTGGGAGGAGCTATAAACTAGCTGAGCGTTAGGGGCAGTGATAGGGGAGTGTCTATGTAACTAGCTGGGTGGGAGGAGCTATAAACTAGCTAAGGAGGGTTTGCCAATTTATTAGTGACCTCCACAGTACCCCATCTCAATAACAGTGATTTCCACAATAACCCTTAAAAGTGACTTCTACAGAGCTCTGTTCCCTTAAAATGTGACCTCCACAAAACCTACCCCCTTAACAGTGACCTCTACAGCACCAAGCCCCTTAACACTGACCTCCATAGCAGACCGTCCCCCTAACTGTGATCTCCACAGTTCCCTGTCCCCTTAACAGAGACCTCCACAGCACCCGCCCCTTTACCAGTGACCTCCACAGCATCCCGCCCCCTTATCAGTGACCTCCATAGCAGCCTGCCCCTTTATCAGTGACCTCCACAGCGGCCGCCCCTTTATTAGTGACCTCCACAGTACCCCATCTCCTTAACAGTAATTTCCACAACACCTCGGCCCCTTAACAGTGGCCTCTACAGCAATCTGCCCCTTAACACTGACCTCCATAGCGGACCGTCCCCTTAACTGTGACCTCCACAGCAGCCTGCCCCTAGGGTGACCAGAGGTCCGGTTTTTGCCTGGACAGTGTGGCTTTCAGTGAATCATAGTAAAGATCGCGCTGCTCAAATTATCCAAAAGGCATCCAAAAATAAAGGCAGTCAGATATAGACGAACATCGAAACGACCAACAGAGATCCCTTCGGCTTCCAATTCGATCCTTCTGTAGGAAACAAAGGTTGCGCAGATAGTGAAGAACCACCAACAAAAGTAAAATAAATAATTTATTATACTCACAAAGGTAACAGGGTAATAAGCATGTTAAAAGGCTGTATCAGCCCTCGTGTCTCTGCCCGACCTAGGTTTTCGCTTTTTCAGGGGCGCATACTCCACCCTCATATGGGCGTCTAATTTATACAGACCTGGGATAGGGGAAACTCCTCCCGATTGCATTAAACGATAAAACATTAAAATAATAATTTTGCTTTAAAACAGACATATTTCCTCCACTTGTCTCATAAAGCATTCTCCCCTTATCCTTATTATACCATTCTTCATTTTCCCCACAGCACCCAATGTCTACACAGCTTAACCGATCACATGATTGGGTTCAGCTAGTTAAAGAACATACTCCATTTTCATTCATAAAAGTCTCCTAACCCCGAGATATATTCAACCCACCGTAGCCAGATCTTTTCCCATTCATTTATTAGGTCACATGGTTCCATCAGACCAATAAATGAATAATAATAGATTGATCTGATGGAACCATGTGACCTAATGAATGAATGGGTTAAATATATCATGGGGTTAGGAGACTTAACCGTGCCCCTTTAATAATGGCCTCAATAGTCCCCTCCTCCCTTAACAGTAACCTCCACAGTGCCCGCCCATTTAACATTGACCTCCACAGTGGCCTGCCCCCCTAACAGTAACATCCACAGCGCCCTTTCCTTTAACAGTGACCTCCACAGCGGCTGCCCCTTTATTAATGACCTCCACAGTACCCTGTCTCCTTAACAGTGATTTACACAATAACCCGCCCCCTTAACAGTGACCTCTACAGCACCCCGCCCCTTAAAATTTGACCTCCATAGTGGACCATCCCCTTAACTGTGACCTCCACCGTTCCCTGCCCCCTTAACAGAGACCTCTACAGTGCCCGCCCCTTTAACATTGACCTCCACAGCGGCCTGCCCCCCTAACAGTAACATCCACAGCGACCTGCCCCTTTAACAGTGACCTCCATAGCAACCGCACCTTTATTAGTGACCTCCACAGTACCCCGTCTCCTTAACAGTGATTTCCACAACACCCTGTCCCCTTAACAGTGGCCTCTCCAGCAATCTGCCCCTTAACACTGACCTCCATAGCGGACCGTCCCCTTAATTGTGACCTCCACAGCAGCCTGTCCCTAGGGTGGCCAGAGGCCCGGTTTTAGGCCACACAGTCCAGCTTTCAGACTCCCTGTCCTCCGTCCGGCGCCGGGCCTGGACGGGCACAGGGATGTCCTTTTGAACAGCTCACACTCAGGCAGCAGCACTGTGCTGTCTGAGTGTGAGCTGCAGGAAGAAAGTCACCCTCCCTCCCACCCCTGCAGCTGACAGAAGTTGATTTTTACTTTCATTTTTTCAATTTCTGTGGGATGGGGCCTGGCCTAACCGTGCCGGGGGTATGTCTTAGTGGGACCTGGGGGCAGGGTTTTTAAGTCCGTCTTTTGAGGGTGGCCTGAATTAACTATGACCTCCAGAGCACTCAGCTCCCTTAACAGTGTCATCCACAGCACCCTGCCCCTTTATAGGAAATCTGTCACCAGGATAATCACTATTGAAGTAAAGCCATGGCCTAATAGCACTTAGTGCCTTATTTCCGGATGTGCCTTTGTTCCAGCAATATAATGTAATGTAAAAGATGTTTTCTATCTTCTAAAAATCCAGTTTATTTGGTATGCAAATGAGCCAGTAAGGTGCCCAGAGGGGCGTCATTCTTGCAGGAAGGAGCCCAGGCATGCCCTCATGCTGGGAGCAGGGAAAAGTGGGGCAGAGTTATGGCTTGAATGTGATGTAGGAGTGGTGGGTGGACATTATGTGGCAGGGGGCGTGTCTGGGCTCCTTCCTGCAAGAGTGACGCCCCTCTGGACACCTTACTGGCTCATTTGCATACCAAATAACCTGGATTTTCAGAGGATAAAAACATCTATTGCTGGAACAAAGGCACATCTGGAAATAAGGCACTAAGTGCTATTAGGCCATGGCTTTACTTCAATATCGATTTCCTTTAAACTGACCTACAGCAGTGAAGAAAAATGGCTGGGTTGTTATGGAAACCTGGTGTAAAGCTGTGTATTTGGAGACTAAGGGCCTGCGAGCTTCTATTGGCTGATAAGGCTACTTTTACACTAGCGTTTTCAATTCCGCTATTAATATCCGTCATAGAATCTCAATAGCGGAAGAAAATGCTTCAGTTTTGTCCCCATTCATTGTCAAAATGCATTCCGTTCCGTTTGGTTGCGTCCCCATCATGGACAGAATAACGCTGCTAGCTGCGTTTTCTGTCCGCGATGTGGTACATAGCATGACGGATCCGTCCTGACACACAATGTAAGTCAATGGGGACGGATCCGTTTTCTCTGACACAATAGAAAACGGATCCGTCACCCATTGACTTTCAATGGAGTTCATGACGGATCCGTCTTGGCTATATAAGACATAATACAACCGGATCCGTTCATGACGGATGCATGCAGTTGTATTATTGTAACGGAAGCGTTTTTGCAGATCCATGACGGATCCTCAAAAAACGCTAGTGTGAAAGTAGCCTAAGGCACCTTTCATGCAAGCGAGTTTTCCACGCTGGTGCGATGCGTGAAGTGAACGCATAGCACCCGCACTGAATCCTGACCCATTCATTTCAATGGGTCTGTGTACATGAGTTTCACGCATCAGTTCTGCGTTTCGTGAAAAACGCAACATGTTCTATATTCTGCGTTTTTCACGCAGCCCTGGCCCCATAGAAGTAAATGCGGCTTCAGTGAAAAACGCATTGCATCCGTCACGCTCGTGTGAAAAAGGCCTAAGGGTCATGTGACCAGGCTTCTATTGGCTAATGCATTTTTTTTGGAATATCTCAGGAACGGTACGTCCTAGAGAGCTGAGACCTGGTCTAAAACCTTCCCGGACACCTGATGTACCTGTGTGCCAAATTTCGTGATTGTAAATGCGACGGTGCAGATTCCTGTAGCGGACATACACACATACTCCGCTTTATATATTAGATGTCAAATGAAAAACGCCATAGTGTTTAAATTATGTCAACAAATCTGTTTAGAACAATGAAATTAAGTAACTGTTCTATAAGCCGTAGGGGGGATTGGTATAGTAGTCATACAGTATCTTGAACATGGGGTCAGTATTACAGTAATTACATTCTTCCAAATAAAATAGTTCTCCGGGATTTACATATTGATGACCTTTCCTCAGGATAGGTCATTAATATGCGATTAGCAGCGATCCAACTGATCACCCATTTGAGGAGGCTGCAGCGTTCTGGTAAGCACCTTGCAGCTTACCAAGCACCACACCGTACATTGTATAGCGGCTGTGCTTGATATTGCAGCTCCGCCCTATTCACTTGAATGGGACTGAGCAACGCCTAGGCCACCTGACCAATGGACGTGGCCTTGGAAGAGCCCTAATAGCTCTGGGAGTACCGCAGCCTCTTCGTATAGGCAGGGTATCCCGCTAGTTGGACCCATGCCGATCTGATATTGATGACCTTTTCTAAGGATAGGCCATTAATATGTAAATCCTGTTGAACCCCTTTAAGGAGCAGTTTTATAGTATTGTCATGTACTTAGAGGGCAGTATTTTAGTAGTTACATTCTTGTACATAGAAGGATGTATTACAGTAGTTATTATCTTATACTTAGGGGCAGTATTATACAATTTATATTCTTGTCCATAAGAAGCAGTATTATAGTAGTTATATTCTGATCCAGAGAAGGCGGTATTATAGTAGTTATATTCTTGTACATAGGAGGCAGTATTATAGCAGTTATATTCTTGTACATAGGAGGCAGTATTATAGTAGTTATATTCTTGTACATAGGGAACTGTATTATATTAGTTATATTCTTGTACATAGGGAGCAGTATTATAGTAGTTATATTCTTGTACATAGGGAGCAGTATTATAGTAGTTATATTCTTGTAAATAGAAGGCAGTATTATAGTAGTTATATTCTTGTACATAGGAGGCAGTATTATAGTAGTTATATTCTTGTACATAGGGAGCAGTATTATAGTAGTTATATTCTTGTACATAGGGAGCAGTGTTATAGTAGTTATATTCTTGTACATAGGAGGCAGTATTATAGCAGTTATAGTCTTGTACATAGGAGGCAGTATTATAGTAGTTATATTCTTGTACCTAGGGGCAGTATTATAGTAATTATATTCTATACATAGGAGGCAGTATTATAGGAGTTATATTCTTGTAAATAGGAGGCAGTATTATAGTAGTTATATTCTTGTACATAGGAGGCAGTATTATAGCAGTTACAGTATATTCCTATTCATAGGAGGCAGTATTATAGTAGTTATATCCTTGTACATAGGAGGCAGTATTATCGTAGTTATATTCTTGTACATCGGAGACAGCATTATAATATTATTGTACATTTGGGCAATATTACAGTATTTATATCCTTCTACATAAGCAGCAGTATTATAATAGTTATATTCTTTTTTTTTTCTTTTCAACACTTTATTGATAATCCAACAATAACCATTATATAAAACATATCATTATTAACATATATCAACATATTTTCCCTTAACCCTCCGAAACCCCCCTCCCCAACCCCCTGCGATGCGTCTTCCTTCAGCCCCACCCCTCCGTTCTAAGACCGAGGAGTGGGGTTGACTAGTGAAGAGCGGGGGAAGCTTCTATAAGATCCAGTCTCCCCAGACTCCAATCCATTTTTTCTCAGTATTTCTCTGCTTATACAAAATGTATTCATATCTCTTAGTAGTACTCACCAGATTTAACCATGTATTCACAGTGGAACTGTTTCGCGAAAACCAAGAACGTGCTATCAAAAGTCTTGCCAAAAACATTATCTTAAATAAAAGATTTTTTTTATATTGCTGACAGCTCACCTTGGCCAGCACACCCAATACCCAACATTCAGGGGAGAAAGGGATCCGCACCTTCAATTTTCCCTCAGTATATTTATGGATAGCCCCCAATAGGGTTTCAACTCTGCATAGGACCAGATCTTATGCAAATAGTCCGCTTCAGGAGCATCGCACCTAGGGCAGTTGGAGTCGTTCCTAATCCCACATCTATTAAGCCAGAGAGGTGTAACATAAAGTCTATGTAAAATATTAAACTGCACCACCATGTGATTAAAATTATGTGAAACCAATATTAAATTCAGAGTTACCTTCTGCTGGTCATCCAAATGAATCATTGGGCACTCATTTTGCCAAGTCCTCTGGCCAGCAGAAGAAACCCCTCCAAATCGAGTTGTAAGTAAATTTTTATAAAAGTGAGAAATCTTCAACTTGTGTTCCGAGTCCCCTATCCACTCATTAAATTGTGCTGAAGTGTGTATATGAAACCTATTTTTTTCCTTTATACTCAAAAGTGCCAATCTTAACTGTAAATACCGAAGCCATAATAATTTCTGTGATTTTTCTCTCTGTGATAATTCTACAAATGAAATAATATCTCCATTGCTTACTACCTGTGTCAAATAAAAAATATTACTTTTTTGCCAATATTGTTCCTTAGCTAGTTCATCTAAAGTCCGAAAGTGCTGGTTATGCCATAAGGGAGTGCATCCTAATGAACCTTTCACTCCACACCATAGTCTAATAGAATACCAAGACTTCCTAAAAAGATTCTTAGCTGATCTAAATTCCCTATCGGAGTTGATCAATTGATCAGACTCCAGAAGAGTAAAGAAATTATCATATGGAGATCTGTTCACTAAGTCCCTGCAAAGTGGGCTATCTTTCCATTCACGAAGAAAACAAAACTGTGCAGCTAGAAAATATCCCCTGAAACAGGGGAGGTTAACTCCTGCCACTCTCCAGGGGCATATACCAATGCTCTAACTTAAGTCTCACCCGTTTCCTCCCCCAGAGTAGATCATTAATAATCCTTTCGATTACCTTAAAATACCCATCCAGGATCCAAACTGGAGAATTCCTAAAGAGATAGAGTAACTGAGGGAGAATCACCATCTTAACTAGAGATATTCTATCAGCCTTTGACAAAGGTAAACGTAACCACGTTGTTATTTTTAACCTTAACTTATTTATCAATTACATCAAGTTAAGCGGGATAAAATCTTCCACCCTAGGGGGGACTGTGATACCAAGATACTCAAAGGAGTCCGCAATTTTTAGAGTGTTCAAAGGACTATCATTGGGGAATGAAAATTTATCTAAGGGCATAGTTGTTGTATCTAGTGGCATAATCGTAGTTTTATCCCAATTTACATCCAGACCTGAGGCTTCTCCAAAAGAATTTATTGTTTGCATAATAGTTAACAGAGTAGATTTTGTCTGTTGGACGTAAAATAAAATATCATCAGCATATAAAGAAATGCGATCTTCCGTTCCCAATACCCCAAACCCTAGTATCCCAGGATCTTGTCTGACCCTGGCAGCCAAGGGTTCAATATAAATATCAAATAGAAGAGGAGAAAGTGGACATCCCTGGCGAGTGCCCCTAGTCATGGGAAAACTTCTTGTAAGATGTCCATTTATATTTAGTCTTGCAGTAGGAGATCTATAAAGAAGTTTAACCATATTAATAAACCTAGGGCCAAAGCCCATCTTGTGAAGCACTCTCCATAGAAATCCCCACTCAACTCTGTCAAAGGCCTTAGACGCATCTATAGACAAGATAGATCGTGAAGGCCCTCCAGAGGTCTCTATATTAGAGAAAAGACAGTGTAGATTATAATGAGTCCCCTTGTTGGGAATAAAGCCATTTTGGTCTGGATGTATAATTGATGTCATAACACTAGATAGCCTCGTAGCCAAGATTTTAGAATAAAGTTTAACATCTGTGTTAAGGAGAGAAATCGGTCTATAGGATCCCAGCTCATTAGGGTATTTACCCTTCTTTAATATTACTATTATCGCGGCCTCTGTCATTGTTTCTGGGAGAACTCCCTCTTTTATTGAATCAGAGTATGTTCTCCAGTAGTGGGGAAAAACAACCTCCCCATATTTACGATAAAACTCATACGGGAGTCCATCCAATCCGGGGGAAGAGTTACCTGAACAGGCCTTCATTGCATCCACTATCTCTTGAGGGCAAAGGTCCATCTCCAGACGTTCCCTTTGCCCGTCTGTAAGAACCGGGAGGGAAATAGAGTCTAAGTATGATTCCATCGCAGCCTCTGAGAGGGCACTCTCTGATTCATATAATTCAGAAAAGTATTTTATAAATACTTCTAATATTCCCTCCTGATCTTCCACGATAGTACCATCAGACGTGCGAATACTACGGATCTCTTTCTTTGAGTCCTGGCTTGCTATTACTCTAGCCAGCATCTTCCCAGGGCGACCTGCCTCCGAAAAATATTTTTGTCCTCTAAAAAACAGCCTCTGTTGTGCTTTATCTAGAAGAAAATCTGAAAGAGCCTGGCTTGTCCTCTTCATAATCTCTCTACCTTCCTCTGTTTTTCCCTTGACATAACTAGTCATTCCTACAGTGGCTGCTTCCTCTAGTTCTTTCTCCTTCATAACATAACGTTTGCTCAGGTTTGCAATTGTACTGATAAAAATCCCTCTCACAAATGCTTTAAACACGTCCCAAATATATTGAGATTTAGCTGAGGCATAATTCCTATCCCAAAAGGCAATAATCTCCTTTTCTTGTAAAAAAAAATGTATTACATTTTTTAACAAATACAACAAAACACATTTTTCTATGTTGAAAGATAAGAAGAGAGTGTAACAGTCTTCATATTAATAAGTATATAGTATGAATATAACTAATCTTATATAATTGCAATATTAAAGGGAAAATTAACAAATAATCTCCTTTTCTATCTGATTGTGATTATCAATTATTAATAGCCAATGGGGATTCAATCTAAATGGGGGTTTCACTCTAAAGTCATTCCCACCCATACATAGCTCTATTGAGAAGGGAACATGGTCTGAAACGGATCTGACCTCGTATTTCATACGTTTAACACAGTTTAAAGGGAACCTGTCATGTGGATATTTGATTATAATCTAACTAATTATATACAATCATTAACTACTAAAAAGTACCTTAGATGTATTCACTTATTGGTGTGACAGATGGTTACCTCATAATATACACACAAAGATGCCGCATGCTAATGAGCTGATTTGAGTCCAGCGTGATGTCATTGAGTCCAGCGTTTATTTAATTAACAGCTATAGCCACTCCCCTGCCCACCTGCTGCTGATTCATATGGAAAATAACTGATATTTCTGCAGAAATAAATGTAGACAATTTTACATTTAACCAACATCATACGCTAAACATAAAACCACTGCTGCCATACACAGCACCCACCTGACGCTGCCATACACAGCACCCACCTGACGCTGCCATACACAGCACCCACCTGACGCTGCCATACACAGTACCCACCTGACGCTGCAATACACAGCACCCACCTGACGCTGCCATACACAGCACCCACCTGACGCTGCCATACATAGCACCCACCTGACGCTGCCATACACAGCACTAACCTGACACTGCTATACACAGCACCCACCTGACGCTGCCATACACAGGGCCTGCCAGATGCTGCCATACACAGTACCCACCTGACGCTGCCATACACAGCACCAACCTGACGCTGCCATACACAGAACCCACCTGACGCTGCCATACACAGCACCAACCTGATGCTGCTGTCATGGGGTTCCGAAGGTGCACTCGGTCCCCCATTGCCCGCAGAACTGTTGCTTAGCTTTTGGAGTGAGGTTCTGTGTTTGACCTCATTCCCAGGGCGGCTTTACTAGCTGGGTGGCTCCCTGCTCCTAGTCTGCCTTGAGCGCCGAGCTGATCACTCGGTGCTCGACTGGTTGGTCTGTCGGTCATGTGACGCTGGCCACGTCACATGACCCTCACTCCCCACTATAAATACAGGCAGCCTGCTGGCTACAGGTTGCCTGTTAATTTCTAGGTTCCTGGCTATTTGTTGGACTGCTGAATACTTACCTGATCCTGTTCCTGACCATCCTCTTGCCTGCTCCTCTTGTACTGCGCTTCCGTCCTGGTATTGTGACCTCGGCTCCCACCTGACTACTCTCTTAGGACTCCTCTTGTACTTCTCTGCTCTCCTGGTATTTATGACCCCGGCTTCTCCTGACAATTCTCTGCTTGCTCCATTTGTACTTTGCAGCTTTCCTGGTATTGACCCGGTCCGTTCACGTCCTGTTGTTTGTCTGTCTGTCATCCCTGCACTTACTCCAAGTTAGGGATTGCCGTCCAGTTGTCCCCTGTCATTAGGACTCGCGAGGCAAGTAGGCAGGGCCAGGGGTAAGGGTGGAGCGCAGTGGTCACTTCCCTCCCCCCTGTGTGTGTGTGTACGCGACCGTTACAGATTAACAGGCCTAATAACCACTGTATTATGAATCCTCTGGTGACCCTGACTGACCATGTCTCTAATCTGACGCAGAGGGTGCAGGAGTTAGGGGAAAAACTCAGTTCTTTTGAGTTAGGGCAAGGTTCTTCCACTCCTCAGGCCTCCAGTCCGCATTTTGAGCCCCAGATTAAGCTCCCAGAACCCTTTTCTGGAGACCGGAGGAAGTTTCTCTCTTTTAAGGAGAGTTGCAAACTTTACTTCCGTTTGCGCCCCGTGTCCTCTGGCCCCGAGAGTCAACGCGTGGGCATTATCATTTCCCGATTACAGGGTGATCCCCAGGACTGGGCGTTCTCTTTACCTGCTGGCACCAGTTGTTTATATTCTGTGGAGGGGTTCTTTCAGGCCTTGGGTACCCTCTATGATGAACCAGACAGGGCTCTAGTAGCCGAGACGGCTCTAAAGGCACTGGTTCAGGGCAATTTACCAGCGGAGGATTATTGCACCCAATTCAGAAGGTGGTGTGTCCCCTCAGGATGGAACGAACCAGCCCTGAAGAGTCAGTTCAGGTCAGGTCTGTCTGATAAATTAAAGGATCTTCTGGTCAGTTATCAACTTCCAGAGACCTTAGAGGAGATGATGACCCTTGTTGTCCGACTTGACCGACGGGTTAGAGAGAGACGACAGGAACAACAGTTCTCTTCCCAGATGGTGGTCCAGCCAGAGGCCTATCCCAGAGACAATGCTGAGGTCTCCACCGAGGAACCCATGCAGGTTGGCATGACCCGAGGGAATCTTCTCCGCAGACGTGGAGAATGCTTTTACTGTGGAGATCCTGACCATTGGATCAACCAGTGTCCTAAGAAGGTCCTCTCTGTCAAGTCTCCTAAGACAAGGCAACCTAAAGACCAGGTACACCCTGAATTTTCTAAATGTAAGCTTTCGGTACCCATTACGATTTCTCTGGGAGTAGATAAATGGCCGGGTAAGGCCTTTATTGATTCTGGCTCAGCGGCTAGCTTTATTGACTCTGAGTATGCTGTAAGATTGGGTATTCCTATGTTTGCCTTACCAACTCCTATCCATGTCATGGCTATTGATGCTACTCCTCTTATTGGTGGTACGGTGAGCTTATGTACCGCAGAGATTTCTCTAACCGTGGGTGTGTGCCACTCAGAGAGATGTTCGCTTCTAGTCCTGGAGAACCTACCTGCTGAAGTGGTACTAGAGTTGCCTTGGCTCCGACTACATAACCCCACTATAGATTGGTCCAATGGGGAGTTGGTGAGATGGGGGCCTAAGTGTGACTCGTGCTTGTCCGTGGTACAGGCTGGGGTCTCAGTAAAGTCTGATACTTTACCCTCTGTTGTTAAAGAATATTCTGATGTATTCTCATCACCAACCCCGGAGGTTCTACCCCCCCATAGACCTTATGATTGTACCATAGAGTTAGTAGAGGGGGCCAAGTTTCCTAAAGGACGAATTTATAATCTTTCTATGCCCGAACGCAAAGCCATGGAAGATTATATTAAGGAGAGCCTTGGTAAAGGGCATATTAGACCTTCTGTCTCTCCTATGGGGGCAGGGTTTTTCTTTGTTAAGAAAAAAGATGGTGGTCTTAGGCCATGTATCGATTACCGGAGATTAAATAAAATCCCTGTCCAGAATAGATACTCCCTCCCATTGATTCCGGATTTATTTAACCAGGTTCTGGGGGCAACCTGGTTTTCCAAAATTGACCTGAAAGGGGCATACAATCTAATCCGAATCAAGGAGGGAGACGAATGGAAGACGGCGTTCAATACTCCGGTAGGACACTTTGAATATCAAGTGATGCCTTTTGGACTCAGCAATGCCCCAGCTGTGTTCCAAAACTTCATGAATGACATTCTTAGGGAGTACTTAGGTAAATTTGTTATTGTCTATCTTGACGACATTTTGATATTCTCTCCTGACTTCGAATCCCATGTGTCTCATGTTAAACAAGTATTAGAGGTGTTGAGGGAGAATCAGCCATCCGCTAAACAAGAGAAATGTGTCTTTGGTGTACAGGAGATTCTGTTTCTAGGGCATGTTCTGACTCCTCACGCCTTCAAGATGGATCCTGGTAAGATACTAGCAATTAAGGAATGGGTAAGACCTTCATCCTTAAAGGCCTTACAACGGTTCTTAGGTTTCGCCAATTACTATCGTAAATTTATTATGAATTTTTCCGTAATTGCTAAACCGTTGACCGACCTTACTAAGAAAGGGGCGGATTTGGAGAATTGGTCTACTGAGGCCATTTCTTCATTTGAAAAATTAAAAGAGGCATTTAGTAGCGCTCCCATTCTGATCCAGCCTGATCAGGAGAGACCTTTTATTGTGGAGGTGGATGCGTCCGAGGACGGCGTAGGAGCAGTCCTTTCACAAGGTCCTGCTAGCCTCACTAATCTGAGACCATGTGCCTTCTTCTCCAGGAAATTCTCTCCCACGGAGAGAAACTACGACATAGGTAGGAAATAGGGAGCTGCTGGCCATTAAATGGGCATTTGAGGAGTGGAGGCATTTCCTGGAGGGGGCAAGACATTGTGTAACTGTTGTCACTGACCATAAAAACCTTATGTTTCTCGAGTCTGCTAAGAGGTTGAATCCCCGTCAAGCCAGATGGGCTCTGTTTTTTACTCGTTTAGATTTTTCCATCACGTTCAGGCCGGGAAATAAAAATGTGAAGGCGGACGCATTATCTCGGAGCTTCCAGGCTTTTCAACCTACTGAGGTACCACCTGAATCCATCCTACCAGCAAAAATCTTCTTAGCAGCTCTTACCCAGGATATCTCGGCTTGCATTAGGTCTGAACAACATCTGGCACCGGTATCCACCCCAACAGATAAGTTGTTTGTTCCCGTACAATTTCGTCTCCAGCTGTTGGGTGAGTGTCACGATTCTGCCTTTTGTGGACATCCGGGTGTTGAGGGCACTAAGGATCTGGTTTCTAGATCTTATTGGTGGCCCACTCTAACTAGGGATGTCAAGTCCTACGTGTCAGCCTGTGAGGTTTGTGCCAGGTCCAAGACACCTAGGACTCGCCCTGCTGGTAACCTACGACCCCTACCCATTCCCAGTAGACCCTGGTCCCATATCTCGATGGACTTTATAACTGACCTACCGCTGGCGGAGGGTAAGACTGTGGTTTGGGTAGTGGTCGATAGGTTTAGCAAGATGGTTCATTTCATTCCCCTGTCTAAACTTCCGAATGCTAAAACCCTGGCATCTATTTTTGTGAGAGAGATTGTTCGTTTACATGGCATCCCGGAAAATATTGTTTCTGACAGGGGTGTGCAGTTTGTGTCCAAATTCTGGAGGGCCTTCTGTCAAAGATGTAAAATTTCATTGTCTTTTTCTTCCGCCTACCATCCTGAGAGTAATGGGCAGACTGAACGCCTTAATCAGTCTGTGGAACAATTCTTGAGGTTGTATGTTGCTGATGACCAGCAATTATGGGTCAAATTCCTTCCGTTGGCTGAATTTGCTTTGAATAACTGTGTCAATTCTTCTGCTGGGGTCTCCCCTTTCTTCTGTAACTATGGTTTTCATCCCCGTTTTCATTCTGGGTCGTCCGTCTCCTCCTCTAACCCTGAAGCGGATAAACTCTCCTCCGAACTGTGCACAGTTTGGGCCCGGGTTCAATCGAACCTAGAAAAGGCTCAATGTTCTCAAAAACTCAAGGCCGATAGGAGACGTTCAAGGGGGGTAAACTTTCAGGTTGGGGATAAAGTATGGTTGTCCTCCAAGAATCTATCTCTCAAGGTAACTTCTAAAAAATTTGCTCCTCGTTTTATTGGACCATATAAGATCACGGAAGTGATTAACCCAGTATCTTTTAGGTTGGAGCTGCCTGAGTCATTCCACATTCATAATGTGTTCCATAAATCTCTGCTTAAAAAATATTTTGAACCGGTAGTACCATCAAAAGCCTCGCCTCCGCCGGTTCTTGTTAATGATGCTGTCGAGTATGTGGTGTCTAAAATAGTGGATGTCAGGAAGGTGCGTAATTCCTTGCAGTACCTGATTCACTGGAAGGGGTATGGACCTGAAGAGAGATCTTGGGTACCTGCCAGGGAGGTTCATGCTCCTAGACTTGTTTGTAAATTTCATTTAGAACACCCTGAAAAGCCATCGCCTGAAGTCTTGGGTCCGGTGGCCCCTCGTAAAAGGGGGGGTACTGTCACGGGGTTCCGAAGGTGCACTCGGTCCCCCATTGCCCGCAGAACTGTTGCTTAGCTTTTGGAGTGAGGTTCTGTGTTTGACCTCATTCCCAGGGCGGCTTTACTAGCTGGGTGGCTCCCTGCTCCTAGTCTGCCTTGAGCGCCGAGCTGATCACTCGGTGCTCGACTGGTTGGTCTGTCGGTCATGTGACGCTGGCCACGTCACATGACCCTCACTCCCCACTATAAATACAGGCAGCCTGCTGGCTACAGGTTGCCTGTTAATTTCTAGGTTCCTGGCTATTTGTTGGACTGCTGAATACTTACCTGATCCTGTTCCTGACCATCCTCTTGCCTGCTCCTCTTGTACTGCGCTTCCGTCCTGGTATTGTGACCTCGGCTCCCACCTGACTACTCTCTTAGGACTCCTCTTGTACTTCTCTGCTCTCCTGGTATTTATGACCCCGACTTCTCCTGACAATTCTCTGCTTGCTCCATTTGTACTTTGCAGCTTTCCTGGTATTGACCCGGTCCGTTCACGTCCTGTTGTTTGTCTGTCTGTCATCCCTGCACTTACTCCAAGTTAGGGATTGCCGTCCAGTTGTCCCCTGTCATTAGGACTCGCGAGGAAAGTAGGCAGGGCCAGGGGTAAGGGTGGAGCGCAGTGGTCACTTCCCTCCCCCCTGTGTGTGTGTGTACGCGACCGTTACAGCTGCCATACACAGCACCAACCTGACCCTGCCATACACAGCACCAACCTGACACTGCCATACACTGCACCCACCTGACGCTGCCATACACAGGGCCTGCCAGATGCTGCCATACACAGTACCCACCTGACGCTGCCACACACTGTGCCCACCCGACGCTGCCATACACAGCGCCCACCTGACCCTGCCATACACAGCTCACACCCGACACTGCCATACACAGCACCCGCCAGACGCTGTCATACACTGCACCCGCCCGACGCTGCCATACACAGCGCCCGCCTGACTCTACTATATACACATTGCACACACAGCTCTGCTACATGTCCATTTCACAGATAGAACTAATGTGCGCACATTACACACAGAAAACTGTACAATAGACTGGTTACACTGACATAGCCCTGCTTTATACATACAGTACCTCTGCATTCTCCACCAGCACAGTCCTACAGGGAGCCTGTGTTCCCCTAACTCCTCCCACACACATGGCTGATCACATGACTGTGACATCACCACAGGTCCTGTAACCACAATGTAGTCTGGAGCTGCTCCTTGTGAGAGAGATGTCCATGAGGGGCGGGGCTTCTTGGGGAGGGGGCGGGGCTTCATGTGTGCCAGACTTGGCATTTATCTGTCCAGCATCTGTATGTGCCTTGTATTCAGGTTGGAAAGCTCACGGGCCCCATAGCAACTGCGCGGTCTGCTGCTATTGACAGTATGCCACTGATAGGGGGTCATTTATTAAGACCGGCATTTAAGACGACGGTCTTAATAAGAAGTTATGAGGAGCTACAGGCCTCTACTTAACTTCGGCGCATCCAGCGCCAGTCTAAATGTAAGAGCACCTAGCTGTCTTACATTCAGATTATTTTCTATGCCTAAAACAGGCATAGAAAATGATGAATGAGACTGGCCGTCCCCTTCCCCGCCCGTGCTCACTTTTTTTAGGTCTGGTGTGAGCGGGGAAAAGTCGTATTTCGAGATAATAAATGACCCCCATAATGTTTTACACAGGGGCAGTGTTATTGCAGTTATATTCTTGTCCATAGACAGCAGTATTATTGTAGTTACTTTCGCTATAGTAAAGATACTCAACTTAATTTTACATTATTTAGTTAATCTAATTTTTGTGCAGTCCATTTTTTTCCACATTCTGTATGAGGACATTCTTCTCAGCCTCCAGCCCTCGTTTTACCAGCTCTCTGTGTGCAAGCTGTGGTGCAGTGATAAAATAAAATACATGTTTGGCTTTCAACTCGCTGACCTGAGACAGCCGCTGACAGACACAATGGCAGAGATTAGCAGGAAAGGAGTGTTTCTCTTTCTTCAGAGAGAGGCCTGTACATCCACAGAGCTGACCTGACAGGACCTCAGTGCAGCCTAATTAGGTGGAAACTGAGTCCCAAACAGGCAAGGAGGTGCAAACCGCCAGGGGAAAAAACAGCCTTAAAGAGGTTGTCTAGCCTTGTGGTAGTTTTAATGAGCATCTGTCAGCAGATTTGTACCTATGACACTGGCTGACCTGTTACATGTGCTCTTGGCAACTGAAGACATCTGTGTTGGTCCCATGTTCAGATGTGCCCGCATTGGACACAACAGGGGATTTGCCGTTAAACCTAGAGGCTCTACTCTCTCTGCAACTGCTGCAACCTTTCTACTTTGATTGACAGCACCAGGTGTGATGATATTTTCAGTGCCTGGTCCTGTCAATCAAAGTGCAGAGGATGCAGCAGTTGCAGAGAGAGCAAAGCCTCTAGGTGTAACGGCAACTCCCCTGTTGTGTCCAATGCGGGCACATCTGAACATGGGACCAACACAGATGCCTTCAGCTGCCAAGCACACATGTAACAGGTCAGACAGTTTCACAGGTACAAATCTGCTGACAGATGCCCTTAAAGTAGCCCTAGGAACGTGTTTTATCTAATGAAAAAAATCATACGCACCGGCATCCAGTCTCTTTTTGGCAACCCGGCTTCATTCCACAATATTCTGGTTCCTGGCATGTCAACTGCCAGACAGGACATACGTATACCACTGCAGCCAATGATTGGCCTCATCAGTGACGTATCCCCAAGTGACCCACTTGGGGGCACATCACCACTGAGGCCACTCATTGGCTGCAGCAACGCACACTTGACCCCATCCAGAAATTTACAGGCCTGGGGCCAGAGAATCATGGAATACATCAGGTTGGTGGGGAGCAGGTAAGTATGATTTTTTTTCACTAGGTATAACACGCTCCTCTGGCTAGTAAAAATTACTATAAGGCTGGATAACCCCTTTAATATTGGAGAATTTTTTGTAATATACATTTCCAACTAAAATGGGTCATTATTGGGTATCCTGTGTCCCAGTTGTTCTAGGACTGTCCCTGCTTATTGACTTAAGGGGGTTTTCCTAGAGTATTACATTGATGGCCTATCCTCAGGAGCCATCAATGTTTAATTGGTTGGGGTCTCGCCCTCAGGACCCATCAGAAGAATGAAGAAGTACAGTTGCTCACTAGAGCACATATGGCCCCATATATCACTGAGCTGTTAGTGTCCCTCGTATCACTACTAGGGGTGACCGACTGTCGTATGCGATGGCTCCCCAGATCATCACACCAGTAGTTGGGACACTGTGTCGCTGCACAGCAAAGGCGGGATTGAAGCGCTCACCACGAGGCCTCGGGACTCGAATCCAACCGTCATGGGATCCCAAACAAAACCTGGACTCATCACTAAAGACAATACAGTTCCAGCCTGTAGCAGTCCAGTTTTCCTGTTCACAACACCACTGCAAACGATGGTGATGGTGGTGGGCAGGTAAAATATAAAATTTTTAACACAAAGTGCGTTAGAAAGCTGAATAACGTTTCCTTATACAATGAATACACTTCTTTAACATTTAACCCCTGTAAAGGATCATTGATTATATTTCAATACTTCCAACTTTGATCCTATTACCAGGAGCTGCAGTGACAATATTTACCAGCGGGTGGCAGTGTTGTTAATGATAAAAATCTCCAAATCCCTAATTTAGCTCATTTTAAAATGCCTTCTAGTCTCTGATGTCTTGTGACAGTAATATGCATTTAATAAGCATCCAAGGCTGTGCACATCACTGATCCTTTTAGCGACCTTATGAGAAATAAGTCGTCTGTTGTCACGCTATCACAGAGGAATGCAGAGCATCACATCAGAAGCGAAGTAATGGATTTATATGGGCACTTTCCCATGAGTGTCAGAAGGAGGTTTGGGTTTTGATACAATGCACTCACCTTGCTCAAGTAGCTTTGGCCTAAATCTCTGTATCTTAGGGTACTTTCACACTAGCGTTATTCTTTTCCGGCATTGAGTTCCGTCCTAGGGGCTCATTACCGGAAAAGAACTGATCAGTTTTATCTTAATGCATTCTGAATGGAGAGTAATCCGTTCAGGATGCATCAGAATGTCTTCAGTTCAGTCTTTTTGACTTTTCAGGACGGAGATAATACTGCAACATGCTGCGGTTTTTATCTCTGTCCAAAATTCAGGGACACTTGCCAAAATACCGGATCCGACATTTTTTCCCATTGAATTGCAATCATGCCGGATCCGGCCCCGAGTGTTCTGGCAAAACAGATCCGGCATTGCGGTCTGCGCATGCTCAGACTGCAAAAAATGTGAAAAATAAATGCCGGATCCGTTTTTACGGATGACACTGGAGAGACGGATCCGGCATTTCTATGCATTTGTCATACGGATCAGGATCCTGATCCGTCTGACAAATGCCATCAGTTTGCATACAGATTGACGGATCCGGCATCCTCTGCCGCAAATGTAAAAGTAACCTTAGCAGTACTTGCATGGTGTAATTATGCAGAGACATCTCCTAGGTGACTCGCTAATATATGGAATATAAATGCTGTTATTATATCAGTACAGTGCTAGATATTTATAGTGCTGATATTACTTATAAGTGCTGCAGGACGCGCTACATCTGTCTAGACCATGTGCTAGATTATCAGATTGTCTGGATTATTTGAATTCTATTAATAAGGGCTAAATATGGACACCACAGTTCTATCTGGGTCATGCAATTTAAAGGATTTTCACTTATACTCTTTCAGTGTCCCATCTAAAATAAAATAAAATTTAGCAAATTATGTTAATTCTATCTGGGTCGTGCAATTTAAATGATTTTCACTTATATTCTTTCAGTGTCCCATCTAAAATTAAATAAAATTTAGCAAATGATGTTAATTAAATATTTCTTACTAGTTTGTGTCTACAGCTCCTATACAGGCCTATCTGTTTCCATGGTAACACAACAAATAAAATATATGTACTCTGATCCCGACTTCTATCTGTCCCTTACTTCTTGCTAACCTACCAAATTTATGTTAGGAATAATTGGAACTCTGAAGGAGCACCTAAGGCTGGCTTTTTTTTGGGGGGGAGCGGTCAAACTAAATAGTTTCCCTAGAGCTCTAGGGGATCCACCACACTGTTAACTCCCCCCACCCCCTAAAGATTGGAAGTAACTGCAGTTTTATCTGTCCCCTCCTTGCACTGATGACAGAGAAGGAAGCCATCATTCAGCTTCTTGGTATGGACCCTACAAGGGGGTAGGTATAGGGAGCAGTCTGTGCGGTAAGGGGAGAAGTCTCTTCAGTCTGTGTGTAGGTCGGAGCAGTCTGTGTAGAGGGAGGTAGTGTTGAGCGAATCGAAGTCTACGAAGTGGACTTCAATCCGAATTTCAGGGGAAATTTGTTTCACCACAAAGCTGAATTTCCTTGTGCTTCGTGGTAGCGAATCAATTTTCCCTGAAATGGTGTAAAAAACAAAAAAAAATCATACTTGCCTCATCCATTTGCTCGTGATGGGCCGGCCACCGCCATCTTGCTTGAAGATGTTCCACGAAATCCTGTGCGTGGCGACGTATGCCAGCCCGTTGCGAGCAGGTGGATGAGGTAAGTATGATTTTTTTTGTTTAATTTTACACTGTGTTATAACTGTCAGATGCTGCGATCAGCTATGAACACGGCATCTGAGGGGTACAATGAAGGGGAGCGGCTCAATCGTGGCTCCATGTCATTGCACTTAAGTAATTCATAAATCTGTAAAATTTGGCGAATCAGCCGAAGAGGGAGCATAATGTGCAACCTGTGACTGTGAGAGACGGGAAATGGGGAAAAGTCTGTCTGGAGGGTAGCAGTCTTTGAGGGTGGAGAATAAGAAGCAGTCTGTGACAAAGGTGGAAACATAGGGAGCAGTCTGCGTAGAGGGGAGCAATCTGTGTAACACTATTACCGTGTGGGCTACAAAAGGTGAAACTATTACTTTGCGGGGCACAAAAGGGATTACTTTTATTTAAATAACACTTTTAACATGTGATCGACTATTGCTGACTATGCACAGCTAATAAATTTGGCACTATATGGGGTACTATCTACCACTATTAGTTTTGGGGGGAGGACACTATCTGGCACTTTTCAGAGGTGCTGTCTGTGTGGCGCTATTTGGGGAGGGGTTACTATAGTTATGACATTATATCTGAAGTATAGTATTTGGGGGCACTGTGCCTCACAGTAGGTGAGATAATAGGGGCAAATAGCGACAGAATCGGGGGTATCAACAGGATAGGAAGTTTGTGTAGGTTGGAAAGAGATAGGGAGAGTGCTGGAAAAGTGAGGAGCCAAGGATGGGCGGCAAACTCTGCAGTCACAAGTCATGGCTGGAAGAAGTCTTCATGGCAGTCTGGGCCAGATGGAAACTCAGAGAAAAGTGAATGACTCCAAGAAGAGAAGACATCAGCCCTTTTTCAGACCCTTATCCTTGATACATATTTTCGGACTGAAGCCTCCCATATTTATCAGAATGCAGAAGCAAGCTCTATCAAGTCAGACAGACACATTAACCGCTCATCATGGTGCAGCCAGGCATTCAACTAGTTTTATTGTCTGCAATTAAAGCGTTAGTCCTGGCATGTCAGCAAGCTTCTACTTTCATAGCCATCATCCCACATACAGGGGAATATTTCACCCCCCTGCCACGTGTTTGTCTCGTCATGCTTTCTTCACTTGTATATTATGTTGGATTTTACAGTTCACATGTGTGTTTTACAATCAATTTTAAGAAGTGCTCATGCATCCATTAGTAATCGCAGTGCCTCCTGCCTCATACCGCCTATGGTCACCAATTCCTTGTAAAATATTTGAGGTCAAACATGGCTACCTTCCAGATCCTGAGTAACCACCATCAAGGCTTGAATAATTCTGGTGTCAGATTTGTGAATCATTTCTGATGGTGATGATGATGCAGAGCTAATACGTCAGTACGGCAGTATTGGGCAACATCAATGATAAAGTCTTATGGATTATTATCGGGTTACATGTTTGCCTTAAGGAATTAACGTTTGGTCATGTGTAGGATATTAAAGGAGTGGCACTACCTAACACAACATGCCCACTGAGCCACAAAAGTAAGAATGTTTCTCTATTTTATGTTTTTTTCCTATGAGCGTACTGGTGAAAATGATGACGGACCTTGTTTCAAGAACGAGGATATTGGGGCGCTCACTTCAAGAGACACCTATCCTATCCAAACTTCTTCTCAAAGGGGTTGGCACATCTCCATCAATGTCAGATATCTCTAGAACGGGGGCCCTCAAAGTGAAGAAGAGCACAGTTTGCATGCGTGACATGCTCTAAGTTTACTTAAATGCGTGTTCCGAAAAAGCCGAGCAAGCGCGGCCATCTCTCTATTCACCTCTATGGAAGTTCCAAAAATAGTTGAGCCAGCGCCCGTTCTAGAGATAGGTGCAGGTCCGAGAGGTAGGGCATTGGTGGCATATCCTATTTGGAAAAAAACATTTTCATATAATCTAATTTTCAGCTACAAGTAGGTTCCTTGTTCTGGATCTCCATTTCTTGGCCACAATAGACAGCGGTTATAAAGAGCGTCTCTTGCTCTGGAGGACCTGTCCTGGACCAAGTGTAATGCTTAATTTCCCTAGTGGTGCTAAAATGCAAGCGATCAACTGTAACCTGCGGGGAACTAACCAGAAAGTGTTCAATTCCCTTGCAGCATCACCATGGGACAAGGAAAGAAAAATAGCTATGTCCTAAAAATATTAAATTGAAACAGAACTTTACGTACAATCTAGTAATGAGTGAATTTCTTTTTCGATTTGAGTCAAATAAATTTGACCTGTGTTAAGAGTGCTCCAATTGCTCTGAAATGTTAAAGCCAAGGCAGCTTTAGTAAACTTCACTGACGAGCAGGCAATTGTCAAGAAGGAACGCTTTCCAACTATTGCCTGCAAAATTGGCCTGTGTAAAGGGGACTTTAAAAACAATCTGCTCTGTAGAGTTTTTTTACGTAAAAAAAAGGGTCTGAAGAATTTTTGTGTTTTAGCTGTAAATACCTGTCGGTGTGTTTATGCAAAAACCACCCAGGGTCATGTGAGCCTTCATCTTCCCTCTCTTTTTATCTGAAAAATGGCTCATGCCATTTTGAGAAAATCACAGAAAATTTGGATTGAATTTGATTCATTCGGAATTTAGAATGTGCTTATCTCTAATACAAGCAAATAAATGATTGTCGGGGGGTGGGGGGTCATTTTCCTGGCTCCTTTACCATCATCCTATTTCAAGACTGTTTTGGCACAGGGTGTCTTTAGCCTTGGCTAGATAGTTTCCAGGTCAGAAAATTTCCATCAATTTATCACAGCACCTGTAGTCGAGAAGTATGCCAACTGTCCAGGACATAAAAAGTTGCAAATTTTTGTGAACATCGTATCTACGGAAAAAATATTAAAGGGATTGGCCAGTTTTCTCATACTGATGACTTATTGGTCATTAATATCAGATCGGTGGAGGTCGACTCTGGGCACTTCCGGTGATCAGTTGTTTGAAGAGAACGCATCGGTAATGGGATAGAGCAGTTGTGGTTACACTTGCTTTCCGCTGCAATGTCGGCGGTGAGCAGGTAAACAGTGAAAAGAACGCAGCCCTCGCAAGAGCACTGCATTCTCTTCAAACAGCTGATCGGCAGGTGTGCCAGGAGTGGAACCCCCGCCAACCTGATATTGATTACCTATTCGGAGGATATGGAAAAACTGGAATATGCCTTTAAGTAGATAAACATTTCCAAAAAGTTACTTCTAAGATAACACTGTAGCTGAAGAAAAGCTGAGAAATGCTCTAATGTCCATTCTTCTTTATGGGGAGGTTCTTACTTCCCCTCGGTTCTAATTTTAGGTCAGACATGAAGCAATAAAAATAAGTTTTCACAAAAAAAGGAAATGCAATGTTTATGTTCTATTTTTGAACACTTGAGGTGAGCAAAATCCTGATCCATCTCAACTTCTCCAAATAAGCTCTTATGGTCTCATGTTACGTGGGGTTGCGAAAGAAGACTAAGATAGGAAAATTGTGTTTATATTTTAACAGAACAGGCTTGACGGTCTAGGTTTGGTGCAGCCCTTCTTATGTGCTGTCTGGATGTACTTGTCTGTGGACACAGGGCCGAAAAGAGTTTACATCTCATTTGTTCCATGAGTATTGGAAGAGAAGTGAATGGAAAGATCCAAACAAGAACTTTTTATGCCAGAAACTGGCATTGAAAAAAGCAATAGTCGCAACTCCCTAACAGCAAAACAAGGTCTATACATTTTAAACAAAAATGGCTCTACCTCTGGGAGAAAAGACATGTAGATGTTTTCATGGTCAGTCACTAGAGGTGTCTGAAGACAGACCTGTTAATTTTTCTGGCCATAGATTGATGACAAGGCTGCCATTGCACCTCACCAGGGCCGGACTGCCCATCTCACAAATGCCAGATGGGCCGGTACAGGAGTGGGCCATCCAAACCCCTGAGGTTTTGCCCAGGGCCCTGAAAATAGTGCATGCCACAGATACAACTGTATTGCCCTCCTCAGAATGGTGATACAGTTTAATAGTGTGGCAGGGCATGGGAACCAATGGGTTCCTGGCCCCACTATTCACTCTCATAGGACCCAGTGCCACTAGGCCTGAAGCCTATGAGGCAGCCCAAGCGGTTGTGAAGTGATCACATCATCGTGACCAACTGTGCCTGATCTCAGGTCGTCGCAATGAAGTCATCATGCCAGGATGCAGGCAACCTCAAGCTCCGAGAGAGCCTCAGGTAAGTATTTCGTTTTTTTTCTGTCACTCTTGGGGCAATGCAAGGTGGTAGTATAACCACAAGGGACATTACAGGGGGACACTATAACTAATGGGGAAGGGGGTGCATTACAGCAGGACCTTAAGTACTTGGGCAATAAAGTGGAGCTTGTAACTACTGGGGGCACTTTAAGAGGGGTTGTATTACTACTGGGAGCTTTACAGGGGCCTTATTAATACTGGGAGCATATTAGGGGGCCTTAGTACTACTGGGGCCACTTTATGGGGGCATATTACTACTAGGGGCACTTAAGGGGGCCTTGTTTCTACTGAAAGCACTTTAGTGGGGCTTTATTACTATTGGGGGAACTTTCGAGGGCCTTATTAATGCAGGGGGGCACTTTAGAGGCCTTATTACTACTGTGGATACTTTGAGGTGTTATTACTATGGGTGATATTGTGGAGGCATTATTATTATTGGACATAATATGCAGGGTACTACTACTAACCAATTAGTAATGAAGGCACTCTGGGATAGAAGTATAATTGGTGGGACTTTTGGGAGAACTATTAGCATGTGAGGGGCTATCTGCATGTCACTGTTATTTCTTCAATATAGTGTTTGTGGACAGGCACAGTATTGGGGGTAGCAGCAGGATAACACTGGTGGTGTACCAGGAGGATGATAGAAAAGTGAGAAATCTAAGATGTCTGTATGGCAAACTCTGCAAAGACGAGACGTGGCTGAAGAAAGTTATAATGGCGGTCTGCTCCCAATGGAGAAGATAAGGTAAGAGAACTTCTACATTAGAGGAGATGTCACTGGATGTAATAGGTATGTAGTGCTGTATTATACTCTATGTTTGGTGGTGCGGAATGTAATATCCATCCAAATCTGCCATTAGCACTGGGGTGGGGGGAGAGGTCAGAAACCTATTTCATATTCACCACTCAGTAAGTGGGCCTATCTGTTTTAAAATGCCCATGCTGGATTTCAGTCCCAGTCTGGCCTTGCCCCTCACACAGGGGTTGTAGCTCAGCGTACCTAGATGTCCATGAAATCTGCATAGCTATGAAAAAGTAATTAGGAGAATCCTACAAGTGGCCATATCAGTCTTCGATATCCATACGACGGGTGCCCTTTAACTTATTTTGAACCCATTATTGGTCGTGACTAAGTATGATCTGAGGTTGAGATGAGTAAATACATAGGACTCCGTTCATATTTCTATATGTTGTCTGAAGCCTCCCTGTTACCACAGCACACAATGAGTCCCCTACAGCCATGGAAATGACGAGAAGATGGTGAATCAGTTGCAGCACCCTCCCAACGGTAACATCAGTCCCTGGGGGCACACAGCTGTTTTAGAGAAAGGAAAAATAAAAAAAAAGATCTCCCAAGAGAATGTGTGAATATGGTGAACGCCCTGAAAAATGTCAGCTCTGAAATCTAAAACTCTGCCTTTAAATACAGCACTGACACTACCTATGGCACCGTAGACCTATATGAAGAAGACACCAGACACACGAGAGGGGGATTTGTTAATGCTTTACCCCAGTTTTCTAGCATAGAAAAGTCATCAGTTTTGGTGTCTGTTCTGTGCAAAAATTAGCAATTTCCCTCCATTAAAGGCTCATGCACACGAGCGCTGGATGTTTTGCAGTCTGAAAATGTAAGATTCCCTAAACACAGATACTGGCCGCGTGCACTTCGCATTACGTGGCCCCTAATGGAACAGTCCAATCCTTGTCCGTAATGCGGACAATAATAGGACACGTTCTATTTTTTGTGGAACGGCCATGTGGACATATACGGACATGGAATGTACATAGATCCTGTCGAAATGAATGGTTCCTCATAGAGGCTTAAAAAAACGAACAAAAAAAAAAAACGGAAAGGATAAGGAAAAATAATATGTTTGTGTGCATGAGCCCTTACACTGTGCTTGCCAGTTTTCTAAGGCCTCATGCACACAGCCGTTGTGTGGCTGTTCTGTGCATTGGGGACTGCAATTTGCGGTCCCAAATGCACGGGCAACATCCGTGCGGCAGCCGGGACGAATCGAGACCCATTCAACTTAAATGGGTCCGTGATCCATCCGCACCGCAAAAAAACATGTTCTATTTGTTTGCAGTGTGGAGGCACGGACTCCGTAGTGCTTCAGTGGGGTTCGTGCCTCCGTTCCGCACAGCAGTTCAAGTTAATGGGTCCGCATCCGTGATGCAGGGAGCATACAGCCGGTGCCCGCATATTGCGGACCCGCTGTTTGCGGGCCGCAATACGGCCATGTGCATGAGGCCTAAGGCCCCTTGCAGACGAGCGTGTGCGGATTAGGTCCGGATACGTTGCGAATGTGTTCAGTGAAAAATGTGCGATTTTGCGAACAAAGTCATTCAGTTTTGTTTGCGATCGCGTTCCGCTGTTCAGTTTTTATCGCGCGGGTGCAATGCGATTTAATGCGTATTGCACGCGCGTGATAAAAAAACAACATCTCTTAGCAACCGTCCGTGAAAAACGCATCGCATCTGCACTTGCTTGCGGATGCGATGCAATTTTCACGCAGCTCCATTCACTTCTATGGGGCCATGCTGCGATTTTCACGCAACGCGCAAGTGATGCGTGAAAACCAACGCACATGTACACTGCCCCATTGAAATGAATGGGTCCGGATTCCGTGCGGGCGCAATGCGTTCGCATCACACATTGCGCCCGCGCGGAATACTCGCTCGTGTGAAAGGGGCCTAAGAGTGGGCAGGGTGTGGGCTTAAGAAGGCGCCTGCATGACCCTGCAAATTTAAAGGGGGTGTCTAATCATTTCTTTAAGGGCAGGGAAGGTATTAAAATTATAATAAAACGTTATATTAAAGTTATATTCACTGTTCCAATCCCTATCCATTCCAGCGCCGCTCTGACTATCCCCTCCCCAGCCAAGCACGTTATGCTATGGTTGTGGTGGTGCGGGCTGAGTATTCCTTTTTTTTAATACCTTCCCTGCCTTTCACAAAAAAAAAATTACAAATCTGACAAATCTGACTTACTATAAATGACACCAGAAATGTACGCCAGCATAGATTAATTTTTTTGTGTGTTGTGCTGGTGCTGCAGGGAACTTGAACACTAAGGGCTCATGCACACGGCCATATGTATTTTGCGGTCCGCAAAACACGGATCCACAAAAACGGGTGCGTTACGTATTTTGCGGAACGGAACAGCTGGCCCCTAATAGAACAGTACTATCCTTGTCCTTTATCCTTAATCCTGAAAACAATAAGACATGTTCTATTTTTTTGCGGAATGGAAATACGGAAACGGAATGCACAAGGAGTAACTTCCATCTTTTTTTTCAGACCCATTGAAATGAATGGTTCCACATACGGTCCGCAAAAAAACCCAGGTCGCACACGGAAAGAAAATACGCTAGTGTGCATGAGCCCTCGTCCACACTTCCCGTTTTTCGCATTTTCTACGGACAGCACACATACCTATTGCTTTAAATGTGTCTGTTCACATTTCAGTATTTTTTTTTTTACTCACCATGGGTCAGTAAAAAAAATGACAGAGACATTAACTACTTTGATCCATGATGCAGACCAAGCACGCCCATTGAAGTCTATGGGTCTGTGAAAATCACAAACACAACAGGGATGGCATCCATGGTTCGTCCATTTTTCACGGAAGACAGATAGAAAATGCTCTTGAAATAAATTTTCAGCTGAGCAGCGTCTGTGAATTACGGAAAACACGGAGGGAAAAAACGGACACACAGATCCTTCACGGACATCTTCACGGATGATACACAGACGCTTTTTTTTATGGACTTGACACTGTGGATGAGACCTTACCCACAGATCACAGCTCACTGCTGGGGGGTCTCAGTGTGATCAACGTATTGTCAAGTAAGTGTTGTCCAAAGTAGAGAGCCCCTTTAATTGTCTGATAGGTGGGGGTTTTGATTAGCAGAGAGACAAGCTTGATTTATCTCTATCAGAGTACAGGTCTGGCCCTCCATTATTATCCCAAAGGAATTTTACCACATTTAAAAAGACACGGCTTCATTTTTCCACAAATAGCGCCACTCTAGCACATGGGCAGTGCCTGGTATTGCAGCTAATGAGTCAGAACTGCAATATGACAAGGGTTGCACTGTTCCTGTGTGAAAGCAGTGAATAAATGAATGCAATATGCAATGATTTCTGTATGGTCAGAAGTCTGCCCCCTCTTAATGCCGAGGTTCCCTTTGCTTTTCATCCGCGCCGTCCGCGTGCTCGGGGGCTGTTTAGACAGGAGAGTAAAGTGTCCAGTCTGCTGCTCAGGAAATGAATTTCCACCGTTGCAAAGTGCGGCAGTAAGGCTGCTATTAGAGGCGATTGTGAGTCACTTCTGTCTGGTCTTAAACAGCATGTTTACTATAGGAAGGGCTTTCATCAGCCCAGGAAAGGGCGGCTAAAAATACCCGGTACACAAGCGAAAATTGCAATTTTCAGAAATAAGCATAACATTACATGGAAGAGACATGGCCGTCCCCAATCACTGCCTTGTGATTACACCGTACAGTAGCTCTACGGTAAATATTCCCAGCTGGCCGGGCTCATGGGTGTGACTGTAGGAAAGAGCTGAAGCCATGGCTCCTCGATGGGATCTCCATCTATAGGAGGTCAAGGTGCTGAAAACAATGCATGGCGAGGATAATCCCCCTCTGCTTACTTACAGTCACGGAATTGTGTTAACTCTTACTTTGCCTGCAGCGTGCTGGCCTGGATGGGATTATTAATGCGTGTTTGCAGCATGGAGACACTATAAATGTTAGATTAGGGAACTGCCTTACAAGCGATTTCCTAATATATCTATATATATATATAGATAGATAGGAATCATGGAGCGGTGCAGCCGTAGAGAAATGAAATTATGATGGATGGTGCCCTCCGCAGCACATCGTTCATGGTGAGCACAGGCGGTACATGTCTCTCTTGGAATAAATGAGTGTATGTGTTTGAAATATATACACAGGGCGAGGCGAAAGTCTGGACACCCCCTTTTAACTGGTGTAATCTGTAGAAAATGGAATTTCAATATGTGAAACTATTAATTATTATTTATTATTAAAGCGCCATTCATTCCATAGCGCTGTACATACATAATACAGACAATTGCACTAAGCATGAACAAGACGAGTTATAAACTGGTACAGAAGGAGAGAGGGCCCTGCCCGTGAGGGCTTACAATCTACATGGTATGGGAGGAGGACACAGTAGGTGAATTATTTGCATTATTTGGTGGTGGAAAAGTTCTCAGCCGCCATTTTCAGATGCACCATATTGAATTCAGCTCAGGTTTTTCCAATGGGAAGGGGGTCATGTGATATATCAAACTTGGGTAGAATTTACTAAAAATCACATTGGAAGTGTGAGTTTTGACCTATCTCACCTAAAGTGCTTTACATGGAGTATTCTATGTGCCCACCATTCTGCCGGATGCACATAGTTTAACTTTTAATCCAGTCTTCGTGGTCACACTGAAGAACTGCTAGATTCGGCTTTTTCAGGTTAGCCATATTGCCCTCAATACCCCATAATCACAAAGTGAAAACAGCATTTTAGAAATGTATTAAAAATTAAAAACTAAAATTTTGCCTGGACATAAGTATTCAGACTCTTTGCTATGACACTTGAAATTTTGCTCTGGGGGCTTCCCATTTCTATTCATCATCTTTGAGATGTTTCTACACCTTGACTGGAGTCCACCCGTGGCAAATTCAGTTGATTAGACATGATTTGGAAGGACACAACCTTGTCTGTATCAGGTCTCACAGCTGACAATGTATGTCAGAGCAAAAACCAAGCCTTGGGGAGGCAAGAACTGCCTGTAGAGCTCAAAGACAGGAATGTGTGGAGGCACACACCTGGAGAAAGGTACAAAAAAAGCTGCTGCATTTTAAGTTCCTAAGAGCACAGAGGCCTCGGAGGAGAAGGGCCTTTGTACCCAAGAACCCAATGGTCACTCTGGCTGAGCTCCAAACATCCTGTGTGCAGATTGGAAAAACTTCCAGAAGGTCAACCATCACTGCAGCACTCCACCAATCTGGCCTCACAATTCTGCTGGAGAAGTCACTGTGTACATACATTACTTATATTGAACTGATCCTGAGTTACATCCTGTATTACACTCCAGAGCTGCACTCAGGGTTCTGTTAGTGAAGTCACAGTGTACATACATTACATATCCTGTACTGATCCTGAGTTACATCCTGTATTATACTCCAGAGCTGCACTCACTATTCTGGCAGACTCACAGTGTACATACATAGCATTACTTATTATCATACCAGAGTTAGTTTTTCCTATATCAGGTTCTTGTATAGTACCTAATGTAAAGGTGAATCTTTCATAAATGCAAAGGGGAAATGCTGGGAGATTTCAGATCTGATTCCTGCAGTATTTAAAAAGTCAATCAATGTCTTCTAGAATTCAAGTTATGTACTGTAAAACTTTTCAAGGGAGTCTGTAGGCAGTTTTGAATTCCCATAACTGCTGACAGCACTTTATAGGTAATATGGACAACAAGGCAAACATACCTAGTGTCATGGTCTTGCTGGTTGCATGAAAGAGGTCCCTTTATTTTCAGTGGGCTCTCGACACTGAAGCTTCCTGGTCCCTCCCCTCTGATCTTTATGATATCTGATGCGGTTTCCAGATCAGATTGGATGAAAATAAGGAAAAGAGGTTTGCTACCCATGCCCAGTCCGCAATGCACAGGCACCGGCAGTCGGCCAACCGCATGCGGATCACGACCCCATTCACGTGAATAGGGTCCGCGATCCGTCCGTTCCGCAAAAAGATAGGACAAGTTCTATCTTTTTGCGGAATGGAAGCACAGAACGGAACCCCAAGAAAGCACTCCATAGTGCTTACGTTCCGTACTGCACCGCATCTCCGGATTTGCAGACCCATTCAAGTGGATGGGTCTGCATCTGTAATGCAATACGGCCACGGGGGACACACAGCCGTGTGCAAGAGGCCAAAGTTTGCTTTCTCAGCCATCCCCATCGCATATATAGATGGTGCGGTCAGCAGTTTCAAGGGCTCAAAACTGTTGACAGATCAGCTTTAAAGTAACTTTAGCGCTAAATAGTAGCTGCATCTCCTGCCGAAGTTAGAATCAGATACAGGAGCTGTAGTGTCAGGCAGGGTGGTCCAGATACCAAGGCAACTAGACAGGGGTCTCCTTGTGCTACATTGCCCAGCCATTTATACTTTAGGGGCATCATCTAGATGCCCCTATTTAAAGTGCACCTGTCTCCTAACAAATGTTCCTTTAAGAAATTGTAACATTGTATATGAAGAAGGTTCATTTAACAGCTCTAAATGTTTGGATTATATATGATGTCCACATTTTGTTGTGGTCCCTTGAAGTAATGTAATTTGATAATGTAGCCCAAGGAGAGAAAATGTGTGCACCTTTGCTTTAGACCAGGGATGGCCAACCTGCGGCCCTCGAGCTGTTGCAAACCTACAACTCCCAGCATGCCTGGACAGCCTACAGCTATTAGGGCATACTGGGAGTTGTAGTTTTGCAACAGTTGGAGGGCCGCGGGTTGAGCATCCCTGCTTTAGACTTATCCTTCTCAGTTTGTGGCCTCAGCTCGGCCTTGATGTTCTCCTTCATCTCGTTGCACGTGAGAGTCAGACTCATCTACACGGTGAAACGAGGAGATCAGAAAAGCCCTTTTCGGAGCAGTTGGCACAGGTATAATAAATAATTTAATGACCAGACAACAGGGTGGCAGCGGGAAGGCTCTATTTATATCACCGCTAGCTACCAGTTTGATTCACTAGGGTAAATTTAGTCATTATGCCATAAATAGCAATTTTCCAGCGCTAAACCTCCTCCGCTACTCCAAGTATTTGAAAAAGTAGGTGATGCTCCAAGAATACTTAGAAATCCATCACTAAAGATGTCTTTAATAAGTGCTTTTGCCTGTACAGCAAGAAAGGAGGAGACACTGGCTGACGGTCAGAAGGTTTTTCCATGAGGATCTTGTCATTGCTTATTTTAAATTCACTTTTCTTTGTGTTGTACCACAATTTCTTGTGCTGAAGAGCTCCACTGTTGGCAGGGTTCCTAGATCACGAACTGAATTCCAGACTACAGTGAATACTGACACTAGTCCCACAGACAGAGTAGCAGGAGAGCGGGAGGAATAAAGAGAAGGTAACTGTATGACAATGCAGAGTCTATGGAAAGCTGGATGACAACCCCTATCAGTGGCATGTGTTACTTGGCATTGCTGTATTTTACAGATTTCACCCACTCTACACATTCCTGATAGGACTGAAAGAAAGCATGGTCAATATAGGGCAATAGCCCGCATCCTCCGCCATCTATTCCCCACCTCAATCTTTACATATGCACTGAAGGTGCTTTTTGTAATCCTTCAGCAAATCTGCAGGTGGATTTTTTTTGCCCCCCCCCTCTCCTTTTTCCAAAAAAATTAAAGGGGAACCTAAAATACTTTCGCTCTGGACCCTCCACAAATCTTGATCTAACCCTACTAGCACGGTATGGTGGCTCAGTGGTTAGCACTGGTGCCTTGCAGAGCTGGGGTCCTAAGTTTAAATCCGACCAAAGACGACATCTGCATGCTTGTATGTTTTTCGCGTGTTTCCTCCCACACTCCAAAGGTTTGAGCTCCAATGGGGACGACGAGTGATGATAATGGCGGCAAATGCACTGTAGAATATGTCAGCGCTATATAAGGGAGTTCAATAAATAATGAATAAATATTAGTAGTTATTACCATCTGTGCAATGAAAATGGTGGTGTTGCCATAGAAACCTCCAGATGTTTGCTTCTAAACTGGAATATAAATGACTCACTGGACACATTACCACCGTCATACCCTTGTACATTGCTTCCTCACTGACATGTCCATCATCACGTCCAGTGGAGCAGGAACTGCACTGCAAAACTATAATATTTTCCTTCCTTCCTGGTGAAAAAGTGTCATTTTAATCACAGCAAGTCAAAGATCATTTACTTAAAAAAAAAAAAAAAAAAAAGATCTGTTCTTGATTGGCCCTCTTCTGCCAAGTGATCTTGACAAGCAATACTGCATCTTTATAGGAGTTGCCATCCAACTTTCCCATGGCATTCACTAAATTATACCGCTGTCTTCCATCTAAGCAAGTTGGGTGACAATGTTCTCATCATGGCGACTTTCTTTAGTTCCATAAGATGCACAGTAACTCTATAGCATCCCCCTTCCTTCCTGTCTATACATTTGCATCATGTTCTCAGCAGGTAAGAGCTTTTCTATAGAATGGAAGACCCCCCCATCTCTGTAAATGTGCTGCCTCCCTTCTTCCCAGTCTCCCTGCACAGCCTAAGAAACCTGATGCTGGGACAGGTGTTTACTGATCCCTTGTTCACCTGGGAAAAGATGTGTCTTGTAGGAGCCCTGGAGGCTTAAGTTCCAGCAGTGTGCTCATTGTGCAAGGGGAGGGGAGTGTATGGGAGGAATAGACATGAGCTCAGCAGAGGGAGAGCTGGAGTCACACAGGCACACACAGAACAAAAGTAGCCAGTGCTTAAACAGAAAGGGGGGTCCTGCTGCTGCCCTGCATTCTAGAGTCCAGTGGCTGCTGCTCAAGCCTGTAGGATCTGCAAGCTGCCACACCTTCAGGAGACTGTCATACTGTATGAGCTACCAGCAATCCCCATGGATAAGTGACTCACAACAAGCATCATCCTCCTCTCTGGAAACTGCAACACCGTGCCTGGGATTTCCAAGGTGAAACAGTGTCTTCCTTGAGTAAGAGCAGTTCATCTTCCTCTCCTTGGGCCAATGGATGTTTATTTCTCTTTCAACAAATGTTCTGCTGCAGAATTGATGCCCATGTAGATGTCTCCAGCCTTGCAGTGAGCCTGAAAGGTGAGTCTACAGATTGAATAGACCTCAGTATTACTGCCTTATAGTAGTACCTCAGCCTTGTCCTTGGAGTCCTGTGGTTATGTAGATGTCAATATTTCAGCCTTGTAGACTTCACCTTGCATCTCCAGTCTAGCGATGAGCCGGAAAGGTAAAGTCTTGAGACAGTATTACAGGCATGGTGGCTTCTGTGTCCTCATGAGTCTAGTTGTCAGGTAGATATTACCTTCACCCAGTATCTACAGCCTCAGAATAATCCTGAACGTGAGTCTGGAGATCACATAGACCTCAGAATTATAGAGTAATATATATATACATATATAGACTATATACATTACCGTGCAGTTTCTTAGAATTGAGCCCAAAAGATATGTCTGGACCTCAGTATTTCAGCCATGTAGACATCACCTGTACCTAAGCCTTGGATCAGCCTGAAGGATGGAAATATTGTTTAGATCTTAGTGATTTCACCTCTCTCCTATATACTTGTATCAGGCCTTAAAGGCGAGTCTGGTGATCACATAGACTTTATTATTTTAGCCAGGAAGACCTTACCTTGTATCAAAGCCTTGTAATATGTCTTAAAAATCTAAAAGACCTCAATATGTCAGCCATGTGCATTGAGCCCTAAATGTTCACCTAGTTCCTAGCTTTACAATGAGTCTGGAGATCACATAGACCTCAATATTTCAGCCCTGTAGACCTCACTGTACATTTCCAAGGTAGCATAAATCTGAGAGGTGAGTCTACAAATAATATAGACTTAAGTAATCCAGCCATGTAGACTTCTCTGGTACCTACAGTATAAATGGTTTTATGATTTTGTAGATCTCCAACTTTGTAATAAGTCTTAAAGGTGATGCTAGAGATCACATAGACCTCAATATTATACTTTTCTTACTGTAGGTTGTTCTTTATAGCTATGCAGATCTTACTAGTTCAACCATGTTGGTATAGGTCTTGCTGGTAAAACTGAAGATCACATACCGTAGTTCTTAATATTGCAGTATGTGTTACCTGCCTGGGCTAGTCAAGAATTAAGGACCCATTTACACGGGCAGATTATCTACCCATAAATCTACCCATACCTTAGTTTTCTGATCGGTGCTTACCAGGGTTGCCAACCGTCCAGAAATTTCTGGACAGTCTGTAAAATTAGGCAACTTTTTCCTGTGTCCGTGAAATAAAATAGATGTGTCTGTGGTTTTTTTGAGGCAGATGGTACTTGACTAGATTATTTTGGTGGTAATTATCTTCATTTTACAGCTCACAGTAAATGCTGGTGATGAGGTGTTATCATCTTTATCATTCATTATGGTTTTCAAAAACATTGGCTGTCCGTGATTTTGGAAAAAAAAAATCTGGTTGGCAACCCTGGTGCTCACTTACATTTAAGTTGGATAGTGATTTGTTTGTTCCCATACACTTTGCATATTGTTGGCAGCACATCTCTTGTTTACATGGGCAGCCCACAAATGATTTTTATGCCCACATAGAAGATGCAATGTAACCAAAAGCAGGCATTTGCTCATTTGTCGGCTGATTGCTGGGCATGGAGCAAATGTTCCTTCAGCCGGTCCTCGGCCTCTGTAAAAAGGCCTTAACTTTCACATAGAATGGAATGGGATTAAAAATTCAGCAATGTGCCTGTGACAAATCCCCCTTGTGTAGATAAGATGGAGATCTGCACAGGAGCCTATGGCCACAGTCCAGTACAGGTGATGGGTGACACATATTGTGACATCTGAAGGCACACACTGTGCTAGGAAAATCTTCACTTGTTTGGTGTTTGTCTTAGGAACAATGATAATATAAGGTGGTGGTGGTCACCATTTTGTTGAAGGCAGTATTCTGCAGATTTTAGGACATGACGAGGGTTGTAGTTATACATCAGGATGAAGTATACTGCTGTTTGGAGTATCGCAGTAAGTTGTATTCGTGATAAAAGATGGGGTACAGTTGTTTGCAGATACTTTATAAACAGGGGGAGGCTGGGCCACTTAAAGTGGCCCTGGAAAAAATAAAAGTGGCCCGATGTTGTAGGCGGGTCAAAAGTGACAAAAGATGGGGCCAAAACAAGTGAGCGGGACCAGCAATACCATATTGCGGCACATTATACCACCCCAGCAGAGCCAAATACCATAGTGCTTTACAAAATACCTCCCCAGAAGTTGCCCCTCTGGGGTGGCCAGCCCCAGCTGCCACGTTCTGTCCTCCTACTCCAGTTGCCTCAGAATGGCAATACAGTTGAATTCAGGAGTCAGAAGGGGGGCGTCAGATCATTACTTACCATGGCTGGCGACCGTAGTATGGATGATGAATTGCCACTATATAAAGAACAGGTAGCTGGATATTATTATAGTTGAATATATTTCATTAGATGTTTCTTTCTAATCCCCTATGGATCTATGTAATCGCTGTTCTTCTATATGACTTTACTAGTTTTGCCTGCTCAGCAGTAGTATTGCTGATGACCCAGTTTGATTTTCGCAGGTCAGCTTGGGGGGGATTGGGTGATGAGATGAAACCTTCCATGTGTTGTCATGCGACCCCTTCGATAACTATTAGGATGATCGGCCTCTCCCACCGTAAATTTGCAGCTTATGTTCTGCTTCCTCCATTTGATGGTTTATTTGTAGCGTCTTTTGTAGTTGTTGGCCGCAGTGTTAATAGGATTCATGTCCTCTTTGATCTTCTTTTGACATTATTAAGTCTTTAATGTTCCTATAATGGAGCTTGTCATCCTGGTTATCATCATTCATGAGGAATAGGTACTTTCCTTTGGTTTTTTATCTGCTTTAGTTTTTCATGTTTGGTTTTGTTGCTGGACGGGGAGGTGTTCCTATAGATTTCTCTTAGTAGCCTTATCCCAACCAGTAAAGGAAAATTTTATGTCCTCCTGTTAAAGTGGGTTTCCCAGACCCTTAAAGGGGTTGTCCCATGACTAATATAAACAATGAAAAAAAAAAAAACATATAGTACATGACAATCTTTTTCTAACAAAGCTAGAACCAGCCCTGTACCTCACATGGATCCAGAGATCTCCTCATTCATTGCTCTGCATTTATATCAAGCTGACAGCTCAAGGGGAGTGTCTTTTCTGCTGCAGCTCAGGGGGGCGTGTCCATGCTCTCCCTATCACAGCTCAGGGGGCGTCTCCATGTTCTCCCTATCACAGGTCAGGAGGCAGTTGAAGGATGAAACTGAGCATGTGCAGCATTCTCAGTGAGCAGGTCAAAGACATAAGAGAAAAAAGCAAACAGCAGGTAGTGCTGTACAAATACATTTTATTGAATAACTCAGTGGCTATGCAAAATTTTTAATTATATGCAATTTCAAAAGTATTCAGATCCAGGTGCTGGTTTGAAAACTGTAAAATAGAAATAAAGCCTAAAGGGGATAAGAACAATTAGAAAAAATATGGCTTTTTCCTTTCAGAAACAGTGTTACACCTGCCCATGGGCTATTGCAGCCTACTATATTGTGTGTAACAACACACAAAATAGTAGGACTGATGTGTCACTGCTTCTGGAGGAAAGCAGCCATGTTTTCTAATCCTGTACATTCCCGTTTCAATTCCTCACTTTTCTCAGGATCTCTGCTTGCTGTAGGCAAGTGAAAATATCTGAATACTTTCTTGTACTGATTCCTGCATGTGTATTAGTTGGACAGGATCAGGCCTGATTTTCGGATTCTGTATGTAACTGAGAATGTTTCTATTCACTTAGAAAGCAAGCAGAGATCTTTAAAGTGGTGAGGAATTATATTTGGTACTTATTGGGGTCATTTATCAAACTGGTTTAATGTAGAAATGGCTTAGTTGCCCATAACAACCAATCAGATTCCACCTTTCATTTTCAAAGGAGCTGTGAAAACTGAAAGGTGGAATCTGACTGGTTGCTATGGGCAACTAAGCCAGTTCCACTTTAGACTAGTTTGATAAATGGCCCCATATGTTTGATCCACTGAGGGTTTTTTCAAATCAAATCACCTTTTTTTGCCTTCTTTTTCACAAAATCATGACATCATGCAACAACTTTCGCAAACAAACACGATTTTACCGCACCATGTGAATCAACCACAGCAGAGATTTTACTTTTCTTCTGTTTTCTTGCAGCTGCCATTTTGAAAAAGTGACAACAGATTTTCAGAAGCTGATGTTAACCATTCATTTTTCTCACATTGATCTCAATCAATAGAGAAGTGACGGTTTTACCATCCGTGTCTGAGAAGGTAGTTCAAAGATGACAAGCAATTTGGCTGCGCATCCTGTTGTCACTTCTTCAAAAATGTCCGCCTTCACTGTATTAAAAAAAAATGGCCATATCTGTTAGTAACTTAAACAGAAAATCTAAACTTTGGCAGCTGTGCTAACTTCTTATTTACTGAAATATGGTCAATTTTACATTTTGGGTGGAAATGCCCTTTAAAAAACAATATATAAGCTGACAGGAATGCACCTTAATCAGATGCAAATATTATTAAAGGGGTTATCCCAGAGTCAGACAGACCTCCCAGAGTGGCCAACCCTTGGTGGAGATCATACTTATCTGGTCCACTGCGCAGAGTTCGGTGTCCAGGGGCGGATTGGCCATAAGGAAATTACCTGGTGGGCCGAAGCCCTGGGGGCCGCCCAAGCTTACCCCTCTGCTGCTGGCGGGGTACATAATGAGCTCTCAGTGGTAAATAATGCTGTGAGAATTCAGGTACTCATGTACCCGGCCAGCAACCGCACATGCCCTCCCGAATTCAACTGCTGTGGCCACATCTCACCTCATCAGAGACAAATGGAGGAAGAGAACAGAAAATGGCATCTATTGATGGCCACCACAGAGGGACAACTTTTGGGGCAATATATTGTGCTGCACTGTGGTATATCGTTCTGCAGGCATGGTATATTGCGCTATGAAATTTCTGACCCCGCCTACTTGTGTTGCACCACCTTCTGTTTATTTGAACCCCCCTAAAACATGGGGCCACTTTTATTTTTTTCCCAGTCTGCCCCTGTCGGTGCCTAATGCTCCCACTGTTCCTCCCTGCCTAGCTGAGATCCATCGATGGGGGAAACGCGTGACCGCTGCAGCCAATCACAGGCCGCAACGGTGACCAGGTAAGTATGATCTCCACCACTGGTCGGCCACTCTGGGAGATCTGTCTGACTTGTGGATAAGCTGTTTAAGGGGAGGATATCCTAATAATTGTCTTTGAGGTAGCATTGAGTGCTTGACCAAGTGATCGCCACCCTGGTGTACAAGGACATCATTTATTTGACTAGTGATGTTTAAACGTTCTTTCTCATAAGTAGCTGTGAGCTTCTGTATAAAGCCTCATAATATAGGGGAGATTTATACTGTGCTGGTCTCTCTAATCTATGGTGAGGCGCAGGCCTCGTCATAAATTAGGTGCATTCCCCAGCAATCCACGACAGATCAGAGCTGCCGGAGATTTCTGGCTTCATTTGCACCAGAAAACTATTGTAAATGATTTGGCTGAGCATGCCCCTTTCCCATCCCCTATTGTAGATGATTTGGCTGAGCATGCCCCTTTCCCATCCCCTATTGTAGATGATTTGGCTGAGCATGCCCCTTTCCCATCCCCTATTGTAGATGATTTGGCTGAGCATGCCCCTTTCCCATCCCCTATTGTAGATGATTTGGCTGAGCATGCCCCTTTCCCATCCCCTATTGTAGATGATTTGGCTGAGCATGCCCCTTTCCCATCCCCTATTGTAGATGATTTGTCTGAGCATGCCCCTTTCCCATCCCCTATTGTAGATGATTTGGCTGAGCATGCCCCTTTGCCATCCCCTATTGTAAAAGTGACGAGAGCAGCGAAGAAAGAGGCACCTTGTGACTTTTTGAAGCCACTTTTCTGGACGCAAGAGAGGTGATAAATCTTCTAATGGTTCTACCATAAATGATCTCAATTTAAACTGATCCATTTCTATCTTAGACAGGAAGACGTAAGCTGAGTGTGGAAGTGTAAAGCATGGTGCTGTGATTTGTTCTTTTGGAAATTTCGTGTGCATTCTGAGTGATAAATGGCTATTTTCCAACCGGTTGCTATAGATTTCATCAAATAGCTGATCTGGGATCGGCTTTTCTAAACACGTTAAGACAAAGCAAATAGAGCACTGAGAAAATAAATGAATGGATTTTCTGCTCTTGAAAGGACTTTGTTAGGCAGCAGTGTATTAAGAGCTCATCCAGAAATATTTAGATATCCGCCGTGTAACTTCATTGCTGAATGTCGTTCCATTGTCCCAGGATGATAAAGGACAATATTGTCCGTTCCACCTGCTTGCAGAATGCATATAGTCACGGCAGACTCGATATGGAGGCGGACGCTAGTGTTGAGCGAATCGGGTTCGGACTGCTCTATCTGAACCTGCTATGTTGATAATATGCACTCAGTACCGCAGTAAAATGTATGGGCTCCGCTGAGGCCTTCTTCTTCTGCTTAGTCTCGTGCCTGTGACGTTACAGTTCGGTTCTGCGCATACATTACTGTTTCAAACTCCGAACTTGAGTTCTTGCCTCATTAACGAAGCCGAGTTCGACTTCGGATTTTGAAACAGTAATGTCTGCGCAGAACCGAACTGTAACGTCATAGGCTGCGGCGGTACTGCGGTACGGAGCGCATATTATAAACAAAGTTTTTAAATTAATCGGGTTCAGATAGAGTAGTCCGAAGCCAATTCGCTCAACACTAGCGGACACCAACAACAGCAGAATATGGGCTCCTAATCTGATAACAGTGGGCCATAGCCCACCTCATACATGACAGTCAGGTGCCACTCCGGTTGATCACCCCTATCTCTTGGTCATGGCAGAGCCATGACCAGCAAACAATAGAATGCTTTGCAGCCATGGAGAAGCACCTCTACAGCAACAGGACGCTGGCTTTTCATGACCAGGGCGCTCTTCACATAGCGGTGCAGCACTATACCGCTGCATTGGGCAAGACAGCTGATAAATACAGCAGGGGGAGTTAAGCAGCAGTATTGGCATGTGCAACAAGGAGGGGAGGGTTTCCGGTGCCCCTTCCCCTAAAATA
Source organism: Bufo bufo (assembly GCF_905171765.1). Lineage (NCBI taxonomy): Eukaryota > Metazoa > Chordata > Amphibia > Anura > Bufonidae > Bufo > Bufo bufo. The sequence goes on along the minus strand of NC_053389.1, from coordinate 134,660,270 downwards.
AAGCTACACCGGGGCAGCAGAGTTTATCACACTACTGTGTCTGGCGAAAAAACTCACATACTGCCAGACAGAAAGTCAGTGGAGTCCAGGGCCTCCTCATATCCTAATGTTTGTATACTGTTTTTGGGTATTTAAACATAGAAATACCTGACACAGAAAGCCCATAGGAGGAGAGAACTACAACCTCCATACCAAAAACGTTGGGATGTTGTGTAAAATGTACATAAATGTAAATAGCAGAATTTAATGATTTGTAAATCTCATAGACCCAAATTTTATTCACAGTAGATTATGGAACACATTGGATGTTGCATGTGCGACATTTTACCATTTCATGAAAAAAATGAACTGCCGGCAGGCCAATCCAGTGCCCGGACTCTTCTTCTGTGAAGCCATGCTGTTGTGATGGATGCAGTATGTGTTTTAACGTTTTCTTGCTGAAATATGCAAGGCCTTCCCTGAAAGAGACGTCGGGATGGGAGCATATGCTGTTGTGAAACCTCTATAAACTGTTCAGCATTGATAGTGCCTTCCCAGATGTACAGCTTGAACTTGCACTTGTGGATTGCACGCTGAGGTGCGTTCACAGACAATGATTTCTGGAAGTGAGTCCAGTACAGAATCAGGCCTGATTTTAATGCAGTGCCACATTGGGGCCTGTGGATCACAATCCTCCAATACTGACAGTCGGCCTTGCCCCTTTTGCATAAGCAATGGACGGGTTCAACGTTTGGGGTATCCCTTACCCTTTAAGAGGTTTTTACGATTATATGTCCCTCTGTTAGAGTAAGTAGTCATGACGCCAGTAGCCTTCCAGCAACGGAAGCACAAAGCTCCCTTTAAAGGGGTTGTCCAAGTTATATTTATTGATGACCTATCCTCCCCTGCCGATCAGCTGTTTGAAGAGAAGGCGCGCGCCGTGCCAGCGCCGCCTCCCCTTCACTGTTTACCTTCTCGCCGTTGCATCTGCAGTGGTCAGCAGGTGTAATTACACCTCACCGTCCCATTCATTTCAATAGGACGGATCGTTAACATACACTCGTATAGGAGCGATTCGTACCATCGAAATGAATGGGACGGCTTGGGTGCAATTACACCTGCTCACCGCTGCAGATGCAACGGCGAGAAGGTAAACAGTGAAGAGGAGGCGGCGCTGGCACGGCGCGCGCCTTCTCTTCAAACAGCTTATCAGCAGGGGTGCTGGGTGTCGGACCCCAGCCGATCTGATGTCACGGTGCTCCTTACCTGGATACGGTTGGATCCCAGACGTGGTCGTCTGAAGCAGTGCAAAAGGGGTAGTTAACTTGGATAGTGTAGAAATAAAGTTGAGTCCAGACTTGGTTGTATGGAAGTTCAACAGTTGCTTTACTTTGCATAAACGATAATCCAAACAATCCACAGAACTTGTCTTGGTTCCCAACAGGTTTTAGCAGGACTTTGGCAGGCAAACAACTTCTGCTAAACAAACTTCTCTCTGCTGAATCTGTAGTGTACTCTCTCAGCTCTGCTATGTCAGCAATATTAAATAGGAATGCTTTCCTTTCTGCTTGATGCTGTTGTTCTGAGTCTGTCTCTCACTGTGATCCTAGGAACTTCTTGTCCTGGCTGGCTTTTAGGGAGAGCTCAGTCCCACAGGGACGAGCGTCTGCGTGTCTCCCTACAGCATGGAGTACAGGAACTAACTGATTCTAACTAGATCGTACTTTCTCCTTGGAGGAGAGTATAAGACAGCTAGAAAGCCAGATTTCACCCTCTGTAGAGTATGCTGCCACCTACTGGGGAACCAGGTTATTTCATGAACAAACACTAATGCATAGGAAGAAATGCACACTACATGGAGGACCTGGAATAAAGGCATAAGATGACATGGTTATTGCATATACAGAAGCATGGTGTAGGAGTGGTAATGCCACTTGGGGGCGTTACACATATGAATTTCTACAGATTCTCTAAATCTTTGCTGATATTAATGTACTGTAGAAGGTGGGGTATTCAAAGTCTTTACAATTTTGTATTGGGGGAACATTTTCTGAAATTGTTCCACAGAGAAAATACACCACCCTTGAGCCACACACCAACAAGACACACTTGAAGGGCGGGTGGGTGTTCCGTTCTTCAGGTCCAGGACAAGCGGGAATGAAGGCCCCACCCTCACAGATCCCTTAATAACAGGTACTATTGCTCCCCTTCTTTTGTTAATCCTTTCTATCCCTATACTAGCTACAAACCCAGTCATGTCTGGGACTCCACTTTGGTTTCGCCCTTCTCGATCCCTCTCTTTTTACACAGCGTGCCAACTTATTTGGACTTGGGGTTGTACAAGCATACTTGGGCTATTAGTATGGGCTCTAGAGGATATTAGAGGATATTACAGGGAGGGTGTATAAGCTGTGGGAACTACAACTCCCAGGTTGTCCAGGTTGTTCTTATGGGGTCTCAAGAGAATATTACAAGAAGGGATGTAGGAGGAATAAAACTACAACTCCCAGCATTTATCTGGCTAGCAGCTCTGACACTGAATCCATCACTTCTCCACTGTTTTCTCCTTACAGGCAATGCAGGACAGGAGCTCGGCCTCCTCATGTCACGTGACCATCCTCTCAGGTCTCTCCACAGCTGAGCTCCCTCCCTTCCTCCAGCCACCACTAAGGAAAAAGTCTAAAAAACAATTCCTACCGCCCACAACATGCTTTCCACCTCCTATTATACAGTCACATGACCTCTTCATGTGATCTAACCCTCCTGGAGCCCATAGCCCATAGGCATTACCCTCATTATACTTTCCACTGTGGTACTCACTAGGGTACCTGGATGATTTGCACTTCCAGAAGTCCGCAGGGTTTGCAGATACGCCTAAAACACTCGTGATGTCACAGCTGTCACCTGACAAAAATACAGTTGTGATGTCACAGCTGTAACCTGACTAAAACCCACTTGTGATGTCACAGCTTTACTAAAAACCTGACAGCCAGGTACCTGACAGTTTGTGACGTGGCCAGGGCAGAGCAGGGTCACACCCCGTTCCTTGTATAGGTGTCCTGTCCATTGCTGCAATGTTAACATCCTAGTGCCCAGCTTAGTGGGTGGCATACAGAGAATTTCCTGCACTGATGCATCCACTTCCCATACCTCTCCAGTTCTGCCCCAGGAACGCCACAGAATACCCACTTTAAGGCAAATAAACAGAAGCTATAACCCTTTTTGGTCTAATTTTCAAGGCATTCCTGGAAAGTATACCCGCCCTAATATCGCTTCATGAGTGGGCCATTCAGGTGAGGTGGAAAGGCTGGGTAACCATGCCATTCATCCGGCGTCATGGCAGGTTACGGTGGGATTTGTGAAGAGACTGGATATAACCATCACCGGGATAGGAGATTGATATAGATTGTGACCTTGACTCACCAGACAATATGGAAAATTGTATTTGTATTATTTTGCATACAGCGTGCATCATTGCTTGGTTTTTCAGGAATAGGGCTTTTGTCTCAGTTTTGTCTCACTTGCCCTGTCCTCACTCACACTGAATTATCGCATGCACTGCCACATCTCCTGAAACACTCTGGGCTGTCAGGGACACTGTTGTTAGATCTTTTGCACTGACTATATTCAGATTCCGCAGATACCTGCGATTGATCTCCATGATGCACATCATACAGTATTGTAGGCCCCGCAGTGCATTTCTGTATAGGGGCCCCCTATTATATATATTGCTATACATATATTGATATAATCAAATGCAGTGTAAACAATGGCAAGAAATGATTCTCTGTACATTGTCATGATTGTTCCTTGAGAACGCTCATTTCCACAGTGCAGTCGTGTTCTGTATCTTACCTTTCACAGTAACCTGATGCCTTGTGGCACCCTCACCTTGCAGGGGGGATAGCCTTACACAGTGACAGCAGCGTCCATACCTGCATCACCAAAACACAGAGCCCTGACCGCATCCTCGTCACTGATATTTGTAGCATGGGTTTGTTCTCATCAGTGCAGATCATTCAAAGTTATCTAATGCAAATCTGCAACTATAACCCACCCCCAAGTGTAATACTTCGGTTATGGCACTTGACTCTTCTTGGGGCAGGGATGCCTTTGCTCCCACTAATGGGTCAGGATAGAGGTGCAACTGCAAACGCTACACCCCCTATAGCAGGGGTCAGCAACCTCCGGCACCACAGCTGTTGGGAAATTACCACTCCCAGCATGCTCCATTCACTTTTGTTGGAGTCTGGAGAACAACCAAGCAAGTGAGCATGCTGGGAGTGGTAGTGTCATAACAGCTGGATTACAGCAGGTTGCTGACCCCTACTCTACAGTGTCTCTTCAGGTGAGATACCCTGTTTTGCACGCGCATGATAAAAAACTGACTGCGGTACCCAGACCCGAACCCGGACTTCTTCACTGAAGTTCGGGTTTGGATTAGGTGTTCTGTATATTTTATTATTTTCCATTATAACATGGTTATAAGGGAAAATAATGGCATTCTTAATACAGAATGCTAAGTAAAATGTGGCTTTAGGGGTTAAAATAAATTAAAAAAAATTAACTCACCTCATCCACTTGTTCGCGCAGCCGGCATCTTCTTCTTCCTTCTTCTTTCAGGACCTGCCAAAGGACCTTTAATGACATAATAGATTTCTATCTTCATACAGCAGGACCTGCGCTGACGTTACCGTGCTCATCACCACGTGGTGAGTGCGATTACGTCATCAAAGGTGTTTTGGCAGGTCCTGAAAGAAGAAGAAAGAAGATGATGCCGGCTGCGCGAACAAAAGGATGAGGTGAGTAAATATTTTTATTTATTTTTTTTAACCTCTAAAGCCACATTTTAGTAAGCATTCTGTATTAAGAATGCTATTATTTTCCCTTATAACCATGTTATAAGGGAAAATAATACAGTAAATTGACTTTTCTCAATTTACTTACATCATCTCCTAGCAACCATGCGTGAAAATCGCACCGCATCCACACTTGCTTGCGGATGCTTGCGATTTTCACGCAGACATATTCATTTCTATGGTGTCTGCGTTGCGTGAAAAACGCAGAATATAGAACATGCTGTGATTTTCACGCAACGCACAAGTGATGCGTGAAAATCACTGCTCATCTGAACAGCCCCATTGAAGTGAATGGGTCTGGATTCAGTGCGGGTGCAATACGTTCACCTACCGCATTGCACCCGCACGGAATTCTCGCCCGTGTGAAAGGGGCCTAATGGCCAGAATTTACTGTGGTTATTCCCATCTTGGCCATGAAAGGCCAAGATAGGACAACACCTTCAACCCCTTGTATATGTTACTATTCCTTATAGTGCTGCTACTACCTTTGCTTTATGTATATCAGGTGATTAGGACGGTCCCCGGCACCTTTACCATGGTGAGGCAGGCCAGTTAGTTTAGGGCCTTCCTTTAATAAAGCGTCACTAACGTTGAGACATATCAGGTTGTGATCGGTGGAGGTCTGAGTTAGAGAAGACACTTCCCTTGAGCTGTCAGCTTGATATAAATCTAGCAGAGCAGTGATTGAGGAGATCTCTGGATCCATGTGAGGTACAGGGCTGGTTCTAGCTTTGTTAGAAAGAGATTATCATGCCCTATATGATGTCTGATGCTCATTTTTTACATTATTCATGGGAAAACCCCTTTAAGGGAACCCTGTGGCATTATGCAGAATGCAGAGTCATAGGAAAGCTGTGCTCTGCCATTCTAGAAGGCATAGTAGTAAGGGATAAATTGTAGTGTAGTTGATGCCCAGAGTTGTTGGGTGTGCACCTGTGGTATTGAGACAGTCCCCTTGTGTGAGTGGATCAGGAGCAGAGATGCAGAAAAAATGGGAGACTGCAGGAATGGCCAAAGAAGAAGAGCCACTGATACCACCACCAAGGAGGTTGGTTAGAGACAAGGGCTAAAGTAGCAGAGGGTTGTGTGAATTGTGCTGAGCCTAACAGAGTAGCCGAAAGCAGTAAGGTGGCTGAGATGGGTGCCACTGAGGCAAGTGGCCCTTGTGGTCTGTTGAGACCAAGAGAAACACAGAGACGCCACATCTGCTGTCATGCAGTGGTTTGGTCCAAGTATGTTGCTTGAACCTAAGACGCAGCCAGAGAGAGTTTGGACAGGCCGAGCCAAGTGCTACAGCAGCTGAGAAGACCTGAGAGACAGTAACTGTAAAAGCCCACAATAGAGTCTGAACTGAGATAATGACGTGAGCGGATGGAGAGGATGAGTCCGTGCTGTCTGTGCGCACCACACTGATGAGAATTGCATTATTAAGACATATTTAAGCACTGTATCTTCCTTGAGAAAGAAGATAAAGCAGCTTGAAAAATTACTGGTTGTGTCTAATGCTTGAGAAAAAAAAAATTATATCCTGAATTTGCCTCCTAAAAACACATTTGGGGTATATCATACATGAGGTCCCATATGCATTTGCTTAGGCACAGATCAAGGGATTCATCAGTTGTCAAATTTCGATCAAGTCCTAAGTGAAATGTTTAAATGAGAGGGCCTGCAAATAATAATCATATACCTAGAACCCAACAGGGCTTTACCAGTGGTCTTCTTTCCAGAATTTGTAGACTAACTTTGGAATGTTATATCATGTATTTCATCCCTGGTCCTTCAGTGCCTTTAAAGGGGTTTTCTGGGAGTAAAATATTGATGACCTATCCTCAAATGGCCTTCTAGAAAGTAAGGATATCTTTAGATTTGTGGGCCTGCAACTACGTAGTTAACATACCTAGAGCCCCTCATGGCATTACCAGAGCTCTTCTTTGCAAGATTTCTACACTGCCTCTTGAACTCTTGAATATTATGGATGTAGTCCACACTCGGTCCATAGATGTCTATAAATGGTTCTTGAGAGTTGATGGGAATCAACAGCAAAAAGCGAGTTTATACTGGTTGGGGTCCTTGTTTTACATTTGGTTTGTATGAAATAGGATAGAAGTAAATCTTATCATTCCAGTAGTGTCTCCACTGACAAAATAAGACCTTGTGATCTCTAAGCTCCTTGGTCTCTCTCTCTGGTTTAGATGTTCCTATAGCTGCAGTCTTTAATTTAAGAAATTCAAAAAAGAAACAATATAAAAACATAATGACCCCGTTTACTAAAACCTACCACAAGGTAAATCTCAGCTGTCTCCAAGTCTCATGATGGGAGCGTAGCAGAAATCTTGAATATGTCAGGCGCTACAATGTATTAATTTAAAGTTTGATGTGTTGCATTTACTTTGCTAGATTTTTTGTGCTACAGTATTAAGACCAAAGCCTGGGATTTGCCTTGTGGAACAATATATCCTGTCTTAAGCTGACATGTGATACCTGCTAAGAATTCGGACATTTTTCACTGACATTTGGGGAGGCTATAGCCCCTTTAAAGGAATGGGATTGTAACTTGCTGCTCTACTCATAGTCTTTGTTCCATTCTTTACATTTAGTTCTTCTCCCATATATTGTACCATGGTCATGGAATAGGCATGAAGGGAATAGCAGGAACCATGCCCTTTTATCCTGTGTTCCAAAACTTGGAAGAATGCCAGAAAGTCCGGTTTGATCATTGCTGTAGGACACCTTGTCTTCCATGTATGCCAAGACTACACAAAATCCAACATGTTTCTACAGTTGTGATAGGAGGAATGTGTCCCGGTGATATTTTGAGAGAGATGCTTTGGAAGGAGAGATCCACTGGGTGACCAGGTGACAAAACTAGCAGCCCTGTTTACAGCTAATGGAGAATGCTCAAGTGTGCTAGAATGTCAGAAGTAATACAATTGAGCAGTTTGATGCCAAAAAAGTGGTAGACACAGCTGCCATTAACTGTTCATCCGGTGTAGCACTGTTGAGTTGTTTGTGAAGAAATATGATGTCAAGTAGAGGGGGGTTGATTGAGGAGACTCCCATTGCTGTTAAGACACAGTGAGACCCGTAAGGGAGAGAACCACCAAACGCCTATGAATAGTTGATTGTTTGCTGGTTTGGAAAATTATAGTCGCTGTGCCCTCCTGTGGAGAGAATTAAGCACCCAAGTAAAGTTTCTTCAAGCCACAGTTGGCTACTGAGTGTTTTATTTGTTTGGATGCCCCTAAAAACCTTGCAGGTGTTTGCCCCCAAATGAAAAGGGATTACAATTCTCTACCATGTCCCAGCTATCTTCTGGTTTCTTAGGATTGTTCCCTTAAGATGAAATGTAAGTCATCAAGATTATGTATTGGTGTTGGTTATTCAAGCTCTATTGGCTGTATCTCATCATCATGGCAGTGCTTAGGGGGTCTAAGGATATGTAGAGATTTCATGAAATACCAGCAAGGTTGGTGCATCTATCCATGGCTGCTCTATTAGTGTCAGCTCTTCAAATTACAACTGGCAAACTGCCTTACTGAGACAGAGTCATAACTTAAAGTGACCATCTGGTTCAAGAAAAATAAATCACATTTAGGAATGAGCACGTGCCTAGTGACCTCCTTTTTATATTTTCAGCGGCAGATCGGCCAAATCCCAGGCTTCTCTTCTGCCATCCAATATGGCTGCAAAGCTTCTTAGATTACCTGATACATAGTAGTAGCCCAAGTCACTTCTTGTAGTCCTTGGATTGGCCAGCAGTTCTCACTTGAGCATTGCTGGGCAATCCAAGACCAGGGATGGACAAGTAGGAAGTGTCTTGAGCTACTGATGACAGTGTACAGACTGACAAGCGGTAAGGCCATTTTGGATGATAGAAGAGAATCCTGGGAGTCAATGGTTCTGCAGCTGACAGGATTAAAAGGAGGGCACCATGTAAGTGTTCTATTTGTTCCCCAGTTAATGTGATATATTTTTTTTCTGGAACTGAAGGATCCCTTTAAAACTCTTGGCCCCAACTACAAAAGATGGACCCTACCATGTGCCATGTAATATTGGCATCTCTTTATGCACTAGAGGGGTCTTTGGGGCCATTCAGGCACCAAGACCCATGTATGACTGCTACCCTTGCTTCCTTTACAGCAGTAGTCTCTAATCTGTGGTTCTCCAGCTTTTGCCATTTGGGTGTCTATGCATGTTGGGAGTTGTAGTTTTGCAGGTTAGAGACCACTGCTACACATCTGCATAGAAGTACATTCTGTACAACTTTTGTACATCTAAAATTACCAAATATTTGATGTAACACTTTGTACTACATCCCCATGTGCAGATATTTAGCCAGAGGCTGATTGGTCACGGATTCCTTTATCCCACACAGAAATCTCTGCATATTTTCACCTGTGCCTGATTTGTACATATTATAAAGTCTCTGCAACGTGTTATTGTATAGTAAAATAACATGTAATTATGACTTTCTGCACAGACTTGTTGCTTTGCTATGTCTGGCAAAATTACAGTGTAGGCACTCCAGGTATGTTTTGTACATTCACTTATAGCTATGTTAACCGTCTGGGCGCTGGTCAGAAAATTGGACTGTTCTTAAATAATAATGTCCAATGCCTTCGTCAGAACTTTTCCTTCTCTGTACAGTTTCTGTAACAGTAGGCCTCTATTTTAAAGAATAAATCTGTCTTGTTATACATGTGGTGACCCAATGTGAAGGAGAAATTGGAGGAGTTGGAGCCACGCCGCCAGTGGAGGGGAACAAAATCTTGCCATCAGGGTTAAAGATGAAAGCTTTGGTGACGACGCATTTAGGCACTAAGCCGTGCCTTCATCAGGCCATAATCCATAATTGTTATACATATAATGGTTATACCCATCTCAGACTTTGCTGGCATATCGCTAGGATATGCCACCAAGGTCAAATAGATTTGAGTCCCACCTCTGGATCCGCTCCTCTCTCCAGAATGGGCCGCCAAATTTAAGGTGATAGCAGCTTGCATGCAACATGCTCTCCATTCACTTCCATAGGAATTCCGAAAATAGTCAAGTGAGCGAGCTTGGCTATTTTCAGAATTCCCATAATGGTAAATGGAGAGAGCGCATCATGGGCCACCTTTCCATTCACCACTAGGTACTGCTGGAAATAGCCATGCCCATGCTCGATTATTTTTGGAACTCTCATATTGGTGAATGGAGAGTGGAGTTTCTTGTGCTGTCCACTTTCCCTCACTTTGGACGGCCCATTCTGGAGATAGGAGTGGGTCCCAGAGGTGGGACCTGCACATATCTGACATTGGTGGCATATCCTAGAGAGGTATCCTAGCCTGATGGGAGTATCCCTTTAATACTTTTGCGACCCCAGCGTGTAACTGGTCAACCAGACTAATAATTATTGGTCCCAGGCTTTGACACAGAGGTCCAGTGGCCCAACTGAAGAGGACTTTGGAGCATCTGACTTGCCACTAGGTTTATTTCTTATGCAATGATCTGAAAATAACCTATTAGATCTATTAATGATATGTACAATGATGCAAACAGTACAACATAGTTAAATATGGTGCAAGTACATGTTCTTTAAAGAAGGAGGGTGGCCTTCAGAATCATGTTCTGTGGCAGGCCCAAAGAACCAAACTCAGCCTAATCCCGTATTGCTGCATTGCTTGACAGGTGTATTATTCAGGAACCTAATCCACTGGATCACCATTACAAAAATGACTAATGAATTACCAAAACAGGTTACAATAAATCTTTGTCGCACTCCGTGAAGTTGCTGTAAGTAGGGTTCCAACCCCGTTTCCAATAATAAATACAACTACAGCATGTATATTTTAGTTTTGATAGTAGAGATTTTTTATTCAACATGCGGCAATATTCATGTTACGTTTCGGCACGCAGGCCTTCCTCAGACACTATGCCGCAGATGTGAAGAAGGAGAGATAGAAGGGTAGACACAGTACTTTGAAATATGTGAAGACACATGTGAAGGAAGACACTTTTTCTTTCACATGTGTCTTCACATATTTCAAAGTACTGTGTCTACCCTTCTATCTCTCCTTCTTCACACCTGCGGCATAGTGTCTGAGGAAGGCCTGCGTGCTGAAACGTAACATGAATATTTCCGCATGTTGAATAAAAAATCTCTACTATCAAAACTAAAATATACATGCTGTAGTTGTATTTATTATTGAATTACCAAAACGGTAATCTACTAGATTTCCAGGAGGATATTAAAACAATACTCAATCACTAGGTATCAATTCTAATCCATAAGATCACCTCTCGTAACCATGAATCCATTGGGTGACGGGTCAAGACGGATGTTAGCCCAGCGGCCTGTGCCGGCGCCGCTGCCCCATCAGCAGGCACGGGCGCCGGGCTCCCTCTTTCCCCTCCTGCCGCCCAGCTGACAAACAGGGGCAGCAACTAACTTAACCCTGCTACATGTGATCCATGCCAGTATTTTCTTGCTGCTGGAAACTTGCACTGCTGCTGAAGCTTGCGTGGGTGTGTCTCTCTTCCCTATGTGGCAACACATACATGCCCTCTGTCTCAGCAGCCAATGGCCGGATTGCAGCATGTATTTAAAGGCACTTCCTACTACAGGAGGTTGCCTGAGCATCCTCAGTGTCTAGCTTGTCTAGTCCCTGTGCAAAGGTGTTTATCTTGTCTGCCTTCCTGTGTACCGAATCCTGCTATTGAACTCCTGGACTTTGCTTTCTGACGCCTGCCTCTGACCTCGGACTTCGTTTATGGACTTTGCCTGTTTGCTGCCTGCCCCTGACCTCGGATCTTGTTTGCTGACTTTGCTTGATTGCCACCTGTCCTGACCCGTACCTCCAGGCCTCGTACGTCCCCTTGGTGCTTGCACCGAACACTCTGACCCCCTGGTCAGCTGCCACTGACTTGGGGACTACTCTGGAGTGGCACCTGGCAGCTACCCTACGGCCCAAGCCTATCCCCACCATCAGGGGCTCTAGTGAATACCAGGTAGCTGCTTAGTTACGCCCCTCTGGAGTATACCCAGTCAGTGGCGCAGTGGGTCCACACCCGCTTGCATAACAGTGGATGATCACTGGATTGCCAGGAGTTAATTCTAAAGCTCTGGATTACCAAAGATAAATGCTAAAATTTGGACTAATTACATAGAAACATAGAAACATAGAAACATAGAATGTGTCGGCAGATAAGAACCATTTGGCCCATCTAGTCTGCCCAATATACTGAATACTATGGATAGCCCCCGGCCCTATCTTATATGAAGGATGGCCTTATGCCTATCCCATGCATGCTTAAACCCCTTCACTGTATTTGCAGCTACCACTTCTGCAGGAAGGCTATTCCATGCATCCACTACTCTCTCAGTAAAGTAATACTTCCTTATATTACTTTTAAGCCTTTGCCCCTCTAATTTAAAACTGTGTCCTCTTGTGGTAGTTTTTCTTCTTTTAAATATGCTCTCTTCCTTTACCGAGTTGATTCCCTTTATGTATTTAAAAGTTTCTATCATATCCCCTCTGTCTCTTCTTTCTTCCAAGCTATACATATTAAGGTCCTTTAACCTTTCCTGGTAAGTTTTATCCTGCAATCCATGTACTAGTTTAGTAGCTCTTCTCTGAACTCTCTCTAGAGTATCTATATCCTTTTGGAGATATGGCCTCCAGTACTGCGCACAATACTCCAAGTGAGGTCTCACCAGTGTTCTGTACAGCGGCATAAGCACTTCACTCTTTCTACTGCTTATACCTCTCCCTATACATCCAAGCATTCTGCTGGCATTTCGTGCTGCTCTATTACATTGTCTTCCCACCTTTAAGTCTTCTGAAATAATTACTCCTAAATCCCTTTCCTCAGATACTGAGGTCAGGACTGTGTCAAATATTCTATATTCTGCCCTTGGGTTTTTACGCCCCAGGTGCATTATCTTGCACTTATCCACATTAAATTTCAGTTTCCAGAGTTCTGACCATTCTTCTAGTTTTCCTAAATCCTTTTCCATTTGGCGTTTCCCTCCAGGAACATCAACCCTGTTACATATCTTTGTGTCATCAGCAAAAAGACAAACCTTACCAGCGAGGCCTTTTGCAATATCACTTATGAAGATATTAAACAAAATCGGTCCCAGTACAGATCCCTGTGGAACCCCACTGGTAACATTACCTTGTTTTGAATGTTCTCCATTGACTACAACCCTCTGTTGTCTGTCACTCAGCCACTGCCTAATCCACTCAACAATATGGGAGTCCATGCTCAATGACTGCAGTTTATTGATAAGTCTTCTATGTGGGACAGTGTCAAAAGCCTTACTAAAATCTAGATATGCGATGTCTACTGCACCTCCACCGTCTATTATTTTATTCACCCAGTCAAAAAAATCTATAAGATTTGTTTGACATGATCTCCCTGAAGTAAACCCATGTTGTTTTTCATCTTGCAATCCATGGGATTTTAGATGTTCCACAATCCTATCCTTTAATAGGGTTTCCATTAATTTGCCTACTATTGATGTCAGACTCACTGGTCTATAGTTGCTCGATTCCTCCCTACTACCTTTCTTGTGAATGGGCACGACATTTGCCAATTTCCAATCTTCCGGGACGACTCCTGTTACTAATGATTGGTTAAATAAATCTGTTAACGGTTTTGCCAGCTCACCACTAAGCTCTTTTAATAATTTTGGGTGTATCTCATCAGGCCCCTGTGACTTATCTGTCTTCACCTTAGACAGCAAACTTAGAACATCTTCCTCTGTAAAGATACATGCATCAAACGATTTAATAGTCATTCTTTCTAGTGGAGGTCCTTCTCCTTTTTCTTTTGTAAAAACTGAACAGAAGTATTCATTAAGGCAGTCGGCTAGCCCTTTATTCTCTTCTACATACCTTCCGTCCTTTGTTTTTAATTTAGTTATTCCTTGTTTTAATTTCCTTTTTTCATTTATATATCTGAAGAATGTCTTATCCCCTTTTTTCATAGACTGAGCTAGTTTTTCTTCTGCCTGCGCTTTAGAAGTTCTTATAACTTGCTTGGCCTCTCTCTGCCTAATCTTGTAGATTTCCTTATCTTCATTGCTCTGGGTTTTTTTAAAATTACAAAATGCTAGCTTTTTATTTTTAATGATTTGGGCCACTTCTGCTGAGTACCACATTGGTCTCCTCCTTTTTTTGCTTTTACTGACGAGTCTAATGCAATTTTCTGTTGCCTTCAATAATGCACCTTTTAAGTAGTCCCATTTCTCCTGGACTCCATGTAATCCGTTCCAGTCTGATAAGGACTCATTTATGACTAATTTCATTTTTGAAAAGTCTGTTTTTCTAAAATCTAAAACTTTTGTTTTTGTGTGGTGGGACTCTTTCACAGTTCTTATATTAAACCACACTGACTGGTGATCACTAGATCCCAAGGTTTCGCCTACAATGACATCATATACCGAATCCCCGTTTGTGAATACCAAATCCAAAATGGCCTCCCTCCGGGTTGGCTCCTCAACCACTTGTTGTAGAGATAACCCCAGTAGGGAATTTAGAATATCTGTACTCCTGGTAGAACTTGCTATTTTGGTTTTCCAGTTTATATCTGGAAGATTGAAATCTCCCATAATGATAACTTCTCCTTTCATTGTCATTTTAGCTATTTCTTCAACTAGTAGATCATCTAGTTCTTTAACTTGACCAGGTGGTCTATATATCACACCTACACGAGTTACTGCATGGTTAATTGACTGGATCACTAGAAATAATGTTGAATCCATTTGATCACCAGAGGTTAAAGCAAATCCAGTGGATCATCATGGGTGGCATATTGTTTACTTATTATCACTAGATTACAACTGGCGATCCACTGTTGCATTTAGTCACCATTTCACTATTCCAGATTTACCCATGCTAAGTTATTTTCATAGGCAATATATGACAACCCCACTTCCAAAGAATTTTAGTTTCTTTTTAAGGAGTTGTCTGGTTTCAAAAGCATTTCACATACTGTTTTAGAGAATTATGGGTTAAATTGGGAAGGGGTTTCCATTCAGGACTTTCATCAGTTTGCCAAAAAGTGCCTGCAAAGAGTGTCTATCCTTGCATTACACCAATGCCTAGTGATTTCAGTGGTTATTGCGTAATATTTTATTTCACCTGTGGTGGCGCTGTAGGGAAATGGAATGCTTTCTAATTACAACTAACCACTGATGGTCCACGGAGTGGGATACCCTGTAATCATTTTATCATTGGGGACCCTTTTAAAAAAGAATGATTTTCCTTTTAAGAAAATATGGTATAAAACCTCTTTTAACAGCTAACTATGCAGTGCTGCAGAAATTGAAGATGGCAAGAAAACTGACCTTCCTGTAATAATACTTTCAAGCACTAGGATGTAATTTATGAGTTCATTCTAACCAGAGGAAACACTGAGACAGCGGGGAAAGAAAAACACTTAATTACAATATCTCCATTTAAAAAATAAATAAAAAAATCCCCTAAAAACAGACGAGATTTAACCCATATTTTCAACAGCAGATAGCCTGGATCAGAGAATTGTGAATGGACAGAGGATGTGTCGGCCATTATTCCTATCCAAGCAAAATATTTTCTAAGAAATACTTTTGGATAGGGATGTTTAGTTACTTTTCTACCCGTGTATTGTACTTGTTCTGTTTGTTTTTTCCTTAGGGTTATAATTTAATGGATTTAAGAGATTTTCCGCCTTATAACACCATGTGAGTTTCCATTCAGCATTCTGGATTAAAGGGGTTTCACTCAGTAGGACCCGCAAACCCACCCTAATTATTCATATCTTTCCTCTTTTGATGTTCCTCTTCTGAAAGTCCTGCATCTGCCGACGTCCTGTCCTTTACCAGGTGTCCTTTCTGGACTATGGACAGGATATCACTTCCATAGCTTAGGATGGGGGATGTGTGCTGTGGATGGGACCAGAACTATTGGTAAAGGATGTGATGCCAGCAGATGCAGGACCTTTCAGAAGAACAGCATCACGTGAGGCGATTTACACAATTTCCAGATGGTAACTTTCTTCTATGGGAAAGATATGAATAATTAAGGTGGTTTTGAGGGGCCTGCTAGGTAATAAATTTCCTAGTAAAGCTTTATAATGTTAGGAGCTAAGTCTTTTTACATACAGAATTGCAAATCCTTTGCATAGGCAAGGTTAAATGATAGTATTCTTTTTGCCTGCAACTACCACTAGGGGGGGCTTAGGAGCTTACTGCATACTGTTTTTTAGAGTTCAATGTACAATTGTGCAGTAAGTAAACACCTAAACTCCCTCTAGTGGTGACTACAGGCAGTTGGCTCTAAATAGAGAAATCTTGGTATGTTCTGCCAGTGTTGTTGCTACTCACAGATGTTCCAATGTGAATGGTGACAATCTGCTGTTGGGGGAACCAAGGATCAGGGGTGTAACTACCATAGCGGTAGACCATGCGACTGCTATGGGACCCAGGGCAAGAGGGGGCCCAGTCTTAGTTGGGATTATCTCCTCTTCTACTGGAGGTGAAAACTTGGTCAGGATTCTACCCTCTAAAGCAGGGGTAGGCAACCTCCGGCACTCCAGGTGTTGTGAAACTACAACTCCCAGCATGCATACTTGCTCTGCTCTTCTCAGAACTCTCATAGAAATGAATGGAGCATGCTGGGAATTGTAGTTTCACAACAGCTGGAGTGCCGGAGGTTGCTGATCCCTGCTCTAAAGGAACAACTTTTAGCAAATAAAGTAGTGGAAAAATGGCCCAAGGGTTATTGAAAAGGGTTAAATCTATTTTCACACTGGCGTTTCTATTTTCCAGTATTGAGATCCATCATAGGGTCTCAATACCGGATAAAAAACGCTTCAGTTTCGTCCCTTTTCATTGTCAATGGGGACAAAACGGAACAGAACGGAATGCTCCCAAATACATTCCGCTCTGTTCTCATACCGGAGATAAAACCGCAGCAAGCTGCGGTTTGCTTTCCGTCCTGGGATACGGAGCTAAATGGATCAGTCATGACCCACAATGCAAGTCAATGGGAAGGGATCCGTTTTCTCTGACACAATAGAAAACGGATCTGTCCCCCATTGACTTTCAATGGAGTTCATGACGATCCGTCTTGGGTATGTTTAAGATAATACAACCGGATGCAGATGGTTGTATTATCAGTAACGGAAGCGTTTTTGATGAACCCTGTCAGATCCAGCAAAAATGCTAGTGTGAAAGTAGCCTTAGGCGGAAACCCTTCTATCCTGTGGGGGGTGGGGAAGCTGGTTTGATCCTTGTTATGTGGCCCCTTACTTCTCTATGTACGCCACTGCCAATGACGCTTTGTTCTCATGGAGATAAGCGGTCACAGATATGTCAGGCAGCTGCTTAGCTCTCAGCTGATCCTAGTGTCAGGGAAAATTGGAGGTTCATTGATATATGGCCAACTTTAGTGGTAATATGTGCTGGTAAACAGCAGACGCATCCAAGCGGCAACCAGTAGAATGTTTACTTTATCTTTTAATATGAATGGAAAAGAAAACTCAAAATTTGAAGGAAAATCGTAAAGTGTTTGCAATTTTATCTGGCAGAAACTAGGGTGGACTGATAGGCCATAGATCTGCTACCTTATGCTGGTTTCAAAGGGTTATCTTCAAAGCATTACATTAATATTCTTAATATTTACTGATGATTCTTAATGGTGTTTTTGCTGTTTTATGACTATGAGTGAATCAAGTTCAGTCCTTTGTATTTTGCTGCTTTAATTTCTGAGCAGCAGATGATTCATAGAAAATGAGATTTCATCCCAGAATGCTTTCTAAAAAGAAGTCTTCCGTGGGCATCCATGTGACCTTCATGTAGAATATGCCTGCTGCCGGCACAGGCTAATCATAATTCCAAAAGGGTTGACTCTCTGTATTCCCAAAACAAGTCCTTGTCACGAAAAGTCTTGAAAATAAACATTGTAATTGGTGTTAGTCCAGATCACACCATGCCGGCCATAGTCAACTAAAATCACCAACAGCCTGTCACAAATGGGTCATTTCCCTTAACACTACGTGACCCCTTGATCTTATTTTTAAGTAGCCCAGTGTAAAAACTGTTCCAGAACTCTATAGCTACTAGAAAACCACTCTCTATGATCAGGAATATGACTACTATAATACTGCTGTCCAGGGGTGTAGCTATAGGCTCATGGGCCCTGGTGCAAGAGTTCAATTTGGGCCCCCCCTACCCTCAATACCGTTTCCTAACACCACCAGACCCCTGCACGCCCACCATGCCCAATAGCAGAACTAAAATCTCACAGAGAAAATACATTTTAATCCAATAAGTGCATAATAATATAGATGATAAGGATGCCATCTAAAAGTAGTACATTTTTTTTTTTTTTGAAAAGTAGGCACTGTCTGTGGCAGCATAGTGACTTCTGTGTCCTCGCTGCCAAAGAATCTCCCCCTGCCACTTGATTGACAGGGACGGATATCTCGCCGTACCAGGACAATTGCACGCCTGCGCTGCTGCTCTGAGTAGTGGCGCATGTGCTCAGAGTCAGAGGCTCTGCTGGAGCAGAGACTGTGCATTCACTGCAACCCAGAAGTAGCAGCGCATGTACTCTGCTCTTCTACCATTGTAGTGCAGGAGGGAGACTTTCAGGGCCCCACAACATGTCCAGAGACTCCAGCCTCCAGCCCTATCAGTCAAGAGGCAGGGACAGATGAGATTCCTCATCTGCAGCAGCCAGCAGGGACAGTCACAGACTGGGGGTGGGGGTGGGGGGGGTTAGTTTATCACGCCGCCAGTTAATACATCCCTGATGTATTAACTGACCAATAACATGGAGATCCCAGTGCCAGCTGGCACTGGGATCTCCATGTTATTGGTCAGTAAATACATCAGGGACCCCCTGGCATGGGGCCTGGGCATAGCTAAGTGCAAACTGGGTGATCCATAGGCAGGACCGGGTGGCTGCCCTCATCCACCAGCCCGTCCCTAATGCCAGTCAATACCCCCTTAGGAAATCTCTCATCAGATGTGAGAGCAGCAGCGATCGATCAGCCAGGATTAATGTGCACAGTGGGAGGCCCCCCTTAGGCAAGTGACAAACTCCCACCCCCCCCCTCAGTCTTAAGCAAGTGACAAACTGCCCCCCCTCATTCTTAGGCAAGTAACAAACTCAGCTCTGCTACATCTACAATGAACAACTACAACAAATGTAATGCCAAACTGCAGTTCCTCTATGTGATGCCTTGGATAGCTTCCACTGGACCCACAGGCTGTGGGTCCAGTGGAAGCTATCCAAGGCATCACAAGGAACTGCAGTTTGGCATTACATTTGTTGTAGTTGCTCATTGTAGATGTAGCAGAGCTGAGTTTGTCACTTGCCTAAGAATGAGGGGGGGCAGTTTGTCACTTGCTTAAAGCCTCTTTGACACTACCGTATGGCTATTTCAGTGTTTTGCGGTCCATTTTTCACGGATCTATTGTTCCGTTTTTTTTTGGTTTCCGTTGTTTTTCAGTTTCCCTTCCGTTTTTCCGTTCCGTTTTTCCATATGGCATATACAGTATACAGTAATTACATAGAAAAAATTGGTCTGGACATAACATTTTCAATAGATGGTTCCGCAAAAACAGAACGGATACGGAAGACATACGGATGCATTTCCGTATGTGTTCCATTTTTTTGCGGACCCATTGACTTGAATGGAGCCACGGAACGTGATTTGCGGGCAAATATAGGACATGTTCTATCTTTCAACGGAACGGAAAAATGGAAATACGGAAACAGAATGCATATGGAGTACATTCAGTTTTTTTTGCGGAACCATTGAAATGAATGGTTCCGTATACGGCCCGCAAAACTGAAAAAAAAAAACAGTAGTGTGAAAGAGGCCTAAGACTGAGGGGGGGTGGGGGCAGTTTGTCACTTGCCTAAGAATGAGCGGGGGGCAGTTTGTCACTTGCCTAAGACTGAGGGGGGGGGCAGTTTGTCACTTGCCTAAGGGGGGGGCTTCCCACTGTGCACATTAATTCTGGCTTATCAATCGCTGCTGGCCTGCTGCAGTCACATCTGATGAAACTGAGATTTCCTAAGGGGGTATTGACTGGTCTGGGCTTATCACGATCTCACCGGCGTTTTGGGTCAGCCACCAGGCGGGTCAGGGGACTCACTCAGGCCAGGGACAGTCACTTACTGGACCGGACCAGGACCCCGGTCGGACGGTCCAGTAGTTTATCACGCCGCTGGCGCCACGCTCACCTCAGTATATCAACACAGTCAGTCAGTGTCTCGCAGTCGCAGGATAGGAGAGAGGAGTCACTCGCAAGTTCGCAGCACCTCTGCACACAGCTTCCTCTTCCTGAACTGAAGCCGCTCCCCCTCCTCACTTCGCCTGCCCTGCACACTCGCCTCTCCGCCTCCGCTCCGCCCCCTGTGAATCTGATTTCAGTTATCCGCTGCGGGCCGCGCTCTCCTGGTTTGAGGGGGCCCTGTGGGCCCCCCTGACTTAGGGGCCCGGTCACAATTGCGACCGCTGCGACCCCTATAGCTACGCCAGTGCTGCTGTCTATGTACAAGAATATACCGTAACTGCTATAATACTGCTGCCTATGTACAAGAATATAACTACTATAATACAGCCTCCTATGTACAATAATATAACTACTGTAATACTGCCTCCTATGTACAAGAATATAACTACTATAATATTGCTCCCTATGTACAAGAATATAACTACTGTAATACTGCTCCTATGTACAAGACTATAACTACTATAATACTGCTCCTATGTACAAGAATATAACTGCTGTAATACTGCCTCCTATGTACAAGAATATAACTACTATAATACTGCTCCTATGTACAAGAATATAACTGCTGTAATACTGCCTCCTATGTACAAGAATATAACTACTGTAATACTGCCCCCTATGTACAAGAATATAACTACTATAATACTGCCGCCTATGTACAAGAATATAACTACTATAATACTGCTCCCTATGTACAAGAATATAACTACTATAATACTGCTCCCTATGTACAAGAATATAACTACTGTAATACTGCTCCTATGTACAAGAATATAACTACTATAATACTGCCTCCTATGTACAAGAATGTAACTACTATAATACTGCTCCTATGTACAAGACTATAACTGCTATAATACTGCCTCCTATATACAAGACTATAACTACTATAATACTGCTCCCTATGTACAAGGATATAACTACTGTAATACTGCTCCTATGTACAAGAATATAACTACTATAATACTGCTCCTATGTACAAGAATATAACTACTATAATACTGCCTCCTATGTACAAGAATATAACTACTATAATACTGCTCCCTATGTACAAGAATATAACTACTATAATACTGCTTCCTATGTACAAGAATATAACTACTGTAATACTGCCTCCTAAGTACAAGAATATAACTACTGTAATACTGCCCCCTATGTACAAGAATATAACTACTATAATATTGCTCCCTATGTACAAGAATATAACTACTATAATACTGCCTCCTAAGTACAAGAATATAACTACTATAATACTGCCCCCTAAGTACAAGAATATAACTACTGTAATACTGCCCCCTATGTACAAGAATATAACTACTATAATATTGCTCCCTATGTACAAGAATATAACTACTATAATACTGCCCCCTATGTACAAGAATATAACTACTATAATACTGTGAAAAAAATACAATGCAACAGCACTCTGCAAACCAAATAAAGTACAAAAAAGTATTCTGATGCTAATGCTACACTTATTAAGTAAATTTGAGATTCTTGGCAAATACATTTTGTACAAAATTATTTGGGCCCGTCTGCCACAAGTCAAGGCGATCTCTGTAAGACGGGAACCTAACACCTGCAGGGAGTGCATGTTCCACAGGCATGCTGGGCCCACCTTAATTTTTGTCATTTTTGGTGCCAAAATGGCCTCCATTAAATCCAGGGACTACAGGTACCAACATGCATGCCGAGCCCACTCCACATCTCTCCTGGTGCCAGATGGCCCCCAGCAAATGCAATGAGAGTCCACTCTATACCTCTCCTTGTGCCAAAAGGCTTCCAGTGAGTGCAGGGAGAGCAGGCTAAGCTTTATACTTACACTAATTATAATCAGCCTATGGGGCAGACAGGCTGGTCAGGGGTGCACGACTGAAGAGTCAGCCACAAATCCGGTACAAACTAAAAAGAAAAAAGGGGTCAGTCATGCACTCCTGACCCAGACGTGAGCAGGGAAGGGGACAGGCCGGCAGTCCCACCTCATTCATAATTTTCTACGTCTGGTTTAGGCTTAGAAAGTGGTCTTACAAAGACAGCAAGGAAGCTCTCTTACATTTAGAATCCGCGGTGGATACGCCGAAGTTATGCAGAAGTCGTCGCATTTATATAACTTGGGCAATCCACCGCCAGCTATAGGGCTTATTAAGACTGGCATCTAAAACGCTGGTCTTAATAAATGTGCCCCTGGATCTTTACTGTAAAGGAAGGACACAGTGTGTATACGTACAGTATCTTCTTTAGATAATACTGTATGTGTATAACTGTTAGAATATTGCACCGTATGGACAAGATGTAAGTTGCTTTCTAGCTCCTTTTAACAATTGCCCATAAGTAGAAATGACTCTAGATTGCCTTTCAAATTCTACCTTAATCAGACAAGGGAAATTGCATGTAGTTTGGAGACTGATCACGGGACGTGTTATTTTCCTATGTTATCTGGAGTGAAGGCTCCGAGCAATTAATAAACCCTGCGGTGGGATTAGAAGTATGGACACACGCCAAACATGATTGTCCTTATGATTATGGCAATGCATTGCAGAAAAAAGAATTTCTTGCCAATAGAATTTAAACGGGAATATGTTTATAGTACTGGTGGTCCAGATCTCATACTGTATATCATCTGTACTAAAGTATCCACCACATCCCCATAGTCCAGCATTTAAAGGGTTTCTCCAGGATTTTGTCAGTTCTGATCAATGAGGAGATTAGTGAACATGCTGAACATCTGTCATATTGTATATGAAGAAATTCAAGATCCTATCCCATTTGCTCCCTGTAGACATGGTATTGTCTGGAGCATTGGTTTCTTAAAAGGGTTGTCCCATAAGGACAAGCCCATTCCTTATGCCCCTAGGAGCACATGGACATCACCAAGGTAAGTTCCTTGCTTGGTATCCCCTCTATAAGTCATTCATTCAAAATCAAGTGCTTGGGAGGGACTTCTTTTTTAAAGGAGCTGTCTGTGATGTCATAGCCACTTTCTGATAAGACTTTGGGGAGAAATTGTGACATAAGGTTCCTCCAGGAGTATCTTTATGAAGATCTATCTATCTTGGAACGAATGACACTTAATGGCTGACTTATAGAAACTCCTTGAGTGTGTCCTGTGCAGGTGCGGATTGGCCATAGACCCTACAGGGAAATGTCCCAGTGGGCCAATGCCCCAGGGGTGACCCAAGCTCTCCTGATGGCTGCAGACCAGGTACATAATGATCTGACGCTCAATGGCCACAGTTGCCCTCCTGAACTCTTACCGTATTACCGTCCTCAGGACAATGATACAGAGGTCACTTATTATCCAGAAATATGACTATATTAGGCGTATTTCTGGCGCAGATTGCGCTTATACTTTTTAACATTGTGGCCAATGGTGACACTTATCACAATATGGCTTATATCTCCAGCGTATACCCCTGACATATACAGATATGAGAGTCTTGGGGGATTTCAGGTATTGCTATCCTAGTTTTAGAGGGGCACACTTGATGGCAGATATGTTTGAAGATGATGATAAGAAATACTTAGAAGTTGATGAAAAATGAAAAAATGTCTACACTGAACAATAGTCGCTGGTGAAATGGTTCCTTGTCCTCCAGTTATCTTTTCTGACTCCCCCATCTACACTATGTGATATCTATGGAAAGGTTGGAGTGCAAATCTCATGGAAAACAATATTTGTCAGATTGAAATCCAATCTGTTTTGCACAAATCTGTGCCTGTAGTTTAAGGGGTTTTCCAGGAGTTAAATATTGATGACCTATCCTCAAGATCAGTCATTAATATCAGGTTGGCCCCTGTCAACCAACTGTTATGATGAATGCCATGGCCTCCTCATAATATACCAAGCACAGCGCCGTACAGTGTCCAGTGGCTCTACTTGGTACTACAGCTCACTCCATTCACTTCAATGGGACTGAGGTGCAGAAAGGTAATGTGAGTGATGGACATGACATCACAGACCGAAGTGAGCACTGCTGCATCTTCCAACCGCTGATCTGCGGGGTGCCAGGAGTTGGCCTCCTCTAATCCGTTCATGTATCCAGGTCATTCATTTTTAACTCTCACAAAACCACTTTAACTGCAGAGCTAGTTCCAAGAAAAGCTCTGATGCATTGTAACGAGCTCTGCCCCTGTGTGGGTTGCGCATGCTCAGGTTATTGAGTCTCTGATGCTGGGTTAACACGGCGCAGTATTGTGCCACTCTTGTTAAATCCATTGGGCTGCTTAGGCCAGGTCCCCTCACACCCACACTGCACCCACTTTTCAGAAGTTTCGAACATGAAATAAACAGGCAAAAAGTGGCAAATTCTTGCGCAAAACAGGAGAAATTAGGCAAAAAATACTACATTTTGGCACTTCTACTCTGGCTGAGAAAGCTTAATAAATCTCCCCTCCATTATGTAAGTTATTCATTTAACAACTACTTATTTACAGCCAATCCCTCCTGACATGTCTTCTCTAGTTACTACTTGCATCCCCCATCTAATGACAATTCTGGAGCATCTATTCTTATGAGTCTGTGTTGTGCCATTCCTTTATGAATTACCAGCAGTCTGCAACAAAGGTCCAGATGGGTGTTACCAGTTAGGGGTGTGTCCCTGACCAGTCTGCCACCATTCAGTGCTGCTCTTCTAAGGCTACTTTCACACTAGCGTTTCTATTTTCCGGTATTGAGATCCATCATAGGGTCTCAATACCTAAAAAAAAACGCTTCCGTTTTGTCCCCATTCATTGTCAACGGGGACAAAACGTAATTGAGCAGAACAGAATGCACCAGAATGCATGCTGCAGCTTCTTTCCGTCATGGGATGCGGAGCAAGACGGATCCGTCATTACCTACAATGCAAGTCAATGGGGAGGGATCCGTTTTCTCTGACACAATCTGACAATAGAAAACGGATCCGTCTCCCATTGACTTTCAATGGAGTTCATGACGAATCCGTCTTGGCTATGATAATACAACCGGATCCGTTCATAACGGATGCAGATGGTTGTATTATCAGTAACGGAAGCGTTTTTGCTGCCGGATCCAGCAAAAACGCTAATGTGAAAGTAGCCTTAGACCTCTTGCACACGAACGTATCCATTCCGTTCCGTGCATTGGGGACCGCAATTTGCGGTCCCCAATTCACGGGCAACGTTCGTGCGGCGGCCGGGACGGATCCAGACCCATTCAACTTGAATGGGTCCGCGATCCGTCCATTCTGCAAAAAAGATAGAACAAGTTCTTTTTGCGGAACATAAGCACGGAACGGAACACCACGGAAGCCCTCTGTAGTGCAGGTGCAGGTTAAAAACATAGAACAGATGCAGATCTTTCCCTTAGGGCTCATGCACACGAACGTATTTTCTTTCCTCTTCCGTTCCGATTTTTTTGCGGACCGTATACGTAACCAGTCACTTCAATGGGGCTATAAAAAATACAGACGTTACTCCGTGTGCATTCCGTTTTCGTTTGTCTGCATGGCTGTTCCGCAAAAAAGTAGTGCATGTCTTATTATTGTCCGCAAATCACAGTCCGAGGCCCCATTCAAGTCAATGGGTCCGCAAAAAATACGGAACGCACACGGAACACATCCATACGTCATCCGTATTTCATCCGTATTTTGCGGATCCATACTGTAGAAATGCTATGCCCAGCCCATATTGCTCATGTGTTTGGTGATTAATAAGTTACAGTTTCTGTATACGATCCGCAAAAACGGATCAAATATGGAAACCATATGGATATGTTTTGTACAATAACAGAACGGAAGAGAAAAAAACCTCAGTTACGGAACAACGGATTAGTGAAAAACAGACTACAAAACAACAACGGTCGTGTGCGTGAGCCCTTACACCTGATCTCTGTGGAGGCTTCACTACTGGTTTTTGCTCATAATAAGGGCTCGTTCACACAAACGTATTTTGCGTTCCGTATACGGGCCGTTTTCTGCGTTCCGTATACGGAACCATTCAATTCAATGGGTCTGCCAAAGATGCAGACAGCACTCTGTGTGCTGTCCGCATCCGTTGCTCCGTTCCGTGGTCCGTTTTGCAGACAAGAATAGGCATTTCTATAATAGGCCTCCTGTTCCGTTCTGCAAATTGGCACACGGGCGCCATCCGTGTTTTGCGGATCAGCAATTTGCAGACTGCAAAAAACGGCACGGTCGTGTGAACGAGTCCTAACTGATGGAAATAACTGACCAAATAACTGAAATGTGAGCTCGACGGTATGTATTTTGTGGTCCGCAAAACACGGATCCGCAAAAAAAAGAGTGACATTCGTGTGACGGCCATGTTGCATCCGTTTTTGTTTTTTTTGCAGATCCATTGTAACAGTGCCTGTCATTGTCCGCAAAATGGACAAGAATAGGAAATTTTCTATTTATTTGTGGAACGGACATACGGAAATGGAATGCACACGGAGTCATCTCTTTTATTTTTTTCAAGCCCCATTGAAATAAATGGTTACGGATACGGACCTGTAAAAAAACGGAACGGAAACAGAAGAAAAATACATTCATGTGCATAGACACCCCAACTGGTAATATCCTGTTGGACCTTTCTTGCAGACTGCTGGCAACTCTTTTCTGAACTTCAAGCAGGAATAATAGAGGAATTTTACAGCACAGAATCATGAGAATAGTTGCTCCAGAATTGTTATTACATGGAGAATGCAAGTAGTTACTGCAACAGACTTGTCAGGAGAGGTCATACTGGAGGTCCTCTTTGATAGGGTCAGTAAAGATATGGGCAGCAGGGCCGCTTCACCTTTTGGGCACTGAGGAGGCATTTTGGGGGTGCCCACAGCGCTCCACCAACTATTAAGGTTACTTTCACACTCCGGCAGGGTTCAGCAAAAACGCTTCCGTTACAATAATACAACCATCTGCATCCGTAATAAACTGATCCGGTTGTATTATCTTTAACATAGCCAAGACGGATCCGTCATGAACTCCAGAGAAAACGGGTCCGTCCCCATTGACTTGCATTGTGGGTCATGACGGATCTGTCTTGCTCCGCATCCCAGGACGGAAAGCAAATCGCAGCAGCCTGCGGCTTACTCTCCGGTATGATAACGGAACGGAATGCATTTTGGAGCACTCCGTTCTGTTCAGTTACGTTTTATCCCCATTGACAATGAATGGGGACAAAAACGGAAGCCTTTTTTTGCCAGTATTGAGATCCCATGATGGATCTCAATACTGGAAGATAATAACACTAGTGTGAAAGTTATTTCTGGTAAGGCCTCCAGGTCAGTGACCTTTATAGCCCTGGGACAATTCTCAGTCCGCCCCTAATGGACACTGAGCCCCCCACTCATTGTGTATGCACAGTACAGTGAATTACACGGATTACATGACCTTGATAGAAAAGTGTTTTCGAGATGTGCCAAGGCTTAGTGTCGCCTGGTGCTGGGGACATTCTGACCAGACTGTTTATACAGCGGTAGAAAATACCAGATGAGTATACAGCAGCCACTTCTCGGCCTCCGGCCATTTTTACACCCTGTTCTCCTTTGCATTTTTTTTTTACATGTTCATGGGTACATTAATCTCTTGCAAGTCACCAGGAGACGCCAGAGGCCTTTATCCCCAGCGCTTGAGCCAACGTGCACTTTTCAACCTTCTCTTTCCTAATTATTTTAATGCAGATTTTTCTGCGCCTCTACTATCTCACTTCAGAGAGAAGCTATAAAAAAAAAAATAGAAATTTACAAGGAGGCGTTTATTACAATTTTGAGCAGGCTGAAGGGGTTGTCATAGAAACATCTAACAAGGGGAAGCTTGACAACATTCCATGAAGAGTCCACTTTTTTGAATTTTTACTGCCGTGTGGGAGACCCGTGCTTCATGATGCTGGGAATGTGAATGGTTTGAAGGTTTCCCGAGCCACAATGACTGGAGGAGGGGGCAGTTCCGGCAAACAGCTGCTAGAGCAGAGCCCACTTCATCTTCCAGCAGTTGCTGTCCATCACTTGACATTGGGGAGTCATATTGCAAGGGGTTTTTTTTTTGTTCCTTTTGGATTCTAGTCCTGGTCAAATTATTTTTCAATTTTTCTATATTTTTATAGAAAAGATTCACCTTTTTTGTATACTGAAATCTACATGTAAAAGTTGTCACTTTAAATATATTAGTTCTTTTGTTCTGACTCTGTGTTACAGCCTTTATTATACTCCAGAGCTGCACTCACAATTCTGCTGAATAGTACCTGAAACAATTAACCAGCTTGTAGACAGACACACTCCTAAGGGGCCATTCACACAACAGCTTTTGACACAGACAACCACATTGAAATTCCGTTGAAACCCTCCGGCGACCGCATCCTTTCTGCCTCCCATACTTCTTAATGGGAAGCAGCGTTGAGGATCAAAACCACACCACACTGAGAAAGGACATGTCTGTTCTCGGTGCAGCCATGGCTATAAGCCACCACTCCATGATCCTCAGCACTGCCTCCCATTGAGATGTATGAGAGACAGAAAGGACACGGTCATTGTTTGTTGTTATCAGGCTCCTTTCCTGCTCCTTTCTGTATTGATCATTCACTCATAGACGGGTTAGCAGCTTACTGAGAGATCAGGTTACAGCTGCTGCCCAAGTCCAAGTCTATGGAGAGACTGTTGAGTGAGAGAGGCACAGAGAGATGCACACAGATGTAGCTGAAGGCTCTAGTAAGAGTTCTACCTCACCCCAGTTCAGGATTCATAGCTACACTACTCATTACTACTGTATAAACCATGCTGCTTTTTCTGAGGATGTGGTGCAGAGAGATGGGGAGCAGGATCTCCTCCTTGTGAGCTGTGTGTGGTAGACATCATAACA
Organism: Bufo bufo; assembly: GCF_905171765.1. Taxonomy (NCBI): domain Eukaryota; kingdom Metazoa; phylum Chordata; class Amphibia; order Anura; family Bufonidae; genus Bufo; species Bufo bufo. The sequence goes on along the minus strand of NC_053389.1, from coordinate 134,631,339 downwards.
GCTAGTCTACACACTGTAGAGCTGAGCTCATGGAAATCTGAGAGAGATGGAACCATCAGAGGGGAAACTAGTGAAAAATGGCAAATACAATAGTCCGATATAGTGTCATTACTTAAGTACACATATGATGGCTTTTTCTGAGAAGTCACCCACAATGATAGATACACTATAACAGTGCTAATGGTTTGGATTCTCTAGACCAAGTCTCGTCCCAGAACCAGTAGTTTCAGAGGAGCATGGGCATAGATACCATGGAGGCAGACCATGCAATTGCTATGGGGCCCTTAAAAAGAGATGGCCCCAGCTTACTTGGTCAAAGCTAGTTTTATACTGGTTAGACAGGCCCTGTGTAGAGACCCCAGGGTAAAAATAGCAAACAGTCATTACTCACCTCACTGATCCCCCACCACTGCCCTTCCAATGCAGGTCTCCATCTCTTGGCCATGATCTTGACAGGTATAAAATGGCTTAGGCTGCTGGCACAACCAATCACTGGCTGCAGCAGGGACCCCTTGTGGCCAGTCCAGACCTTCTCCTGTGTTTTGAGCCTGGACCAGGAAGTAGAGAACAGCAGGGACTGGAGCAGCGTCAGAACAGCAGTGATGGGGGGATTGGCGATGTAAGTCACGATTGTTTGTTTTTTGTTATATTTTAAACTTTTTTTTTTAAAAACATTAACTCTCATGAGGAACTGCAATGTTAGCAAAGAACAGGGTAGGGAATTGTCCCAGTGGTCATGTAATAGGGGTAGGAGGGAAAAAAAAACCACACTGTGCCCTTCCTCCCTAAGTGGCAAAATCTGGCATCTTAATGTTAGTCCAATTTGATCTTTACTGTAGCGCCTCTTACTTCTGTCCACCACTTCACCACTGTCAATCACGCCACCAAAACTGGGCTGCTGAGCCTTGCAAACATTGGGCACAACTGTGGTACAACATAATGCAAGTGTGAATTTTTCTTAATGCATTGGCAAATATTTAGAATAAGATGACGAGATAACCTAGTATAGTGTACTACTTGTCGGTATGTTTGGTATATATTACTTTATATTGTATTTAGGGGTGGGCTCACTTTTAGCCTCTGGTTCCATAGAACTAGTGGTATGAGCAAGTGGAATTCTGTTGCTTACACAAGCGTCACAAGGGGGTCACATGTGCCAGGGGCCCCTTTGATCTGTGGTCTGATCCTATTTATCTCAGGGGGATAATACAGTAGTGAGGTAGCAGGGACCAGGCCTGTGTTTACTTAACTCAAACTTTCATCTTTGATAAAGTAGGAAACTTTGGGAAATCATTACTGACAGGACATTGACTACATGAAATATAATATTGTTCTCTGGGCTCAGACTAAGTAACATGGATAAATTATCTTAGGAATCGACAGTCTCCTTCCTATACTTTCCATATCTCAGTTTAAACCAGGGTCACCGGCTTCTACTGCAGAGCCATAGCTAGACTTACCTTGTACATGCCCTATATCTAATTACTGTGGCCAAGTCAGAGAAAAAAAATGAAAATCTGACATCATATAGTACATGACAGACCCTTTCTAACAAAGGTAGATCCGGCCCTGTACCTCACATGGATCCAGAGATCTCCCCATTCTTTGCTCAAACTGTTCTGCTAGATTTATTTCAAGCTGGCAGCTTAGGGGGCACGTCCTTTCTCAGGGGTGTGTCCTTTCTGCTGCAGCTGGTGGCAGTTGAAGGATGGAACTGAGCATGTGCGACCACCTTAGTGAGCAGGACAGAGAAATTAGAAAAAGAGCAAACAGCAGGTGGCGCTATACAGATAGATTTCAGTATTCATATCTATGTGTTGGTGGAATGCTTTTTGTGGGACAACCCCTTTTAAGAAGGCGCTGTGACTGTCACTGATATGGGGGAAATCTGTTATTGTCACTTATATAAGGGCAATGTGGCTGTCATGGTTATTATGGCATCACTATGATTGTTACTGGTATGGAGGCACAGTGTTTTGTCATAGATATGGGGGAAAATGCTGGCATCCCTGTTAGACCTCATGCACACGACCGTTGTTTTATTCCGTGTCCGTTGCGCCGTTTTTCGTGATTTTCTTCGGACCCATTGATTTTCAATGGGTCCGTTGAAAACTCGGGTAATGCACCGTTTGCCATCCGCGTCCATGATCCGTGGTTCCAGTCCGTCAAAAAAATATAACCTGTCCTATTATTTTTGCGGAAAACGGTTCGTGGACCCATTCAAGTCAATGGGACCGCTAAAAAACGCGGATGCACACAATATTGTCATCCGCGCCCGCGCTTTTCCTATAATTTGCATGGCAAACCTGTCTTAGACTTTTTTTTACATTCCTTTATGTCTGGTGGTCCTCCAAAAATAAAGGAAGACACACGGAATCGGATCACGGAACAACGGAACCCCATTTTGCGGAACGGAACACAACAACGGTCGTGTGCATGAGGCCTTATAAGGACATGGTGGCTGAAATTATAGTTAAATTATATTTAAATTAAGTTACAGCACATTATAGAAATTTAGGTAACATTATAGAAAGTATAAAAATTCAACACAAAAGTACTCATTTACATATAAGGCCTCATGCACTCAATCTTTTTGCGGACCCATTGACTTCAGTGGGTCCGTGGACCACATTTTGCCAACCAGATTAGGACATGTTCTATAATTTTCACAAAAAAACATACAGATGCTTTCTGCATCCACATTTCTGTTCCACAAATTAAAGACCATGTCCAATTCTGGACCACAGACCCAATGAAGTCAATACGTCCACAAAAAATGCGTCTATCACACTGACGGTATCCGTATTTTGTGGATCTGTGGTTTGTGGACTGCAAAACACAAACAGTGGTGTGCATGAGACCTAAAGAGAATAATCTCCTCCAGTAAACCCCTTCATGAATCAGGGGGCTCAGGATGGGCAGGGCAGTCGTACCTGCCTATGGCAGCAATGCCTGATGTCGTCATACCGCTTAACAGAGCAGCAGGGTGAGAGCTAAAATGGACTTCGCCAAAATGGAGCTTGTTGTATTCTTCTAGATTCCCACTCAAATCGCATTTCCATGCATGACCAGACAGGACAAGGCTGAAAATATGTGATCAGCTCAGGCATTGCTAACACATTAATCCTTACAGTTAATTGCAACATTTAATTATTAAATTCAATTTAGCCTTTCAAAGAGCATTTATTAGTGGCGTCCAGTGAAGTATAGCATTACGGGTAAATGTGATGGATAATGTATGGTTATGACACAAGGCTAATTGCAGACAGTATCCGGAAAATATGTGGGCTCCCCTACATTAGATTATAAAATGATGATGCCAAACCTGCGTCTCTACAACTACAAAACTACAACTCCCAGCATGCTAGTGTCTTCTTGAAATTTGAATTGTGGGATGTCTTAAGCTTCACCCCCATTTCAACAGAGGACACCTAAAAATACACCAAAATTCCAACTGTTGGAGGACGACATGCATCACTTCACTGCCATAGAGGATACTGTAAAAATGGCTGGTACCCCTTGTGTCTGGTAGTTTAAATGGGAAATCCAGAATGGTTTTTGCATGTGTCATAGATACAAGTGAGAAGATCACATTTGTGAAACCTATGATCTCGGATCACTATTGATATCCAGGAAAAGCTCTGTAAAACCTAAACCCCTTTGTTACTGCTTAGAGACTTCTACTACAGCATTGTCAGAGATTGGAATGCATGGTCCTTTCCAGGGGTGGAATGGCCATAGACCTTACAGGGAAATTTCCCGGTGGGCCAATGCCCAGGGGGCCTCCTGAACCCTACTCACAACCGGCCAGTGGAAGTTTTTGGGGATGTATTTTGTGATGCACTGTGGTATTTTACTTTTCATCTGATCTTTGGACCACGGAGCGTCTTTTTACAAGCCCTGCTGATATAAAACTGCAATTTTATTTTACTCTCACTAAATGAAGTGCTCCTTTAATGATTACACTTTAGAACATAACTTTGAGCCTATTTAAAATATTCTGTGGAGCCAAAGCAATCTGCCTTAATCAGTTTTTCATCAGAAGGTATATAAAGTGTTAGGGTACTTTCACACTAGCGTTTTTGTTTTCCGGCATAGAGTTCCGTCCTAGGGGCTCAATACCGGAAAAAAACTGATCAGTTTTATCCTAATGCATTCTGAATGGAGTACCCTTAGGCCCTTTTCACACGGGCATCCCGGATTTGCTCCGGATGCGTCCCGGGTGCAATGCGGGAAACCCGCACGAGTGCGCGCGCAATTTCAATCAGTTTTGACTGTGATTGCGTTGCTTTGTTCAGTTTTTATCACGCGGGCGCAATGCGTTTTGCACGCGCGTGATAAAAAACTGAATGTGGTGCCCAGACCCGGACTTCTTCACTGAAGTTCGGGTTTGGGTTAGGTGTTCTGTAGATTTTATTATTTTCCCTTATAACATGGCTATAAGGGAAAATAATAGCATTCTTAATACAGAATGCTTATTATAATAGCGCTGGAGGGGTTAAAAAATAAATAAAAAATAACTCACCTCATCCACTTGATCGCGCAGCCGGCATCGTCTTCTTTCTTCTTCTTTCAGGACCTGCAAAACGATCTTTGATGACGTAATTGCGCTCACCACATGGTGAGCGCGGTGACGTCAGCGCAGGTCCTGCTGAATGAAGATAGAAGAGCGTGATTATTATATAATCAAATACATTTCAAAGTAAGTGAAGAGTGAGTCCCAAATCCAGATTCACCCCTCCGTTCGCAGGTTATGCCAATGTACAGATGTTTGTCGATTTAGTCACTGAGGACCTGCAGAAAATTAAGACCAAAAAAAGTTTGGTGGGTGGAAATTTGACTGAGGAAGAAAAAAGAGCCATTAAAGAACTTACTGTATGTATAAAGAAGATCTCATAATAAAACCATCAGATAAAGGGGGAATGTAGTGATGATGGATCAAGTGGACTATGTCGCAGTGGTGATGGCATTATTAAATGATACAACTACGTACAAAAAATTGGAGCCTAATCCAATAGAGAAATTCAATGGTGAACTTAAAAGCTTACTATTGAACTCAAAAGAAAAACAACTAATTACTAACGAAGAATTTAAAGTATTGTATAGACCTCGACCCACCATTGCGACTTTTTATGCAATACCAAAAGTCCACAAAAAACGACAGCCGATTCCGGGAAGACTGATTGTCTCAGGAAATCGAAATCTATGCGAAGGGGTCAGCACGTATGTTCATGAAATCTTCGCACCATTTGTCCAAACACTTCCCTCTTGTTTAAAAGACACCAAAGACACTGTAGTCAAACTGAAGGACATTCACGTTAATTTAAAAAAAAAATCTTGGTAGCTAGCCTTGACGTTGAGGCTCTTTATATGAGTATACAACACGAAATTGGCATCAAAGCGGTAGAATCATTCTTTAACACAAAAGGTACACAATTTCACGAGCACAATAAATTAGTTCTAACACTTTTAATTTTTTTTACTCACTCACAACTATTTTCTGTTTGATGGCAAATATTATTTACAGACCAGTGGGACAGCCATGGGTACGGTTTGTGGAGTTTTGCAAATTTATTTTTAGGGTGGTGGGAAGATCAATATGTTTTCACTGAGCACAATATGCACTACACAGATCACATTTTATTTTGGGGTCATTATATCGACGATATCTTAATTTTTTGGGAAGGCACTGAAATGGATTTTTCTAACTTCACAAAGAGTCTAAACGAAAATAATATCGGACTTACCTTTACGGCAGAGATACAAAAAGAGAGTATCAATTTTCTTGATCTGAAAATTGCAGTAAGATCTGACGGCAGTATTACAACCGAAGTTTACAGAAAACCTACTGCAACAAACAACTTTTTACATTGGGAGAGTTTCCACCCACCAACACTTAAATCGGATATTCCTGTAGGACAGTACCTCAGAGCCAAACGACATTGTATTGATGAACAGGCTTTTGAAAAAGAAAGCAATACACTGTATAGTAGATTTCTGGGTACCCAAAGAAGGTACTCCATCGTGCATATAATAGAGCTAAAAATACAGAAAGGAATAGCTTACTTCAAGAAAAGGGCAAAATAGAAGATAAGAAGATAATACGCTGCATAGGAACATACGATGTGCAGCATCAAACTGTATATAGAATTCTGAAGCGGCATTGGCATGTTCTGCAAGCGGATAGGGATCTGAAAAAAGTTATCTCGACTAACCCGACAATTACCTATAGAAGAGTTAAAAATCTGAAGGAAATGATGGTACATAGCCATTCTCAAAAACAACAAAAAACAACACAAACCTGGCTAACGTCGAAGGCCTCATACCCATGTTTTGCATTTATATGTCCCCTAAAAAAAGAGTTCATCAACCCAACTGATGGGAAAAAATATACAATCAGAGACTATATCAATTGCAGAACTACGGGTGTAATTTACGCTATCCAATGTGAATGTCCCAAATTATATACAGTGGTCCCTCAAGTTACAATATTAATTGGTTCCAGGACGACCATTGTATGTTGAAACCATTGTAAGTTGAGTAATCGGTTCCAAAGACCCAAAATGCCATCCAAGATAAGAGAAAATGAAGATTTAAGAAAAATAAGCAGATAACTAAGACAGATAAAACAAATCCTTACATATATAGCTGCTAAATAGAAACTAATACAGCTACTTTACCAGAGAAGTGGCCTTGATTGGTTGGATCTGAGTCTGAGGCATTGTATGTTAAGTCTAGTTTCAACTTACGATGTATGTTGAAAATATTTGTATCCTCAGGCCATTGTATCTTGAGGGATCTTGGGAAAACAAGAGCTGAGGAGACTTATATCAAAACATCTCAGTAAAACATCTTAAATACCAAGGAAGAGACACCATTGTCTAAACATATAAAGAACCATCATAGAGGAAATCCCTCAAGCCTAAAAATCTGGGGAATACAAAAAATTAAAACAGGCCCAAGACAAGGGGATATTGATACGAGACTGCAGCAGGAGGAAACCAAGTGGATTTGCCGCCTTAAGTCCCTTTCACCATTGGGCATAAATGAAGGCGTTACATATACCTCTTTTCTGTAGAGGTTTTAGTGAGGGATGAACGCTATGTTGATTTTCCGGCACAGTACATAATGGACGCAAAGAATGCACAAAAAGCACGGGATAAATAATACTGGAAATAACTATCCTTTGGAAAGAGACATATTGAAAGAAGGGGCTTTAAGGGGGACTAGTATAGTGGTATTATAGTAAAAATATAATTACAGAAAAGATAACTAGAAGAACAAAAGGATGCAATAATAAAAACCAATTCATTGTAGGATGATCCTCAGAGTAATGGTGCAAAAAGTAAAAATAATGAATGGATTACTAGTAACATATCTATAAATACTATATATAAAAAAGAAAGAAAAAAGTAAACCCATATCATAATTATCAATAAATATTACTATCAGTTATGACCTAAATATATGATTTATTATTTTTTATTTATTGTTATCGAAAATGTAGCCCCTCCAGTTTCTCCCTCTCCCCTTTTTCCACTCTTCATTTACATTGAAATATATTGGATTATATATTAAGAGCAAAAAGTAAAGTAAAAAATAAGAAATTACGGTAGATAAATATGTAGTAATTGATGCAATTAATCATTAAGAGTAGGTAACATAATCTAGTAAAATTGTTGGCGAAATGTTATCAAATAATTTAAAAGCAAAAATAAATGTTGACTGACATATTTCCCTAACTATATATAAAATATATACTATACAACACTCTGGTTTAATATAGTTTATTGATAATATAAATTTCCATCCAACGCGTTTCAGAACCTACGGGTTCCTTCGTCAGGGATAGTTCATGGTACAAGTCCTGGGGGTTACCTCTTGAAGCTCATCAAGAGAATGCCAAGAGTGTGCAAAGCAGTAATCAAAGCAAAAGGTGGCTACTTTGAAGAACCTAGAATATGACATATTTTCAGTTGTTTCACACTTGTTTGTTATGTATATAATTCCACATGTGTTAATTCATAGTTTTGATGCCTTCATAGTCATGAAAATAAAGAAAACTCTTTGAATGAGAAGGTGCGTCCAAACTTTTGGTCTGTACTGTATATATATATATAGTATAGGGGTCATATTAAAAAAGAAGGTTAGACATTATAGGCAGCTATTAAGAAAAGGAGATCCTATAGTTGATGAGTGGTATCAATAGGAGAGCTTGTATAAAGAGCCCTGCCGCATGCGCCATGTGATGAGAACAAAGATAGAATTTCTAAGTTGGCGCACATGCGCAAACTCCCAGAGATAGGCGCAACAGCCGGGGAAATGACAGCGTGGATTAAACTGACGGGCGGTACGTGGGAGGAGGGTAAGCCAATCAAGGAAGGCTTTAGATTAGCTTTGGGAGAGAATAGCAGCAAGACTGCGCCATAGGAGGGATCATTCTGACATCACTGACCAACCTTATAAAAGAAGGTCCCTGCCCCAACATACATACCTGCTCGATATCCTGAAGACGCCGGTTTGCCTGCGAAACATGTTTGGAGGCAGGGTGTGCGTCTGTATGTGCTTTTAGAGCGGTAGGAAGCCGTCAGCCAAGTAGTAGAAACAGCGTTACAAACTATCAGCCGGGGAGCGCACTGCTGATACAGGGCTGCTGAGTGCTGCTGGGAGATATAACACTATATATACCTTCTGCGGAAAAACTGATTAAGGCAGATTGCTTTGGCTCTACTGAATGTTTTAAATAGGCTCACAGTTATGTTCTAAAGTGTAATCATTAAAGGAGTGAGAGTAAAATTAAATTGAAGTTTTAAATCAGCAGTGCATGTAAAAAGACGCTCCGTAGTCTAAAGACCAGATGAAAAGTACTAGAACAGATGTAAACGTCTAACATGCACTGAGAGGTCTTATTTACTTGCAACTGTATAGGACTGTGGTCTTTGGCTCTGTTGAGGTGGTATAATGTGCCACAATATGGTATTTCTGGCATTGCCTTCTATCAATTTGGACCCAACTACAAAACGGGGCCACTTTTAGTATTATTTCCAGGCCCACTTTAAGTTCCCAGTCCGCCCATGGTCCTTTCCTTAAAATATTTGCAGTGGCAAAGGGGTTTAGGCATTCTAGAGACTTTTCAGTCCACAGTGATTGTAGAGTACTATAGGCATGGGCAGCAATGTCTGGAGGACTTCAGTGAAAGAGCCTTGGCACCCTGTTAATTCATTGGACTCCTACCAACCACACAATTGTGGTCTATCTTAAAGGGGCTGGACACTTTATTGCAATCTGATATCAAGGAATCTTATCCATTCATCTTTATGGGTGGTTTCCATGACTATTGAAGTCATACTACCCCCTCCCCCACTCCCACAGCCTCCTTTCAGGTATAGACGGTGCTCATCCACAACATGACTTCAGATGGTGGGACATGTGACCAAAAATGCCATCCTGCCTCCTCCATGGAAACACTGTGCTCAATTCCTGACATGTGTAAATGGTAGGTGCACTCTGTTTCAATCAAGGAGGCATGAAGATGTATTTGGTCATCTGCCCCTCCATCTGTATCCATGTTATGGATGGAGAGTTTTGTGGACTTGACAGGAGACTGGCCAAGAGTAGTGGGGTGGCTTCATGATTGTGAAAATGACCCATAACAATGAATTAGTAATTGATATAATGTTTTATAAGATTCCATGGTATAAAGTTGTAATAAAGTGACCAACCCCTTTACGGGCATCAATGTTGTATCCTGGAAGCCCCTTTAAATACTAGTCTTCAAGCTAGTTAATACAGAGTAGCATTTTACAGGCCAGTCTTACTCTATCCCCCGCTGGTGTTAGATAATTTCCAGGTCTAAAAAAAAAAAACACCAAATCAAAAACGAACAAAAATTTATTAGTAGAACAAATTATACAACAAACAACATATCACAGAATAAAATAATTAGCAGCAATACATGAAGGTACTATGACAGTATTAGTTCACCCTGGCCATTCAAGGCCGCATTGTCACATCTACATAGGGTATGCTGTGGCAGTAATTATTATACAATACAGACAAAAGGCCAGGAGTGAACACAGGCCTCTGCTCTGTATTGTTCTCTTATGTAGATGTGAATAATGCGGCCTTGAATGACCAGGGTGAACTAATACTGTCATAGTACCTTCATGTATTGCTGCTAATTATTTTATTCTGTGATAGGTTGTTTGTTGTATGATTTGTTCTACTAATAAATTTTTGGGTAATATCATATGTGCGTTTTTGATTTGGTGTGTTGCTATATATTTCCGCACATATTGCAGTCCCCTTGGATTGCTATATTTGGTGGTTCTAATTTCCAGGTCTGCACCATGCATTTTGAGCATGTAGAGCACTTTTCTTCCCCGGGGTGGTCCAGTATTCTGTACATTGTCCCATATGGAGTACTTTATGAAACATATCATCAAGCAATGTTGTGAAGCACAAGTGAGGGAGAGCCCTTTCATATTAATTTCAGTAATATGGGTCTTGTATGATCCACATGGCCGCCAATCACTGCTTCCAGGAGAAGATTGGATGGAGAGATGGCCATACACGTCCATGGATCCCTCCCCTATTCTAGTCTATATGAGAGTGATGGAAAGAGTTAAGCACACCATGCTTACTTACACACAGCCATAAGATAAAATGATAACATTCATTCTGCCAGACGTTACCACAAGGGGGAGCTCACTGCATCCATATTTATACATCTCCCATTGAAGTCCTCTACCACAGGAGAGGACTGGATGGATAGATGGCCATACATGGATCATTCCTCCATTCTAGTCTATAATGGAGTGATGGAAAGAGATAAGCACACCATGCTTACCTACACACAGCTATAAGATAAAATGATAAAATTCCTTCTGCCAGACGTTACCACAAGGGGGAGCTCACTGCAAACATATTTATACAGCTCCCATTAAAGTCCTTTACTAGTGTTGATCGTGAATATTCTAATCGCAAATTTTTATCGTGAATATCGGCACTTCGAGAATTCGCAAAGATGTAGACTATAGTGCTATATATTCGTAATTGTGAATATTCAATTTTTTGTTTTTCATCAGTAACCTCCCTTCTTGCTTGTGAGCCAATGAGAAGGCTGCAATATCTATGTCAGAGCTTAGCAACATCCCTAGCAACCAATAGGAAAGTTGCCTATTCCTTACCATTGCAATTTTCTGCAGTTTTTTTGCAGCTCTGTGCTTTCATCTGGATCCTATTCCTTATCCAATTACCTTAGATAGTTAGCCCATATATATATAATACAGATAGTTATTGGGAGATAGTCAGTGTAGGTTAGATAGTGAGATAGTGATATAGTGCAGGGTGTTAGGTAGTGTGATAGGAATTACTGTTTCTCTGCTGTCCATACATACATGCTACAGACATCGTGCTGAGATGTCACAACAATACTTAGTGCACCAAGCAGTAATATCTACTCAGACCTGATAAAATGTGAAGTTGCATGAATTGCGCAAAAAATAGGCGCATCATTAGTGCCGATTTGCGCAATTGCGAAAATAATGACTGGAGATCACGAATTCTAGAATTTGTGAATTTTTGGTGAATATTAAGCAAAAAATTTGCTAAATATCATGAAAACGAATATTGCCTATGCCGCTCATCACATTTACTCTACCACATTTATCACCTCTACCAACCTTGATCCAGCCCTGAATGGCCTTAAAGCAGTAGCCAAGCAAAATGTATATAGATTTATTTTTTATATATATATTTTTTTACTCAAGCTATATAAATAAATGTGTCTAGCTGTGGTTTCCATTCTTGTCCCCAGGATGTTCTATGCACTGCATGTCCTGTGGTATTTCTGACGTGTTTCACTGTGTTATCACAATGAATTAAAAATTCTTACAAACCCATAAAATTTCTCACATGTGGGAAGTTGTTATATGTTAACTTACCGAAAAAACAATGTGTTGTTACAGCATGCTGGCCCTTTAAATTGATCTCCTATGTTTAATGAAGGCTTCAAGGTAAATAAACTAGACCACGGCTTAACACAAACCACTGAGCCGGGGTGAGGACGCACAATAAAAGGAAATGAGCTGACTGCGGGGTATTGTTTCCTTACCCCTGCTAAGGGGGCACTTGGGTATAGATGCATGTCACTGCCAGGGGCGGACTGGGAACTTAAAGTGGCCCTAGAAAAAATATGAAAAGTGTCCCCGTTTTGTAGTTGGATCCAAACTGACGGAAGGCAGGGCCAGCAATACCATATTGGGGCACATTATACCATCTCAACAGAGCCAAATACCACAGTCCATCACAAAATACTGCCCCCAGCAGCACAAAATACATCCCCTAAAACTTCCACTGGCCGGCCTCCTGGGCATCGGCCCCCGGGAAATTTTCCTATAAGGTCTATGGCCAGTCCGCCCCGGTCACTGCCATTAAAGAGGTTGTCCACACATTTGCTATTGATCTCCTTTCCTCAGTATAGGCCATCAATATCAGATCGGCAGGGTGGACGGAGCTTGTAACTACAGCACTGCGCACGTTCACTTCAGTAGGAGCAGCCCTGCAGTAACCTGCTCTGTCCACTACACAATGGATGGAGCTTTGTAGTTCTGGCATCCAGGGCCTGAATCTACAAGGTAGTAGCTGATTGGCAGGAGCGCGTGGTGTCAGACCCCGACGATCTGATAGGCTATCAATAGTAAAGGAGTTGACAACCCATTAAAGGGCATTTCCCCAATAAATAACAAAAAATATAAAGTTGTGCACTACCCATTTAATTTCTTACAAATTACATTAGGTATTTATGTTTTTGAGAAATATGGGTTATTGTCATTACTGTTTGCACACTTGGTGTTACCTAGCTTTCCCAGTCTCCTGACTCCTTAAAGGGGTATCTGCTATAGTTATGGCATATCCCAGCAGATTGAAATATCTATTTATTATAAACTTCTGCTATTTCTATTCTTAGGAGTCATGTGGGTGGTTATTAAGGCCGGCGTCAGCACCCGGCATACCCGGGCAAGTGTTGGGGCCCACAGCACAGCTGCCAGAGGCCAGAAGCAATAAGCACTTCCATCAATACAGATGAAAGCGCTCATTGCTGGAGTGCAGGGAGCTGCGGTCCTGTCACTCACTGCTCTGCTCCCAGCGCTCCTTCCCTCCTTCAGGCCGTCGGGGCTCTGAATGGTGAAGCAGGAAAACTTCGTCCCGCTCCACCATTCAGCCTGCAGACACAGATCGCGCTGCTGGCCTGTGTGGGCAGAGCCTGCAGACTGGTAATCTGCATAAGCTCCCCCCACACATTGCTGCAGAGCGATCGGTGCCTGCAGGGAAGAGAGGACTGAGCTTCAGGAACGGGACAAGGTGAGTAGTTAGTGTGTTTTTTTGTTTTTAATACATTGGGGTCACAGAGGACTTTATTCCTATGGAGGGGGCACAGAAGATTTTTATTCCTATGGAGGGAGCACAGAGGACTTTATTCCTATGGAGGGAGCACAGAGGACTTTATTCCTATGGAGGGAGCACAGAGGACTTTATTCAGATGGAGGGAGCACAGAGGACTTTATTCCTATGGAGGGAGCACAGAGGACTTTATTCCTATGGAGGGAGCACAGAGGACTTTATTCCTATGGAGGGAGCACAGAGGACTTTATTCCTATGGAGGGAGCACAGAGGACTTTATTCCTATGGAGGGAGCACAGAGGACTTTATTCCTATGGGGGGAGCACAGAGGACTTTATTCCTATGGAGGGGGCACAGAGGACTTTATTCCTATGGACGGGGCACAGAGGACTTTATTCCTATGGAGGGGGCACAGAGGACTTTATTCCTATGGAGGGGGCACAGAGGACTTTATTACTATGGACGGGGCACAGAGGACTTTATTACTCTGGAGGGGCACAGAGGGCATTACTACTCTAGAGTGGGCACAGAGGGCATTACTAATGTGAAGGGGGCACAATGGGCATTTCTACTATGGAGGGGGCTCAGAGCCAGAGGGCATTACTACAATGAAGGGCGCACAGTGGGCATTATTACTGTGAAGGGGGCACAGTGGGCATTATTATTGTGAAGGGGGCACAATGAGGATTATTACTGTGAAGGGGGCACAATGGGGATTATTACTGTGAAGGGGGCACAGATAGGGCATTACAACTGTGAAAGAGGCACAGAGAGGGCATAACTACTGTGAGGGGGCACACATCTGTACAAAACTACTATGAAGGTTGTACAATGAGGGCAATACTACTGTGAGGGGTTACAATTTCTTTTAAAGTATTTGGGGAAGGGGGGGGGGGGGGGGGGGGCACGCCACTGAACCAGGGAACTATTTGCTCCCTGCTCCACCATTGAGCCGCCAGCGCTCCATAGCAGCAGCAGCACGATGTCCTCACACATCGTCCTGCTGACCTGTGTAGGAGGAGGAGCGGGGCAGGCTGGGAATCAGCCTCTGCTCTTCCTACACAGCAGCGCCATGTGTCACAGTATCCTGCTGATGATGATGGGGAGCGCAGATCATGGGAGGAGTCAGGTGATTGAGGCGAGGAGTATTTATTGTTTGTTTTTTTCCCTTCCTGTGAAGAGGGCACATCTGGGCATAACCACTGTGAAGGGGGCACTGGGCACATATCTTGGCATATCCATCGTATGAGGGCACATATCTTGGCATATCTACTGTGAAGGGGACACATATCTTGGCATATCTACTGTGAAGGGGCACATATCTGTAAGTAGACCTGAGGGACTAAAACACTGGATAGAAAATAAAGGTAGGCACATAAGGACTGATTCACATATATCCGCTCTGTAGCATGCTGTGTGTAAGGTATCTAATCTATAATACATGCAGTTTCATTGCTGTAAGCGCCGTGCAAAATGCCACAAGGGGCCCACTGAGACTTTATCGCCCAAGGGCCCACATGAACCTGGAGCCAGTTCTGGTGGTTATACACACCGACAGCTTTCCTTGTATTCTTAGTCATGCAGAGCTAGCTGTCAATCACTGTGTAGCACCGCCCACATGACTCCTAAGAATAGAAAGAGCAGAAGTTTAAATGTATAAATTACAAGAGTTATTGAATCTCTTACCAAAAAAATTCTCAAATGTCAATCTGCTCAACTCCTCCTGCACTGTAACACACTGCCTGCAGATGGCATTGATTTTCATGTTGATAGGTTCAAAGGGGTTTAAAGGGGTTGTCCGGGTTCTGAGCTGGTCCAGAATCTCAAGATAGTCAAACAAATGCTCAGCTATCTCAAGCAATTCCATCCAGATAAATTGATGTACAGTGCCATGGAATTAATGGCGCTTTAAAATAAAATAAATAAATAATAATAATAAATACTGCGGCAGCATGCACGCCCAACCTCCACTCTACAGCCACAAGTTTAAATCTTGACACAGCTCCTTTAAAGGGGTATTCCAGTGATAGAATATCGCTAGGACATACTATTACTTGTTGATCATGGGGGTCACTAAAATGATTATTAGAATGGAGGGGGTGGGATACTCCATGTTTTCTCTATGCAACACCACAGTTATTAATTCACTTGAATGGTTCTGAGGTGCAGCTGGGGGTGATGTGGGTCCTTGCAGTCGGACCTGTACCCATCAGCAAATGATGGCATATCCTAACAAAATATCCCTTTAAGGCCTCATGCACACGACCGTGGTGTGTTTTGCGGTCTGCAAATTGCGGATCCGCAAAACACAGATGGCGTCCGTGCGCGGACAGCCTTCACTATAAATGCCTATTCTTGTCCGCAAAGCGCGGACAAGAATACAACATGTTATATTTTTTTAGCGGGGCCACGGAACAGAGCAACGGATGCGGACCCATTGAAGTGAATGGGTCCACGGCTCAGATGCGGACCCAAACAACAGCCGTGTGCATGAGGCCTAAATGGAACTCAGCACTGTGCCCTCCCCCTGCCCCCAGAGCACCTCTTAATACCACAGCCCCCTATATTCCCCCATAACAGGGGACCCATTAGTTTATTGTGTGTCTATTGCTGTACACTATCTCATTTTGTTGTACAGTGGCTAAAAATATAAAGTTCTCCCCTAATTTAGATCTTAATGCACAATAGCTGGTAAAGTCTTAACTGAAATGAATAAGAAGCAGCGGCTCATTGCTGGCATCATGCACAATGTGGATTATTTATGGGACTGGCGAAAATATCCCATTATGTGCAGATTTTTTTTTTTTTTACTTTGTGATTTTAGATTTGTCCTGTTATTTATTGTTCATTGTGCTATATTGTGGTGTATTTATAACTGAATCGTCTATTATATTGTTATCAGTTAACCTTTACCTCTTGCCATTAAAGTAGACAAATAATGCATATGTAATACTTTATAGCATATTAACCCCTTGACAACCGCTAGGCCCCTAGGTCTGCCATAGGCACCTTCCTATTAGACCAAGGCCTAATAGTTTGCCTGTCAGCGTAAAGCAATGTATGTTTTTTGAGCAAATTTTAGTCCGCTAGGGGGACAAAGAAAAGCGTTCAATTAAGTTTACTAAAGAAAAGCCTCACTCCCCAAAAAATTATATATAAATAAATGAACAAAGCAATTTTTTTTTTATTCATTTATTTTCAATAATATACCTAAATAGATATTGATGGTCTATTCTGATAAGCTGTTTGAAGAGGCTGCAGTGCTCCTCTTTACAGCTTACCAAACATAGAATGTATATTGTATTGGGGCTCTGCTTGGTATTGCAGCCCAGGTCCATTTACATGAATGGGACTGAGCTGTATTTAGGACATGTGACCAATCTAATTGACGTCACTGGCCTAGAAAGAGGTTGCGGTGCTTACTGGAGCACCATGGCCTCTTCAAACAGCTGATCATTGGGGATGTCAGACCGATCAGATATTGATGAACTACTCTGCGGATAGACTATCAATATACAAATGATATAGATATATAGAAATCAATATAGAAATGTCAGACAACCCCTTTAAAAAACTACACATACAGTGTATGGTGTTTGCCTCCCACAAAAAATAATTAAAGCTAACCAATAAATGATGTTCCCCCAAATGGTGCCATTGAAAAATACAACTTCTGCGGCAAAAACAAATCCTCATACTGATACGGCTACAGCAACGGAAAAATATAACGGTTATGGCTCTTGAAAAGCAACTATGGTCCTTAAAGATATTCTGTGAGACCGGGAACCACGTTTCATATGGGCAGGCAGAGTACATGGGTTTAAAAAAAAAAGCCTCACCTGCCACTGGCGCTCTGGTTCCAGCACCAAGCTCCCTTCTCCTCTGCTTCCTGTCCCCCATTCACATGCATGTCACCGCTGCTGGCCAAACTGTAGCCTCAGCAACGAAATATGTGGGCCCGACACATAACCTATGCTGCCACGGATTGGCCAGCAGTGGGGACGTGCCTGTAGATGGCATACCACAATTCTGATCCACCGGAACAGAAGGAGATGGGAGCTTGGCGCTGGAACCGGAGCACAATACACAATCACTTGCTAGTGGTGGCAATACTCTTTAACAATTTAGTTGCATCTTCCTCACCTTCCATGCTACATCATAAATGTTTAGAAGCCCCATCCATCACCAAAGAATCCATCAAGCATAATAAAAGACAGGGAGTCAGGGGAGAGGAGGGGGACGCTGCTGCAGTATCTATCCTCATGTATCCAGTGAAACAGCACCAGTGGGAGGGGCAGTAGCACTAGGGAGACATCTGATTGGCTCAAAGCAGATAGCACAGCTCTGACATCACACCAGATGGAGGCCGCCCACTCAGCAGACCTATAATATGCAGGTTACACACAACATGTCTTGCCACAATACATATAATATACGTCTACACATGCCTCAGGCGCAGGGTTGCCAACCGCCCAGAAATGTATTTTTCCGTAAAAAAGGTGTCCATGATTTTTGGAGGCTGATGATACTTGTTTTGGTGGTAATTATCATCATTTTACAGCTTACAGTAAATGCTGGTGATGAGTTCTTATCAGTATATTGAGCTATAGACATGGATTAGGGTACTTTCACACTTGCGGCACGACAGATCCGACAGGCTGTTCACCCTGTCAGATTTCGTTGTGCCACCGGACCACCGCTCCGTTCCCATTGAGTATAATGGGGACGGGGGCGGAGCTCCGGCGCAGTACGGCAGTTCGCGGTGAGAGGCCGCCGGACTAAAAAGTCGGACATGCAGGACTTTTAGTCCGGCGGCCTTTCACCATGCACTACCGTGCTGCGCCGGAGCTCCGCCCCCGTCCCCATTATAGTCAATGGGGACCGAGCGGCGGTCCAGCGGCACAGCGAAATAGCGGAAGGACGGATCCGACAGGGTAAACAGCCTGTCGGATCCGTCCTGCCGCAAGTGTGA
Organism: Bufo bufo; assembly: GCF_905171765.1. Taxonomy (NCBI): domain Eukaryota; kingdom Metazoa; phylum Chordata; class Amphibia; order Anura; family Bufonidae; genus Bufo; species Bufo bufo. The sequence continues at coordinate 134,612,963 of NC_053389.1, read as the reverse complement.
AAGAAGCCTTACTTATAACCTTTATCAGTCATTATGGTTTTCCAGTTTGTCTGTAAAAAATGTTGGAGGTCCGTGATTTTGACATAAGTCGTCTAGAGAAAAGAAAACTTCTAGTTGGCAACCCTGGGCAGGAAGGATTGTGATGGCCATGATCAGACATGGTAGATTTAATGCAGACATTCTGTGTGGATTTTGTGCTAAACATCCGCAAGAATACTTTCCAGTGGGAGAGACTAGCGTTTTGCAAAATGCAATCCATGGCAAAGGGTTAAATTTGTGGCCCACATTACATAACCCCTGGGGTTTTGCTACCATATCCCGAACGTATCTTTTACTATATAAACGAACCTCTCGGAGCTTCTATATCCAGCCTTGGTAAATGAACCCATCTGTCGTGTGGTTGAACCTATTTTCCTCAGCATATGGGACGACATGAACAGAGATTTCCACTTTGTAAAATTACAGGTGGCTTTTCATTTACTGGGAGAACATCAGCTGCACATGGGCCGTAATAACTGGTTTTGTATTTAGAGCAGGAATGGCTCCTGGCCGCAGCTTGTGCTCTTTATAATTTACAAGAAGTAAGAGAAGTGCTTGCGTGACCGTCATTTTCTGCCTGGCTCAGCAACATGTATTTTAGGAACCTTGCAGGGAATATTCCTTTTGTTGCAAAAGATCAGCATGTCCTCAAAAACCTCCTGCCGGAAAGAGCTTGAAACGGATGAATATGCACGACGTGTGCAATGTGTGTTACATCGTCTGCAGGTGTCCTGTTTTGTCGAGTTGTTAAAAACTCTCTTAGGCTACATGCACACGACCGTTGTGTGTTTTGCTGTCCGCAAATTGTGGATCCGCAAAACACGGATGGTGTCCGTGTGCATTCCGCAATTTGCGTAACGGCACGTACAGCCATTAATATAACTGCCTATTTTTGTCCGCAAAACGGACAAGAATAGGACAGGTTATGTTTTTTTGGCGGACCAGGGAACGGAGCAACGGATGCAGACAGCACACGGAGTGCTGTCCACATCTTTTGCGGCCCCATTGAAGCAAAAAGTGCGGCTCGTATGCGGACCAAAACAACGTTCGTGTGCATGAGGCCTTAGGGTGCAGTTTTTGCAACGACATGTGTGCCTTTAGACCTTATGCACACAACCTTGTCTGTTTTGCAGTACGCAAATTTCAGATCTACAAACTACAGATGTGGTCCATGCGCCGTACGTATTATTATTTTTTTAGACCCATTGACTTCAATGGGGCCGCGGTCTGCATTTTGCAGATGTATTCTATGTTTTTGCAAAACAGACATATGGAGACTGTTAATCTGTCTGCTTTCCACATCCGTATGTCCGTTCCGCAAAGGGATAAAACATTTCCTATACTGCGGATCATGGACCCATTGAAGTCAATGGGTCAGCAAAAAATGTAGCTGCAACACACATAAAATGCTAAATACATGTGATCATAGGCAAGCTTGAATTACATTAATGTAACTCGGTTTCACCCTTTCTAGACCAGACCAATTTTCATTTTAGTTTTTTTCCCTCCTCCCCTGCCTTCCAAGGGCCATCATTTTCTTCACTTTCCCCTTCACATATCTTTTTAAGAGCATATAATTTGCGGGTCAAGTTGTTCTTTTTCATGGCACTATTTCATACAATCTATTGGGAAGCTGGAAAAAAATACTAAATGGAGTGAAATTGGGAATAAAACACCTATTTCAACATAGTTTGATTGGTTTTGTAGTTACGGCATTCATTAGGTGGTAAAAATGACATGTTACCATTCTTCACCAGGTCAGTACAGTTACAGCCATACCAAATTTATATAGTTTTTGTTATGTTTCAAAGCTTTAAAGGGCTTCTGTCAGCCCACTAAACCGTTTCCCTACACTGCGATCTCTGCATACATAAGTAAAATAATAATTTTCGTTCAGTAGAATTTGAGAAAACGCTATTTTTATAATATGTAAATTACCTTGCTACCAGCAAGTAGGTATCACGATCGGCGGGACTATCACATACGTGACACAGAGGAAGGTAACGAGGAAGGCCCTGCCCAAGTGAGAGGGAAGGTGGTGACCCCTGACTCACCTTGCGGCTGGCACCTGGCTGCCCTGACGTCCCTAGACGGGTTCCTCACCCGTACGCCGATCACGTGCCTAAAACCCTGGCTTTCCCTGAGCTGAGCCCTAGATAGTGAACAGGGCGGTGGGAACACTAGTCCGCACCACTAGCTCTAAAGGAAAACACCAAGGGGAGGACAAACAACACAGACTCAACATATAATCCCAGGTGGGCGACAACAGGAGACAACAAGAAGCCCAACAAGGATCCGGAGGGTAGCACTCTGGAACGACAACCAGGATTCACAACTCCAGTGGGTCAGTATAGAAGTCCAGGCAGGAAGCTCTATAACTGGCAACTAGAGAAGTGTGAGGGGAGAATATAAGGAGGTTGGGAGTGGCAGACAAGAAACAGCTGAGGAGGAGAAGCTACGGATCCCTGAGTGAGACAAAAAGGATAGCAAGGCAAACACAGAAAACAATCACTAAGAAACAACGTGATCTTTAGATATAGAGCGCGCAGCCACCCGCTGCGACTTCCTGACCCCGGGTATAATGGAGTCAGACGTGGCTCTTGATACCCTCGTGACAGTAGGGCGGCTACTTGCTGGTAGCAGCTGCATCCTCCGATCGTAAAGACGCCCCCTCCGCTGATGACGTCACATCTACACCCGGCGCCGGCGCATTGAGGAGCGAGCGGCCGAGTGAGTGGCCGCCTCTCAGTGGGCCTGCGCAGATTGAAGATAGGAACGGCCGCGGCGCAGGCGCCAGATATTGAATGAAAACAGGCAGGGCCAGCAGAGAACGATTCCGTTCCCTGGCCCTGTCAATCAACAAGCGGAGGGGGCGTCATTACCATCGGAGGATGCGGCTGCTACCAGCAAGTAGCCGCCCTACTTGCTGGTAGCAAGGTAATTTACATATTATAAAAATAGCGTTTTATCAAATTCTACTGAACGAAAATTATTATTTGACTTATGTATGGAGAGATCGCAGTGTAGGGATTATTATTAAACAAAAAAAAAAAAAAACGGTTTAGTGGGCTGACAGAAGCCCTTTAAAACATTTTTTTTTAAACTTAAAAAACATTTTATTTACATTGGCATATTCTGACACCCATAACTTTTTTTAGATCTCTGTCTTTGGAGCAGGGCTCTTTTTGCCGAGGTGAGCTGTAGTTTTTACAGATTCTATTTTGGGATATATATGACGTTTTGATCACTTTTATTAAAATTTTTGCGAGGTGAAGCAACCAAGAAAGGGTGATTCAAGCATTTCGATTTTTTTTCCGTGATGGTGTTCACCTTTTCAAGATATTGATAGCTCATACATTTTTGCACATGGCCATACCTATGATATGATATGTATATATTTTCAATTTAGTTTTATTTGTAAAAGTGGGTGATTTTAATTTTTAAATCTTTTGGCTTTGTTCATTCATTAGATCACTTATACCATAGACTGCAATAATTTGCTACTGCAGTCTATGGTAAAATCGTTGTGTTTCTAATTAGTCCAGCCACAGACAGGCCTGGGAACCTTTACAAGGCTCCCAGCTGCCATAGGAACTGAACGGCTCATATGATCTCATCACATGGGAGCCGTTTGGTCACCGGGAGCAGGCCGCTCCCTGTAAATGACCCCTCGGATGCTGTGGTCGCAATTGACCATGGCATTTGAGGGCTTAAATGTCCATGGTCGGAGTTATCACAGACACTACCGGCAGGTATCAGTATCTGCTGTATAACACAGCAGTCACCAGACGGCTATGGCGCCCGCTTAGCTCCTGAGTGGGCGCCATGTTGTTAAAAACCCTACCTTCGAACAAAAGGCTTAATATAATTCAAGTTTTCTTTGTATGATTTGTACAAAAATATAACTAATATAATAAGTGATGATCATTTATACTGTTAATGGAGGCAAATACATAGTCCATCACCTACAGTACTTATCCCCGAGGAAGCCTGCGGCAGCGGGGGTACGCATGGGCCTCTGCTCACACTGCACCTACTGTTTGAGACTTCTCAACCCTGTTTATTTCATTTGTATTTTATTGTTTCATTTTCAGCATACTTATTGGTGTTATTTGTTGTTTTTCTACATTTTTGTTGCTATTTGTTGTCGTACACTACTAGACATGTTTTTTTGGTCTGAACACGCTCATTGCAGTTTAGGCACTGGGCACCTTGACTTTGGAGTATTTTCATAGTGTCTTGGAGGTTGGAAATCCCAGATTAGAATTTTGCCTCATCGGGGTCTGGAAGTTGGTGCATCATACACACTCCCTATGTAAAAATGAAATTTGTTTTTAATTGGTTGTAATTGCTTGTGATCATGTGCTTGTGGATACTAATAAAAGTCATGTAATTGTGTTGTAGGTGTGCTCCATTCTTTGAGCATGTGTACATCTGTACTTTGGTCCTTGGTCAGCTTGTCATTAGCACATGGGTTGCACCCTCATAATTTGTACCTTGTAGTGTCTGCTTCCTTTTTTTATTTTTTTTTATTGCGATATGTGTAAGATTTGCAGACTGCTGTGTGCCACAGATGATGAGACAGAAACATGTTCATGTCCCGTATATTTCATTCATGGTGTAATAAATGGAAACAAAGAGTGATGTATAAATGTTCTCCATCAGCCTCCCACTGTCTCAGATGCCGGGTATTGATGTCTTCTACTTTGTGACCTTTGAGAACTTGAAAAGGTTTCACTGTGAGGCTCATCAGATGTTACTTCTGACCTTTTACCAATCTGCAGACAGAAGATAACTCCCATCGTCCTGTCCGGTGTTATTAAACGTGCGCTCAGGATAGACCCGCAGTCTAGTATACTGACAATGAGGGCTTTTCCTCCTATGATTTAGTGTAATATACAGGACACATGTATGTCATTAATTACATGGGACTGCAGCAGCCAGTTGTGGTCATAGCATAGGATGGGGGTGTAAGGTATGCAGGCGGATGGCGACAAACTGACTCTGACAACTGAGGAAAACTGGGGTCTCAGGCGATCCGAGGAAATACCAGGGCCCCAACAATGCTGCATCATTTAGAATACTATTGTTCCTTGTATTTTGTGTCTCCCAGTGTGGTCGCTGCTCAGCTCACATCCCCAATGCATTGCTTGCGTCCATTATGACTGTACCCTCTAAAGACATCTCCTTGGTTGAAGAACTGCTCCTTGCTTTCTTTCCTCAGGTATGTCACCACGCAGACTGCCAGCAAATGAATCAGAAGAATCCTCTGAATTTGTGTGAGTCATGTGACATCAAGTTCCACAGCACCATGCACTTTGATAGACATATACGCTTTGACCTCCCTTCTCAAGGTAAGTTCCTTATTTCGATGAGTATTATTTCTTACAGGCCCTTTTGACATCGCTGATCACGTAAATATGTGGAGGATGGGAGTGGTGGCTGTGGCGAGGATAGTGGTAGTAGTACTTACGGTGGCAGCCCTTCTCCATTTCTCCCTGGGTGGGGGCACACCCTTTCTTGCGCTCGGAGCACACCCTGGTGATGGTCTCCTGCCTGGTGGTTCAGGGTGCCCTTAGTGTTGGGCAGTGTCAGGGTGTGTGTGTCAGTGTTGGTCAGGCTGCAAGGCAGGTATATGTATCTCAATTGCTTCCTCAGAGGTTGGCATAAGACTCTGTCAATTTCCCTTGCTGATTGCCCAAGGGCTGCCTCTCACTTCCTTTCTTTTCTCTGTCTCAACTCGCTTTACACTGAGTCTTAACCACTCCCTATGGAAAGGTTGGAGAAGCCCTTCCTAGCAACTAATTCCATGGCCTATTAACCCTATTTGCAACCTCCGGTGCAAACCAAATCCATTATATGAAGACATTTTTAACCCTTTATGCAGTGGGCTGCCGGTGCACTGCATGTGGATGGGATTGCAGGGTGGTTGTAACCATAGAAACGAGCAGTTTATAATGTGGAAAATTAATTCAGCCAGCAAAGGAAGCAATATGGACAATCACAATACATTAGTAAGTGCCTTGTATTAACTTTCTCTACATGATAAATGCCATTTACTGAAGTGAGACAGTCCTTTAAGTCCCAGGTACACGATTCCAGGGTGTGAAGGCTACCAACGAACCACTCTGGAACTCCCAATGTATTCAGAATACCGCAATAGTTCTCTTTTTAAAGCACATCATTAACTCACTGTCTCTCCTGCATCCCTTTTGTGGCTTCTAAGTTTTTTTCTTAGGCCAGGGAAACCAATGTGTGTGGCGCACAGCCAAGTTTCGGGGTAACTGTTAAAAGATGCAGGGATTATAATTACAAGTCTACAGATTTACCAATTGAAGAGAGACATAGTGAATCCATAAACTTTGCCCAGGGCAAAGGACACAATAATCATCATAGTACTGAATGAGTGTGTGTGTGTGGGAGGGGGGAGGGGGGTCAGGTCGTCACTTAAGAAAGCCACGTAAAGGTTTCATCCTTATGGCATCTCATAGGGACAGGGTTTCTGGATCCCAAATATTGCAAATCTATGAATACTTACAGTTAAAGCATTTAATCTGTATGTTAATTGCAGTGAAACAGTGATAGATGAGGAGAAATATTACCAACCATCAGTGCTCACTCTATATATTGCCAACCATCAGCCTCCTCTGGATAGATCGCCATAAAATAGTGGATCTTTAAGAGAAGGACTGTTGGACCTTTAAGAACCTTGACTCTCCTTCACACTGCCAGTACGGGCAGAGGGTTCATGTAGAACCAAGAGGTCATGGGTGGACCGGCCATAGACCCTACAGGGAAATTTACCAGTGGGCTAATGCCCACAGCTCTGCCCGAGCCCTCATTTTGGCTGCCAGCCTGGTACATAAAGATCTGATGCTCTTAGCATTAATTAATGTAGGAGCATCAGGCACTTATGCACCTGGCCAGCAGCTGCAGGTTCCCTCCTAAATTCTATTTTATTGCCATCCTCAGGATGATGATACAGTTTCATAGTGTGACGCTGCTCAGTGGCGTAGCGTGGGTTGCCAGCACGGCCTGTGGGCACACCCCTTTTAACAGATAATGTAGTAGATCATCTGCAGTCCTATGTAACACCTCAGATAACACAGTGATAACTCTCTGAGTACAGATAATGTAGTAGATCACCTGCAGTCCTATGTAACACCTCAGATAACACAGTGATAACTCTCTGTGTACAGATAATGTAGTAGATGGGTGTGAGGACCCAGAATTCAGAACACGCACAGTGTGACCTGAAGTCTGGGGCCGGGCTGCTACAGTGTGGGCCAAATTCTCAATCTCCTCCGCCCAACCCTACCGTGAAACTGATATTTGGATGGACATTACATACATCGCTATTAAATATACAGTAGAATACAGCACCATACCTGTTACATCCAGTCACGTCTCCTCTGAGGTACACTCTTACCTCAACGTCTTCATTCAGAGATAAGACCGCCATGACACCTTCTTTCTGCCGCTTCTCGTTTCTGCAGAGTTTCACAGAAAAAAATTTAGGTTCCTCACTTTCCTGGTGTCTCAAAACAGTCATCCTGTTGCTACCCCCAATACTGTGCCAGAGCCAGACAGATAGTCCGCCATTCCCCATAATATTATTCCCCCTGTATATTATAATGACCCCCTCTGTATTATTATTAATATTATTATTATCATTATAATGGCCCCTCTGGATTATTAATATAATGCCCCCCCTCTTTATTATTACTATAAGGGCCCCCATCTTTATTATTAATATAATGGCCGGCTCTTTGTTATTAGTACAGTGGCCACTCTTATTAGTATAATGTCCTCGGTCTTTCTCTCTCTTCTCCTCCCCCACCCCCATAGTTCCCCAGTACCTCCTCAATTACGGTAGGGTACATACATAAAAAAATAATAATAATTACCTCTCTCCATCATAGCTTGTTGCATCTCGGCACAGGCTGGCACGAACGCCTCACTGTGCCTTCCTGCGCCGCGTCATCACGTCATCTCGCGAGGCCCGACGTAGGAGGTCACGTGGCCCTCATTCAAATGCCTGCTGCCTGGTGCCCCCTGCAATTTGGCTCCCGGGGCAACAACCCCCCCCACCCCCCCCCCACCCCCCCACCACTCTACGCCACTGATGCTGCACTACTGCTGGCCCAACCTACCTCTGTTGTCCTGCCTTCTGCCAATTTTTTCCAGGGCCACTTTAAAGAGGACCTTTCACTTGTATAAACTATGTGAACTAAGTATGCTGCCATATAGAGCGGCGCCCGGGGATCTCACTGCACTTACTATTATCCCCGGGCACCGCTCCGTTCTCCCGTTATCCCCTCCGGTATCTTTGGTCCTTAAGTTATAGTAGGCGGTGTCTGCCCTTGTCCTGTGGGCGTCTCCTTCTCCTAGGGTGCAGCGCTGGCCAATCGCAGCGCACAGCTCACAGCCTGGGAGAAAAAAAACTCCCAGGCTGTGAGCTGTGCGCTGCGATTGGCCAGCGCTGCAGCCTAGGAGAAGGAGACGCCCACAGGACAAGGGAAGACCCGCCTACTATAACTTAAGGAGCAAAGGTACCGGAGCCTATAACGGGAGAACGGAGCGGCGCCCGGGGATAATAATAAGTGCAGTGAGATCCTCGCGCGCTGCTCTATATGGCAGCATACTCAGTTCACATAGTTTATACAAGTGAAAGGTCCTCTTTAAGTTCCCAGTCAAATCCTGCAAGAGGTTGTTACACCCCCTACTGGTCACTTCTGTTGGAATATGCTGTTTCTGGAATTGTCCATTAGAGGGTTTACTCATGATGTTGCTGATTGACCGAAAGGAGCAGATGAGTATTTAGATATTGGGATGCCTGCATTTTGCCAACAAGACACAAACACAACAAGAGTCCCAGTTCAACGAGGGTTTACAATTTACAAGGGAAGGTGGAAGGAGACTATAGTTGAGGGTAGAATCTGGGAGACCTCAGAGGAGAATGTTGCAGTAATCTAGGTGAGAAATTCAGAGAACATGTACTAGCATTTTATTTGATTTAGGGGTGAGGAATGAGAGGACACGAAAACATTTTTGGAGTTGGAAGTGGCTGGAGGTAGTAAGGCCTTGGATGTGGTGTTTGTTGGACAAGGTTGACTCAAATGTTATCCCAAGGCAGCATACTTGTGAGGCTGGAGAAAGTGTGGAGCCATAAAGTGTGATTGTTAGGTCTGGTGGAGGGGTTGACTGACATGGGGGGGAAGATGATGAGTCATTTTTCTCCATGTTGAGTTTTAGAAAGTGGGAGGAGAAGTAGGAGGATATAGCTGATAGACTTGGATTCTGGATAGCAGGAAAGTGACATCATGTAAATTTAAGTGACATCAGCATGGAAGTTGTGCTGAAAGCCATGGGATTCTATGAACAGTACCAGGCTGAAGTTAAAAATGGAGAAGAGTAAGGATCCTAGAAACAGCGAGAGAGAGAGGTTGTGATGAAGAGCCACTTAGTTGTAGTAACATGGGATACATGGGATTGTTACATGTCTCTCCTATTTTGTGGGGATTAGTTCCTAAGACAAATTCCCTATAGTGTGTAATACCGTTCTGCATTGTAATCACTTCATGTTCACAATTTGCCACTCATTGTTAGAGGTATTAGAAGTGCGGTTATGTGTGCCCCTGCTTGTTCCTGGGTGTGTTGTGTTTGTAGGGTTTAGGCGGGACTCTAGGCTCCAAGCACAACTATCTAGTAATTAGTCGTTTGCAGACAGCTGTTTGTACAGCATCGAGCCGTGCCAGGTGTGAAGGTGGTGAAGAATGAGGGGAGTGGGCAGAACAGAACAAATCCAGCTGCCGATTTGTGCTGAGCAGGCACTCTCTAATTTCCTATCTGGCACAGCGCTCTAATCTGTCTACAAGCAATTTGATTTAGGTCTGTTGAGGCCCCTGGACAGAATATGGGGGTCCCAAGATTAGGTGGAGAGTAATGCTGCTATAACACAGTGCCCATATAATATTGCTATACAGTGCTTAAATTATACAGCCATACAGTGTACATTGTACTGCCATACAGTGCACATATAATAGTGCCATATAGTGAACAGCGCCCATAAAATGTCACAGTATATGGCAGTATATCCCTAAAACAAACTCAACACACACAAAAAAGTCTAAAATGGGTCCTGTTTGCTTTGACCCCTAAATGTTTGAGGCATCTTGAGTTATATAGCATCCTAAAATGATCTTAGTTTACTCCACTCACTCCTACAGCTATTCGTATAGAGTGGCTAGCCTGTAATTCCATTTTTGACCGATAAAATTCTACTATTTTTTTTTTTTTTTTAGCAGCATTGAAAACATTGGAACAGTTTCAAACATTTTACCAGGTGCCTTTATAGGAGAAATGTAATATTACATGGTGTCCATGCCAATGAAGGGAAGACCATGTCATTCTCGGTGCTGAGGAGCCCTCCAGAGTGGGAGCTGCTCTCTTCTCTGGCTCATACAGGGAAGTCCAGATCGAGGGACTACTCCTTTTATTCAGTCATTCATAGAAATGTATCTGGAGGCGCTCAGCACTGGACATATGTGAGGCAGGTATGGGGACCAGTATAATTATGGACATGTTGTTAGTCATCCCACTGAAGAACACTTAGGGCCCATTCAAACACACCTTTTTGACAGCTGCATTTGACACAGATTCTTCCTTAAAGCGACAGGTGGCTGCACGGAAACTGCCTCCTATACTTTTCAATTATAGGCCATGCTGCCATTTACGCAGTTGTGGTTTATTCCCGCTACCGCATCAAGAAAGGGACCTGCAGCAACTTCAGCTGTAGTATACAGTATATCACTGGACCACTGAGGTCAGTGTATGGCTGCAGCAGTCGCGTGTATTATACAGACATGTCACCGATGCAGCCGTGTAAACAAAGCCCATGTTTTACTATTTAATTTAATTCATTTTAACTTGTTTTATTTTGTATTTATATATTTAATACTAATGATATTATTATTATTATCCTTACCATTTAGACAATTTAGTTTTAACTTCGACAACCCCCTTAAAGGGGTTTTGTCAGTTCAGCAAGTGACATTTATCTTGTAGAGAAAGTTAATACAAGACACTTACTAATGTTGTGTTCTTATCCATATTGCTTCCTTTGCTGGCTGGATTATTTTTCCATCACATTATACACTGCTCGTTTCCATGGTTATGACCACCCTGCAATCCATCAGTGGTGGTCGTGCTTGCACACTATAGAAAAAAATGCCGGCCGCTCTGGTGACCGGGACAGTGGGAGATCATGCAGGCTGGTGCTTTTTTATGCTATTCAAGCACGGCCACCGCTGCTGGATTGCAGGGTGGTCATGACCATGGAAACGTGCTGTTTATAATGTGATGGATAAATGAATCCAGCCAGCAAAGGAAGCAATATGGACAATCACCATACATTAGTAAGTGCCTTGTATTAACTTTCTCTAGATAATAAATGCCCTTTACTGATGTGACACAACCCCTTTAAGCCAGTCTCTCTCAAGCCTGAAATGTCTGATACCAGGAGAGAATAGACTGCTTTAAACTGCACAGCAAACAGAGATATTGTAGAGTTTAGACTTCGCGTCCCCTAAATCCCTAAATTGTGGAGGCGGGTCATGTGATCGGTATATTGTGTGATAATAATCTCACAAGTTCTGCTTCTTCTAAGTATCATTTCCCTGCCAAAGTATTGGAGCTTGCATTCATGGAAACATTAGCTGGCACCTTGACAAGCAAAATCCTTTACACTTTGTGGGCAAAGACGTGAAATTTCCTTGGACGATATTCAAAAGTATTTTAATAATAATGCCTGCACTGGAAATTTAAGTCAAGATTTAATATGTTTATTGTCCTTTTCCGTCCAGACATTCTCTTAGCGCGGTATAGCTCTAATTTTAGAGTCATCTGGGGAGTCAGCTTTTGTATGGTTTGAATAATGATTGCACTTTTGACCCTTTTATACCAAATAGTACTTTCCTGTCCAAGCAAAGTCTGGAAAACTTACGGTCCATATGCGGGTTATAACCTTACTGTTCTTGGTAATGATTGGTATGTTTGATATTACACTGCATCATGTCTGACCAACTATGGCAGCACACTGCGTTATCTGGAGTTATAAAGACCATACATTCTATCTATCTATCTATCTATCTATCTATCTATCTATCTATCTATCTATCTATCTATCTAATACTTAGCTATCTTTGTTAGATAGATAGATAGATAGATAGATAGATAGATAGATAGATAGATATTGGATGGATATATGGATGGATAGATAGATATTAGATAGATAGATATATATTAGATAGATAGATAGATAGATAGATAGATAGATAATAGATATTGGATGGATATATGGATGGATAGATAGATATTAGATAGATAGATATATATTAGATAGATAGATAGATAGGTAGATATAGAGAGATATTAGATTCACCCGTCTCAGAACTTGACCTGTGTGATATACAGTCCTGATCAAAAGTTTAACTTATTTTACATTGTTGGATCTTAACAAGGTTCCAAGTAGAGCTTCAACATGCAACAAGAAGAAATGAGAGTGAGACAAAACATTTTCTGAGCATTCAATTAATTTAAAATAACGATTAAACTGAAACAGGCTGTTTTTCAGCTGATCCAAATTTTAGGACCACATGCCTTTAAAAGGCAAAATCTGTGCAAAGATGTGGATTCATTGTCATTTTCTGTCAGGTAGTCACACGTTGTGATGGCAAAGGCAAAAAAACTCCCTTTTTGAACATGGTCAGGTTGTTGAACTGCATAAGCAGGGTCTCTCACAGCGCGCCATCGCTGCTGAGGTGGGACGCAGTAAGACAGTCATTTGGAATTTCTTAAATGATCCTGAGGGTTATGGAACAAAAAAAGTCAAGTGGAAGACCCAAAAAAATTTCATCAGCACTGAGCCGGAGGATCCAATTGGCTGTCCGTCAAGACACTGGACGATCCTCGACCCAAATTAAGGCCCTTACTGGTGCTGACTGCAGCCCCATAACCGTCAGACGGCATCTGAGACTGAAGGGCTTCAAAAACAAAAAACGTCTTCAAAGACCTCGTCTCCTTGAACGCCACAGAACTGCTCGTTTGGACTTTGCAAGAGAGCACCAAACATGGGACATTCAAAGGTGGAAGAAAGTTTTATTCTCTGATGAGAAAAAAATGTAACCTTGATGGTCCTGATGGTTTCCAATGTTACTGGCATGACAAGCAGATCCCACCTGAGATGTTTTCTACGCGCCACAGTGGAGGGGGCGCCCTAATGGTCTGGGGTGCTTTTTCCTTCAGTGGAACAATAGAGCTTCAGGAAGTGCAGGGGCGTCAAACGGCCGTTGGCTATGTCCAGATGTTGCAGAGAGCATTCCTCATGACTGAGGGCCCTCGTCTGTGTGGTAACGACTGGGTTTTTCAACAGGACAACGCTACAGTACACAATGCCCGCAGGACAAGGGACTTCTTCCAGGACAATAACATCATTCTTTTGGCCCATCCTGCGTGTTCCCCTGATCTAAATCCAATTGAGAACCTTTGAGGATGGATGGCAAGGAAAGTTTACAAAAATGGACAACAGTTCCAGACAGTAGATGGCCTTCGTGCGGCCGTCTTCACCATTTGGAGAAATGTTCCCACTCACCCCATGGAAACGCTTGCATCAAGCATGCCGAAACAAATTTTTGAAGTGATAAACAATAACGGCGGAGCTACTCATTACTGAGTTCATGTTTGGAAGTTGGATTTCTGTTTTGGGGGGGGTTTATTTTTTTTTTGGAGGTGTGGTCCTAAACTTTTGATCAGCTGAAAAACAGCCTGTTTCAGTTTATTCGTTGTTTTCATTAAATTGAATGCTCAAAAAATGTTTTGTCTCACTCCCGTTTCTTCTTGTTGCATGTTGAAACTCTACTTGGAACCTTGTTAAGATCCAGCCATGCTAAATATGATTTTTTGCCATTTTTCAACTGGTCTTAAACTTTTGATCAGGACTGTAAAATGGTGCTATGTATATTTACTTTGTTCATCTCTCTCAGGATCCATCCTGGCCCGTAACGTCTCCACGCGATCATGCCCTCCCCGCACCAGCCCTGCATCAGATGTTGAGGAAGATGAAGAGGAGTTGATGGATGGCAAAGGGTAGGTTCTACATGAATAGTGGAGCAGCTTTGTATATAAGTTGCTTTGCTGTGTACTGAATTTGAGCTCGTTATGAGGTTTCTCTGTTTGTAGACATAGCATTTTTTTCAAGATTCTACTGGTTGCCCTTGGAAACAGACAACACTGTCAGACATGTGACCTGTCATCTCCGCTCCCACAATGCACTGCTCTATGGTAACATTTGACTTTAGCTTTAGACATGAAGAGAGTAGAAAACACATATTTCAAAGTCAGGACAAGGCTCGCAAAGTGAAGAATTTATTTGACATTTTAGGTTTTGTGCTGCTGAAAATTATTGTTCCAAAATGGAACTTGCCTGTAAGAATCAAAGCGGAGGAGCGGCGCTCGGCCTTTGTCTCACTTATATGAGGGGTTTGTCAGTGAGCAGCGTTGTATACCACCGATCAGTCATGTCTAGAGCTGTAATTACTCTGTCTACTCGTTTAATTACCCTTGTGGTTTCCACCGATTCCTTTCTTCATATTTAGGAATTAAACCACAATAAGTTCCTGCCAAGGTTTAGGCTTTCATTCATCTCTGCAAGCTAGCCGCACTATAAAGTATGAGTTCTGTCAGCTCTGAAATAAGATACCTTAAAGGGGTTAGAGTACTTTCACACTAGCGTTTTTGTTTTCCGGTATTAAGTTCCGTCCTAGGGGCTTAATACCGGAAAAAAACTGATCCGTTTTATCCTAATGCATTCTGAATGGAGAGCATTCCATTCAGGATGCATCAGTTCAGTCCCTCTTACGTTGCGCAGACCTTTAAAAATGCAAAAAAAAAATGAATACCGAATCCGTTTTTTCCAGATGACACAGGAGAGACGGATACGGTATTTCAATGCATTGGTCAGACGGATCCGCATCCGGATCCGTCTGACAAATGCCATCAGTTTGCGTCTGGATTGCTGGAATCCTCTGCCGCAAGTGTGAACGTACCCTTATCCAATGATTAATGCAAAATTTTTAAATAAGTCATTATATAGCACGTGACAACTAGTGTTGATCGAGCACCATCGCGAGGCTCAAGTCAAAATGGTGTTTGGCCGCGCATGCTCGCCCAACACTAGTGACAACCTCTTTCTATCAAAGCTAGAGCCAGCCCTGTACCTCACATGGATCCATTCCTGAGATCTCCCCACTCATCATTCTGCTAGATTTATTTCAAGCTGTCAGCTTAAGGGTCCATTCACACGTCCGTAGAATGGGTCGGGATCCATTCCGCAATGTTCATTCATTCTCTATGGGGCCGGAAGAGATGCGGACAGCACACAGTGAGTAGAATAGGACATGTTCTATAATTTGCGGAACATCCACACGAATACGGAGAAACACACGAATGACATCCATGTGCTGTCTGCTTTTTTTTTTTTGCAACCCCATAGAAATGAATAGGTCTACATGTGACCCACAAAAAATGTGGATTGGACGCGGACCCTAAATACGGCCGTGTGCATGCGGCCTTACTCAGAAAGTATCATAAATGGAAACTAAAGCGCAGGTT